>NC_084582.2:15762500-16072500 GCF_033978685.3 Nerophis lumbriciformis | reverse complement strand
TAACAATCCGGATGGTTCTTTTCCTCTTTGGTCCGGAGGACTCAACGTCCAGTTTCCAAAAAATTTTGAAATGTGGACTCGTCAGACCACAGAACACTTTTCCACTTTGTATCAGTCCATCTTAGATGAGCTCAGGCCCAGCGAAGCCGATGACGTTTCTGGGTGTTGTTGATAAACGGTTTTCGCCTTGCATAGAAGAGTTTTAACTTGCACTTACAGATGTAGCGACCAACTGCAGTTACTGACAGTGGGTTTCTGAAGTGTTCCTGAGCCCATATGGTGATATCCTTTACACACTGATGTCGCTTGTTGATGCAGTACAGCATGAGGGATCGAAGGTCACAGGCTTAGCTGCTTACGTGCAGTGATTTCCTCAGATTCTCTGAACCCTTTGATGATATTATGGACCGTAGATGGTGAAATCCCTAAATTCCTTGCAATAGCTGGTTGAGAAAGGTTTTTCTTAAACTGTTCAACAATTTGCTCACGCATTTGTTGACAAAGTGGTGACCCTCGCCCCATCCTTGTTTGTGAATGACTGAGCATTTCATGGAATCTACTTTTATACCCAATCATGGCACCCACCTGTTCCCAATTTGCCTGTTCACCTGTGGGATGTTCCAAATAAGTGTTTGATGAGCATTCTTCAACTTTATCAGTATTTATTGCCACCTTTCCCAACTTCTTTGTCACGTGTTGCTGGCATCAAATTCTAAAGTTAATGATTATTTGCACAAAAAAAAATGTTTTATCAGTTTAAACATCAAATATGTTGTCTTTGTAGCATATTCAACTGAACATGGGTTGAAAATGATTTGCAAATCATTATATTCCGTTTATATTTACATCTAACACAATTTCCCAACTCATATGGAAACGGGGTTTGTAATAAAAGTTTCAATCAATCAATCAAAAGCTGGTGGACACAGCTCACTTAGAACCTTGACCCCATCATCATCCTCATTCACCAACCACCAGGCAAGCATACTTCCTTCCACTTGAAGAAGCCAGTTTAGAGCCACCAGACTGTCAACCAAAGCCAGCTGGACCAGAAACACATTGGAAGGTTTGGTGGGGATGTGAGCCAAAGGGCCCACAGGCTGAGTATGAAAACAAAAACCAAAAAGCAGAGACAAATCAAGGTAAACCACTAGTACACAGGTGTCAAACTCAAGGCCCGGGGGCCAGATCTGGCCCGCAAACACCTGGAAATGATATGTGTCAATAAAGTACTTATTTTCTCACTAAATGTAATGGATTTTTAAAATTTTGACAGAAAAAATATATGTACTGCTTGAAATTGCATGCATTTTCAACTTTAATATTATCCATTATTGCAACCAATATTACAGTATATTATCATACATTCCAAACATTTATTGTCAAAATAAAAATAAATACTTAAATATCTGCTTGACTTATGATTTTACAGCAAACTACCCATCAAATAAATAACTACAATAAATGTTGCGGTGTTCTTTACAGCATATTACTGTAAATTGAAAAAACTACCAGTTTTTTGCATTAAAATTCTGATGATTGAACTGCCAGTTTTTGACTGTAAAATCTACAGATTTTTTTAGCTGTGGATTACTGTAAATGGAAAGACGGTACATTTGTTTTTACGGTAGAAAAACTGGCAGCTAAGTTGCCAGAATAAAAAAAGAACTTGTACTGTTTTTCCATTAACAATATAATGTTGTAAAAAACAATGTGAATTTAATAGTAAAATTCTGGCAACTAAGCTGCCAGCTTTTCCGTAAAAAACAAAAAACAAAACAGTGGTACTGTTTTTATATTTACCGTAAAATGTAAGAAATAAAAAAAACAGACTATTTTACAGTAATATTTAGTAAATGCCATCCATCGATTTTCTACCGCTTATTCCCTTTGGGGTCGCGGGGGGCGCTGGAGCCTATCTCAGCTACAATCGGGTGGAAGACGGGGTACACCCTGGACAAGTCGCCACCTCATCGCAGGGCCAACGCAGATAGACAACATTCACCCTCACATTCACACACCAGGGCCAATTTAGTGTTGCCAATCAACCTATCCCCAGGTGCATGTTTTTGGCGGTGGGAGGAAGCCGGAGTACCCGGAAGGAACCCACGCAATCACGGGGAGAACATGCAAACTCCACACAGAAAGATCCCGAGCCCGGGATTGAACTCAGGACTACTCAGGACCTTTGTATTGTGAGGCAGACGCACCAGACGCACTAACCCCTCTGCCACCGTAATGTTTACTGTAAAATCGACAGTCTACCGTATTTTTCTGAGTATAAGTCGCACCGGAGTATAAGTCGCACCTGCCAAAAATGCATAATAAAAAAGGAAAAAAACATATTTAAGTCGCACTGGAGCCCGGCCAAACTATGAAAAAAATTGCGACTTATAGTCCGAAAAATACGGTACTTAATAAAAGAAAATATAATTAATAATGAAATCCAGAGGCACATTCATACAATTCATACAACATGCTGTTTACAAGCGGCCCTCTGATGGCAGCCATAACTGCGATGTGGCCCTCAATGAAAACGAGTTTGACATCCCAGCACTAGTATATTATTTTGCGTCCTCTTCTAGTGAGGTTTTCTTGCTGGAATTGTACCTCAGGTTAAGTTTAAATGTGCTTGAGAAAATGCTAAAAGAACATGAATCCATCCTTAATCTGTGGGAACACACAGGGTTTAAATCCCAGGTTTTAAAGTTATGGCCCGGGGGTCAAATCTGGCCTGCCAAATCGTTTTATGTGGGCCGGAAAAGCCTGGAAATAATATGTGTCAAAGTACTTTATCTTTCTAACTAAAAACATTAATTATTTCAATTTTGACAGAAATATTGCATGTACTGCATACAATTACCGTATTTTTCGGACTATAAATTGCAATTTTTTCATAGTTTGTGTGCGACTTATACTCAGGAGCAACTTATGTGTGAAATTATTAACACATTACCGTAAAATATCAAATAATATTATTTAGGTCATTCACGTAAGAGACTAGACGTATAAGATTTCATCGGATTTAGCGATTAGGAGTGACAGATTGTTTGGTGAACGTATAGCATGTTCTATATGTTAGTTTTTTGAATGACTCTTACCGTAATATGTTACGTTAACATACCAGGCACGTTCTCAGTTGGTTATTTATGATTCATATAACGTACACTTATTCAGCCTGTTGTTCACTATTCTTTATTTTAAATTGCCTTTCAAATGTCTATTCTTGGTGTTGGGATTAATCAAATAAATTTCCCCCAAAAATGCGACCTATACTCCAGTGCGATTTATATATGTTGTTTTCCTTCTTTATTATGCATTTTCGGCCGGTGCGACTTATACTCCGGAGCGACTTATACTCCGAAAAATACGGTATATACCTTTTAATCTTGAGAATTATTTGTCCATGCAAAGACCTTTGTCAGCACAGGGCGTCCAAAGTGCGGCCAGCAACTAAAGTTTTGTTATCCCGCAGCATATTTTAAACGTACTGTCTAATGTTTGTTTAATACGGCAAACAGCCATACAACGATCCTCAAAAAACATGAGGAATGATAAAACAAAGACAATATGAGAATCAATGAGAACAAAAGCTGACAAGTTGTTACTAATAACACAGGGGTGTCTCAACTTTTTTCCACCAAGGGAACAAGGCAAAGAATTTGAGGGCCATTTTGAAATTGTTTTTTTTTTATTTTACTTTATAGTATGTGGCCCTTGGTGAAAAAAAATTGTGAAAAAGCCGTGATCACGCTGGACTATTTATTTGAGGTTCACATGAAACTGTCATCTGACTCATGTGAGCAGGTTGCTGTATAAACACGTTACACAAATTATTTTACATTTGGGGCCATCAGTCACCCACCTCTTCTAAAGTTTTACGTATCATTGTAGCAACTATATTTTCAAACAGGGTGCAGCCTCTGTTCCATTCTCTGAGACACAACATTGTGAGGCTCACAATCATTCTGCGGTTTGCTCGAAACACATGGAAAAAAAAGAATCCCCGACTGACTTGGGATTGGTCAGACCATGGCAGTGATGGGCAAGCTACTTGGTAAATGTAATAAGCTGAGCTACAAGTTGCTCTCGATTAAATGTATCTAAGCTATAGAGGAAGCTATCCCCGCACAATTGTAGTCAGCTGCACTGCAAAAGTAGCTTGCTAGATCAAAGCTGATTGATTGAAACTTTTATTAGTAGATTGCACAGTACAGTACATATTCCGTACAATTGACCACTAAATGGTAACACCCGAATAAGTTTTTCAACTTGTTTAAGTCGGGGTCCACGTTAATCAATTCAAGCTACAATTATATATTTTATATCTAAGGGCCCACATGTATAATATCAATGTTAAGGTACCAGAGTGTACAAATGGACCCAATAAAAGTTCATTACTGTTAACGATCTGTCATTTAGTTGGGGACATCTTACAACTACCTCTAGGGGTCCCTGCACCCCACTGTATGTATTTATTTTTGTGGCCTAAACAAAGTACACCATGTCCTAGAAGACAACGCCACCCTCAATCGAAAGGATGAGGAAATCCTATAGAAAATTACTAATATCTCATCCAGGGCAATATCCCCACATTAGCTGTCCCGAATGACCAGGACGAGAGGCTGATGTACAAATCTAAGGAACAATTTTATTCATTCAATACAGTAGTAAAAGTTACCACAGGCGGAGTCTGGTGTAGAGGATTTACCACATAAAGTTTGATGGGCTGCAGTGTAGGACAATGGGCAATGGCTAGTAGGGATAGGGCTACCCAGGGGGCTAGGCCGGAAAGAGTTACTAATGATAGGGCCTAGTCAGAATTAAGACTCAAGACCAATAGGGGGCATGCAATCCACTGCAAGTCCACAGCACACAAACTAATAGTGTAAAACCAAATAAATGATAAGGGTATAATGACTTAGAATACAACAAACCATAAATCAAATATGCAATCAATCTGACTTAGGCTAAGCCTGTACGTCTATAACCCTCACACCATTGCATGTGGCCCGAATAAATAAATAAAACGTATATTTATGTTGGCGGTGGGAAAAACAGTGATAAATAGTGCGCTGTATCTTGCACTCCTCCCTGTGGGCAGGTATCATGCTATATGTTGAGTATTAAACTCTGCGACTAGTTTTTTCGGATATTGACCACGTTGGGGTTCCGGTCAGAGAACACACAGTCATCATTTGGACTCTTCCAACTTTAATGGTGCATATTGGTTTAGGTTCATTTATTTAGTTAGTATCTGTAAATCACAAGCAAAACACCTATCAACATTTATGTCATTTAACTAAACAACAATATAAATATGTGCTCAAAGTAAAATACTAGAGACATAATATATTGCATTTCTACAATGGCATGTGAGCTAGCCACATTAGCAGCAACAATGCTATCCTTAACAGGGAGATGTTAGCTCGTAGCATTCTGACAACACAGCACCAATAATACTCATAAAACACCACTAAATGTTACACAAACACAGTGATGTCTATTAATAAACTAAATTAGTCTTATATAATAATCAACATACATCGGCAAAGACTAGAGCACAGATTAAACGTAGCAGAGAAACAAGTCAGCACACATTAACACACGTCAAAAGAGAAGCGGAAGTGACCCCCAAAGGAAGGAAGCGGAAGTGACACTGTCAAGAAATGCTTCAAAATAAAGTATCTGAAAACATAGATAAACATGGAGAATTCTTAACACTATACAATTTAACAAATACATCAATAATATACACTAAAATATCCTCTGAAAATACAAATGATCAAAATAAGGTGGCAGAGGGGTTAGTGTGTCTGCCTCACAATACGAAGGTGCTGAGTAGTCTGGGGTTCAATCCCAGGCTCGGGATCTTTCTGTGTGGAGTTTGCATGTTCTCCCTGTGACTGCGTGGGTTCCCTCCGGGTATTCCGGCTTCCTCCCACCTCCAAAAACATGCACCTGGGGATAAGTTGATTGGCAACACTAAATTGGCCCTAGTGTGTGAATGTGAGTGTGAATGTTGTCTATCTGTGTTGGCCCTGTGATGAAGCGGCGACTTGTCCAGGGTGTACCCCGCCTTCCACCCGATTGTAGCTGAGATAGGCTCCAACGCCCCCCCCCCGCGACCCCAAAGGGAATAAGCGGTAAAAAATTGATGGATGGGAAGTTTAATACATTATAAAACCAGGCCTGTCAGCTAATACTGGAGACTGGAGAGACTGACCGTGTAACTGGATGCTGTAGGCATAGTAAAAGTTTGAATGAGCCAGATGGACTTGAATGTATGGAATTCAAATGACATGTCCCCCATACCTGAAACCGCTACTACTGGCAACAATCACACAGTGCACTTCAGAGCTTTAAAGCTCAAACACACGAGCACACGAAAGGGGTGCACATATTGGTAAAATGGGATAATCAAAATGGAGTAGCCCAACAAAGGTAATTCTAAAAGTTACACCCACCACACTATCAGGCAGGCAGTGTATGTGCACAAAACTCCACCCTTCTACCAGGGTGTTGGGTTTCTGGTTCACATTATAAAAGGGCAATGTGCATTATTATTAAAATGTAGTGGTTGCAAACATCAAACAAAACTCATAAAACCAAAATCAACACCTACCCAGTAGCTAGCAGGTCTGCTCACCAAACACTCAAAGTCAGGCTTTGGGGTAAAGGGAAGGCCGCAGGGCTTCCTCTCCTATTTATAGCCTCCCCAGGGCCCTAAAGGGCTACCTGTTCTAGCACCCTTTACCTGTTACATTTAGTTTGCCTTTTCTTTGGCCCACCCCTATATAATAATAGGCATTCCTCTCTCTCTGACTCCTTTGTCGTCATGTGACATGAGTGCGTGTCTGTTTATGATTTTACTTACTCATTTTGATGATCCCTTATCTTGCCTCTGATTGGCCAGTCCGTAATGTTTCGCCCTAGCCCTAGCCAATCGTGACTCATCATACGAACACCAACCAATCATCATGGATTTTCTCCCGTATGTATGGATGTTCTCATTTATCCAGGTCAGTGGTTCTTAACCTTGTTGGAGGTACCGAACCCCGCCAGTTTCATATGCGCATTCACCGAACCCTTCTTTAGTGAAAAATTAAATGTTTTTTTTCAAATTCAAGACAACGTTATATGTTTTTGGTAACACTTTAGTATGGGGAACATATTTTAAGTAACAAAGCCTTAATTTAGAATGTTTTGGACACTAGGGGAACATATTCTAAGTAACAAAGAGCAGTGGTTCTTAACCTTGTTGGAGGTAACGAACCCCGCCAGTTTCATATGCACATTCACCAAACCCTTCTTTAGTGAAAAATAAAATAAATGTTTTTTTGTTTTTGTTTTTCAAATTCAAGACAAAGTTATATGTTTTTTTTTTTACTGGTGCACAAAATGAAACGTGCATGAACATCACCTTGTTCAAAGAACAAAACCAACACAGTGCATAAACTCACAACAAATTACACACTTGCAAATCAGATGGAAAATTAGAAGGAACATAGTTTGAGGGTATCCATAAGACTTAGGCTTAGACTTATTTTTTATTTTCATTCAAATTTTAACTTTACAGTACAGACACGCCAATAGGGAGAAGTTTTTATTTACAGGATTGATTGATTGATTGATTTAAACTTTTATTAGTAGATTGCACAGTACATTACATATTCCGTATAATTGACCACTAAATGGTAACAGCCGACTAAGTTTTTCAACTTTTTCACGTTAATCAATTCATGAGTCTGGTGTGTCTTGACCGCTGCGGCGGAGGCTCTGCCGAACCCCTGAGGCCGACTCACCGAACCCCTAGGGTTCGATCGAACCCAGGTTAAGAACCACTGATCCAGGTCATTGTGTTTTCTCCATATTTTTTTTTTGCATGGATTTGCAATCCCTTTTTTCTCTTTGTAGCTTGTAGCTTTGATGTAAGCTACCTAGCTACAAGGGTCTAAAAGTAGCTAAGCTACAGGAAAAGCTACCGGTACTCGTTAAAAAAGTAGCAAAGCGATTAGAAAATGTAGCTAAGCTACGTAGCTTAGCTACATGTAGCTAGCACCCCCCACCCCCCGCCCCCGTTTTACTTTTGTCTTTTTGAACAAAAGACAGCTACCATGACCACCCCCAAACTGTGAACCATCACTGTAGACACTTTTCACCTTTGATCACTAAAGACACTTTAACTGCTGCTGTGACCCAAGGTCACCTCCATATTTATACTGTTGACTGTCAATCAGAATGTGCAATAATGTTATGTTACTTACTGTGCCTTGTATATACATTTTTATTTTTTATTTTTATTTTTATTTTAGCTAAGTACCGTGTGACTTGTTGAAGGGTGGTCTAGCAAAGTAAGATTTTCATTGTAGGGCAAACTGTCTGTTTAACTGTGCATATGACAATAAACAATCTTGACTCTTGAATCTTGTTACTGCCCATCACTGGAACGTGGCGAGATCAAGCACATTGCTACTTTGAATATGATTTTCGTACTTATAAGGGGGTGTGGTCTGGGCGTGGTCTGGACGTGCCAAGCCACGCCCAAATCACGCTACATAACAATAAATAAATAAATATAACTCTCTCTTTCGTATATCATCAGATGGCCAACTCCATGTCGTGTAGCCACGCCCTCGTCTCCGGTCCTAAATCGAAGATGCTGGCTTCTGAAGGTGGGCTATATAGGGGGCAGCCAGTGATTATGTGCTCGGCAGTCTGTTCAGGCTCGCCACACTCGCATGCCGCACTGTCCGATAAACCCCACTTCTTCAGAGATGACTTGAAGCGACCAACCCCAGTGCGTAGGCGATTCAGCGAGTTCCACAGATGGCGTGGTAGGTCTTCTCCTGTTACGCCACCTCCTGGGTCCTGGACAGAGGTGGGTAGAGTAGCCAGAAATTGTACTCAAGTAAGAGTACTGTTACTTTAGAGATTTATTACTCAAGTAAAAGTAAGGAGTAGTCACCCAAATATTTACTTGAGTAAAAGTAAAAAGTATGTTGTGAAAAAACTACTGAAGTACTGAGTAACTGATGAGTAACATATACACACACACACACACACACACACACACACACATATATATATATATATATATATATATATATATATATATATATATATATATATATATATATATATATATGTACACACACACACACATATATATATATATATATATATACACACATATATATATATATATATATATATATATATATATATATATATATATATATATATATATATACACATATATATATACATACATTGATATATACAGTATATAATTTATATTTATTTATTTTGCCGTTTTTGTTTACATGTTAATGGTGTTTTAATGAATATACATGCATGTTTAACACATATAGATTCCTTTCTTTCATGACAACAAGAATATAAGTTGGTGTATTACCCAGAGGTGGGACCAAGTCATTGCTTTGCAAGTCACAAGTAAGTCTCAAGTCTTTACCCTCAAGTCTCGAGTCAAGTCCCGAGTCAAGACAGGGCAAGTCTGAGTCAAGTCCAAAGTCAAGACTGGAAAGTCTCAAGTCAAGTCCCAAGTCCTGCATTTTGAGTTTCGAGTCCTTTCAAGTCGTTTAACCACAGACTAATATATTTACACAGATTGTGTATGCTTTTAAAACGCTGTATTTATTTATTAAAACAAGTGCATTTGAAATTGCAGGGAAAAGGATAGTGCTGACATTGCACTTCAAAATAGCACTATTAACCAGTCATTTTATACATGTAACTCATTCCTTTACAGAATAAACACATTTGAAAAAAAAACAAGTGCAACTGTACTTATTTGCACAAAAGTGTTAACATTGTATTTCCATGGCATATTGCATTGTAACTAGTTCCACAGCAGTTTCTATCCTGTTCTTACCTTATCTCATTGATCTCATCTCATACTGTATGTGTGTTTATGTGTGCGTACACATGAAAAACATAACAAATATATGAACATAACAATGAACAGAGTTGTACTTTTTAGATGTCAGGACCCTATGCAATATGTACACATATTCTTAATATAGTATACATTTTAACTGACCTTTATTTGACTATGTTTGTCTTTTTGTAGGTGGCTAAAATACGCGGTGCTGCTGACTGCCGTCTAACGTTACGTTACTGTGTGTGATACATTGACTAACGTAACGTTATGTATAGGTACCTCATGAAACCCTGCTTAAAAAAAAATCACTTGACAAAAAGTATGAATAAGGTAGCAAACTGCAGTGGACGCAACAGATTGCCGTGTTTGCAATGACGTTATAACCATAGACATCTTATAAGTAGACGCAGCATTGGTTGCTGTGACGTGAGCAATTTGGCCGCCATCTTGAAGTGGTGATGAGGAGCCGGCGAGCAGCCGAAACTGACAGATGACAGGTAGAAAACAAAGATGGTGGTGTTCACCGTTTTCCTGCTCAAATGAGCGGACTGTTGAAAATAGGAATCGGGGGATTACTTTTCACAAGTGAGATTCAACATTAATGTACTATTGGTTGTATTTTATGAAAATAATATTACCACAGAGTTGAGAAGGATCAAAGATCTTCAATATTTGTATGTGAAAATCACAAATAAATCTTCTGGGGGAAGATGACGCCCCTACAGGGGTTTGGTTTACAAACTTTCAGCCCCACCTAAAACAAAATTCACCAGCCGCCACTGATTATGATGCATTCTCATTTTAGGCAAAGTATAAGACAATACTTTCTTAACAGTATAATTGTAACCAGGAATCAGTCTTCAAGTAACAATATTCAAATACTAACATTGTTGGGTTGAACAGAATTTGGTTTTATTCTGAATCCAGTGAAACAGATTGGTGGTTTTAGCTGATATGAAGACTTTCAGGTGTTTATATATGTTTAAGTATTTGGCAGACGCTTTTATCCAAAGCAACTTACATAAAATAATACATATAAAACAATCACTGCAAACATTATCATTTAAGGGAAGAATGTAATAGAAAATATCAATACAAAGTGTCAAGACAGAATAAACTCTCTGCTGCTGAAGCAACAGAGATACAGTCTATAGGTCCCTAAGATATATAGATATCTAATGTATTCATACATTGTTTATGTAGGATACACACATATGTATATATAACCTAATCATATTGTTTCTTCAATTTAAAAATAGATTACCGTTTTTTTCCCCCTTCTCTGGGATTATATTCCCAGTTTTGATCTCGGACGTCTGGTCATTTATAGTGTATAAGAATATTATATTACTGTTAAGCAAACTATGAATAATAAAACACGCCAAAACATGTGTCTGTTATCATGACAAAAAAGGGGGTGAAAATCAGTCGTATTCAGTGAGGTAAAATGAATTAAATGCGCTGACAGTTCATTGCTCCTGCCAAATTAATTGCACTGAGTGGAGCGGATCACCACTCCAAGATGGCGGCCACGCGCCTCGTCTGCGCCAGTAGGCAGTAGCGCTCGATGCTGCGTCTACTTATAAGATGTCTATGGTTATAACGTTAGCAGTGAGTTTGCAGCCTCACTGATTTAACTACACAGCCAATAAAAGTCACGTTACTTAGCCAATAAACGTTATCTTACATTCAAAACTTACCCTTCTTTGTGCAACTTCAAATGTCGAACGAAGTTGGAAGTTGTTGCGTCTCCGTCTGTAATATTCGAACTGCGTGATTTGCATACCGCAATTCGTTTTTTGTTGACCAAGTCGTAGTTTTTATACCCGAACGAAACCAACTTTAACATAATTGTTTATCACTGGCACGTTGTTGGACAACTCTTGTTCATTGGTTGTCCTGCAATTTGATTGGATGAATGCTGTGTGATGAAAACGACGTATATCTAATTTGATTGGCTGTTGTACTGACAGCACACCAGCTGACAGGAATAACACGCTGATAGACAGACGAAGAAAATGAAAAATACGGAGCGCTCCCAAATAACTTTTTAAGCTTTGGATTTTGGGGAAAGTGGCAAGTCATGTCAAGTCATGTCAAGTCAAAAGGCTCAAGTCCAAGTGAAGTCACAAGTCATTGATGTTAAAGTCTAAGTCGAGTTGCAAGTCTCTTCACATTTTGTCAAGTCGAGTCTAAAGTCATCAAATTCATGACTCGAGTCTGACTCGAGTCCAAATCATGTGACTCGAGTCCACACCTCTGGACTATTACCTGATTCTGATGACTTGCATTGATTGTAATCAGACAGTAGTGCTGTTAACGTCCACGTTTTCAAATGGAGGAGAAAAAAAGTTCCTCCTTTCTGTCTAATACCACATGAAAGTGGTTGGTTTTTGGCTTCTTATTCGTCCAGATTCCATGTTCGTTTTTATACACTTTACAAGAAATACATTGGCGGCAAACTCCGTAGCTTGCTAGCTTGTTTGCGCTGGCTTTCGGAGACTCTTGTTTTGAAAGCGCAGGCGCGATGGAGCGGCACTTTTATTGTGAAGACAGGAACTGTGCAGTCAGTCTTTAGGCTTTTGACGAGATGTACGGTTGAAATAAAAAAGGGTCTTTTTTCCTTCACACTTTTGATTGATTGATTGAAACTTTTATTAGTAGATTGCACAGTACAGTATATATTCCGTACAATTGACCACTAAATGGTAACACCCCAATAAGTTTTTCAACTTGTTTAAGTCAGGTCATGTGACCGCCTGGCTCTGTTTGATTGGTCCAATGTCACCAGTGACTGCATCTGATTGGTGGAACGGAGTGAACGTCACCAGTGACTGTATTTGTTGAAACGCAGGCACTATGACAGACCAAAACAAACAAAGCGTGCATTAACAGATCGATAAAAATTAGTAGCGAGTAGCGAGCTGAATGTAGATAAAAGTAGCGGAGTAAAAGTAGCGGAGTAAAAGTAGCGTTTCTTCTCTATAAATATACTCAAGTAAAAGTAAAAGTATGTTGCATTAAAACTACTCTTAGAAGTACAATTTATCCCAAAAGTTACTCAAGTAGATGTAACGGAGTAAATATAGCGCGTTACTACCCACCTCTGGTCCTGGATGTATCGGTGGATGCGGGAGGGCCCAGTGGTCTCCCAGGTCTGTTTCCAGGATGCAGCCAGCCTTGAGCTGGCAGACCAAGGTACAAGCCAAGATCAAGACCAAGGCAGAGAACATCCTCTTTAGGACGGCCGGACACCCCCACCGTCGAAAATCAAGGTCTGTCAGTGCTCCAACTTAACGTTGAGGGCCTTACCATCGCCAAGCTCGAAGTCATCAGGTATCTTGCCGATTCCAATAAATATACCATAAGTATGTAAACGAATATTGAATTTATAAATAATCATTGTTTCTCTTTTTTTTAAAGGGGGACATTATCACCAGACCTATGTAAGTGTCAATATATATCTTGATGTTGCAGAAAAAAGACCATATATTTTTTTAACCGATTTCCGAACTCTAAATGGGTGAATTTTGGCGAAATAAACGTCTTTCTAATATTCGCTCTCGGAGCGATGACATCACAACGTGACGTCGCATCAGGAAGCAATCCGGCATTTTCTCAAACACTGAGTCAAATCAGCTCTGTTATTTTCCGTTTTTTCGACTGTTTTCCGTACCTTGGAGACATCATGCCTCGTCGGTGTGTTGTCGGAGGGTGTAACAACACGAACAGGGACAGATTCAAGTTTCACCAGAGGCCCAAAGATGCGAAAGTGGCAAAAAATTGGACGTTTGTTCCGCACACTTTACCGACGAAAGCTATGCTACGACAGAGATGGCAAGAATGTGTGGATATCCTGCGACACTCAAAGCAGATGCATTTCCAACGATAAAGTCAAAGAAATCTGCCGCCAGACCCCCATTGAATCTGCCAGAGTGTGTGAGCAATTCAGGGAAAAAGGATCTCGGTAGCACGGCAAGCCATGGCGGCAGTTTGTTCCCGCAGACGAGCGAGCTAAACCCCCTGGATGTCTTGGCTCACACCGTCCCGAAGATGATCAAGAGAAGAATATCGACCCTAGCTTCCCTGGCCTGCTGACACGAGGGTATGTCTCCAGAATATATTAATTGATGAAAACTGGGCTGTCTGCACTCTCAAAGTGCATGTTGTTGCCAAATGTATTTCATATGCTGTAAACCTAGTTCATAGTTGTTAGTTTCCTTTAATGCCAAACAAACACATACCAATCGTCGGTTAGAAGGCGATCGCCGAATTCGTCCTCGCTTTCTCCCGTGTCGCTGGCTGTCGTGTCGTTTTCGTCGGTTTCGCTTGCATACGGTTCAAACCGATATGGCTCAATAGCTTCAGTTTCTTCTTCAATTTCGTTTTCGCTACCTGCCTCCACACTACAACCATCCGTTTCAATACATTCGTGATCTGTTGAATCGCTTAAGCCGCTGAAATCCGAGTCTGAATCCGAGCTAATGTCGCTATAGCTTGCTGTTCTTTCCGCCATGTTTGTTTGTGTTGGCTTCACTATGTGACGTCACAGGAAAAGTGAGGTTGTGCGTTGAGTGAGGTTGAGTGAGGTAGCGTGGTTGGGGGCGTGGTTAAGAGGGGAGGAGTATATTTACAGCTAGAATTCACCAAGTCAAGTATTTCATATATATATATATATATATATATATATATATATATATATATATATATATATATATATATATATATATATATATATATATATATATATATATTTATTATATATATACATATATATATATATATATATATATATATATATATATATATATATATATATATATATATATATATATATATATATATTTATATATATATATAGTATAGCAGTTGTGCACTACACTCTCTAAAAGCCCTAGATGTTATTGTCACATATGCATGTACAGTAGATGGCAGTATTGTCCTGTTTAAGAGTGTCACAACATTGCTGTTTAAGGCAGAAGAACTGCTTTACGGTAGATGAAAACGTGACTGCTGTTGTTGTGTGTTGTTACCGCGCTGGGAGGACGTTGATGAAACTGCCTAACAATAAACCCACATAAGAAACGAAGAACTCGCCCTCGATCATTCTACAGTCATAATGTGATTGAGCAGGCACGCTGTTTATATTGTGGGAAAGCGGACGTGAGAACAGGCTGGCCGCTGTCGACACGTCACTCAGGTCCGCATGGAGCTGGAGGGGGCGTGGCCTCCAGCTCCGCCTGAATTTCGGGAGATTTTCGGGAGAAAATTTGTCCCGGGAGGTTTTCAGGAGAGGCGCTGAATTTCGGGAGTCTCCCGGAAAATCCGGGAGGGTTGGCAAGTATGGTATTAGCTTGTGCGCGTTCCTTTCCTGAACGAAACGCAGCCGTGTCATCTGCAACTAGTACTAACTTTAAGTCCTTTGTAACTGTACAAATGTCGTTTGTATAAAGATTGGAACATTTTGGTCCCAGTATTGATCCTTGAGGTACACCACAAGATTTTTTCAAGATAGACGAGATATTGTCAGCTCTGTATCTTCACGTATTGCTTCTTGTTGTTTAAGTAGCTTCTTACCCAGTTCAAGACCAACCCTTTGATGGGTTTTGAAGTTGTTTTAGAGGGCTTTGAAGGTTACAACGGTGACTCCCATAAGCCGCATCTTTTAAGTGTTTTTATAATTTTTTTTAAAAAAGAAGAAAAAAAAGATGTGTGTTCTTGTCTCTCATAATAATTGTGAACAATAGGCAAAATTCCCCAAAATGTGCTGTTCCCCTTTAAAGCACTGGTAATTTGAAAATTCAGAAATGAAGCATGTTGATTATAATTTACATAAAATACACAATTTCTTTGTGACATTCAAAATCAATGAAAAGCATTAAAAGTACTCTGGGAGCTCAATGCTAATTTGCATTAAAAATACCATATATTTGCGAGTGATTTGCATTGGTAATTTTACAAGGCAATTTAGAACACTGTGCAGTTGGCTAGTGCTTGTGCCTCATAGCAAGAAGGTCCTGGATTCGATTCCCGAGTTCGGGGTCTTTCTGTGTGGCATTTGCATGTTCTCTCCGTGACTGCGTGGGTGGGTACTCCAGCTTCCTCCCACCTCCAAACACATGCACTTGGGGATAGGCTGATTGTCAACACTAAATTGGCCCGAGTGTGTGAATGTGAAGTGAAGTGAAGTGAAGTATATTTATATAGCGCTTTTTCTCAAGTGACTCAAAGCGCTTTACATAGTGAAACCCAATATCTAAGTTACATTTAAACCAGTGTGGGTGGCACTGGGAGCAGGTGGGTAAAGTGTCTTGCCCAAGGACACAACGGCAGTGACTAGGATGGCGGAAGCGGGGATCGAACCTGCAACCCTCAAGTTGATGGCACGGCCGCTCTACCAACCGAGCTATACCGTCCGTGAGTGTGAATGTTAACATCGGACTGTCTGCCCCGCAGGATGAATTTTGAGGATCAGTCATAGACAATTTAGAGTGAAAAGCAAATTTAATTTTCATTCGCTTCAAGACTCTCCCGAAGGACAGTGCGGCAAAGACACAACAAACTCCCTTCTTGTCTCTCATGGACACACACCTGTTGTTGTTGACTTTGGACGAGCGACTGCACGACATCAAGGCCGCGGAATAGAGACACGCGGCAGGCTTTCACACACACATGCATCCACAAAAATATACGCCACACACACATACCCCACCCCCCATCCAACACCTATGATGCAAATCCCTTCGGAGTGATGGACGGATGGGCAGCGCCTGAAGAGCTGCAGCCCGCCACCATGGCCCCCACTCCCTCCCCTCTGTTGCAAGTCTCGAGATGTTGTAATATGTATATGTGCTTCGCTATGGAGGTTTTTTCCCACTCCAGACTGAGCCCTCTTAGGAGCCCAGTCTAGATTGTATTGTTTTACTCATCTTTCCCCAACGTTTACCTTTTTTCCATCTTTTATAGGGCGGCTTGTGGCGACCCATCAGCGCTCCTGTTTTGTAACCCTGTAGACCAGTGCCGGCCCAAGCCTCCATGGGGCCCTAAGCAAAATTTGATTTTGGGGCCCTCTATTTCTGCCAATAATATTGATTGATCATTCACACACCTACTATAAACTCATTGCGGCTCTGGCAGTGTTGTTTACATTATCCTATTGTCAGCCTGGCATGTCTTTACAAATGACATGTCATTTATAAAGATATGGGGGTGGCCCAGTTAAGAACATAAATAATACCAATGAATGAACGAATGATGTCCAGAGTGCCACATATGGTTCCTAATCTTAAAATGTAGAAAACATTCAGCTACAAGAGTGGCCTGGGGTTGAACAGTCCAAGTGATAAAGCTTTGTATTTACAGTAAAAGTGTCATCTTGTCTCATCAGTCTTGTACATATTAGTCTTTAATTACTAGTTTATATTTTTAGTTAATTGTTCATATTTAATGTTTACTTTGTACAAAGAGAGCGCAGTCTACTGAAGTTAAATTCCATGTGTGTTAAACATAACTGGACAATAAAGCTGATTCTGATTCACTTTATTATTTTTGGTAACAAAAACCTGAAACAGCAATGTGCAAAAATGTTGACCTAAAATTGTGTTTTTGTACAATAATATATCTTTGATCATTTAGAAATCATCAGTCAGACTCGTACATGCAAAAAATAAAAAATAATAATTTTTTGTTAATTGCTTTTGGGGGCCCCCTGGTGGCCGCGGGGCCCTAAGCAAGCGCTTAGTACGCTTATGCCTTGGGCCGGCTCTGCTGTACACTGTTTGTTTGTCTAATCTTGATCGGGTTTGTGCTGAAAACAAAGTTTTGTTGTACTTGTGCAATGACAATAAAGACCTACCTACCTATGTTGTCTATCTGTGTTGGCCCTGCGATGAGGTGGCGACTTGTTCATGGGGTACCCTTTCGCCAAGGTGCAGCTGGGATAGGCTCCAGGCCCCCACCTACGACCCTGAAAGGGACAAAAAGATAGAAAATGTATGGATGGAACACCTACAAATATGCCATATATATATAGACAGCTAAAAAATACATTTCACTTAAACATCTGATATAAAATACGCATAACATACGTTCTCAGGCTCAACAAAAGTAAAAACGGGCACATTCAACCCCTTAATGCAAAGGTGTCAAACTAATTTTAGCTCAGGGGCTGCATGGAGGAAAATCTATTCCGAAATGGGCCGGGATTGGTAAAATCATGGCATGATAAATTAAAAATACAGACAACTTCAGGTTGTTGTTTTTTTGTTTTACTTTGGCCAAAAATAGAACAAGCACATTCTGAAAATGTACAAATCACAAATAATCCTCTGGACAAAACACTTCAAATTTGTTGAAAATTCTGAGGAAATTGGTGCAGTTTCAAAAACACAATGAGCTTAGACTTTGTCTCAGTGTATCTACAAAGCCAGGATTTTTCATGTCCATGTATCAATCGTATCAATTGGGGTGGTATAGCTCGGTTGGTAGAGCGGCCGTGCCAGCAACTTGAGGGTTGCAGGTTCGATCCCCGCTTCCGCCATCCTAGTCACTGCCGTTGTGTCCTTGGGCAAGACACTTTACCCACCTGCTCCCAGTGCTACCCACACTGGTTTAAATGTAACTTAGATATTGGGTTTCACAATGATGGCGCCTTAAGTCACTTGAGAAAAAGCGCTATATAAATGTAATTCACTTCACTTCACATCCATAGCTAACTCAACATACCGTAAGAAACGGAGGTAAAAAACTATTCAGAAGGGTTAAGTTCACTTTTCTCGTGTTTGACAGAAACATTTTGGGGCAAAGAGGGTGCCAAATGACGATGTGTTCGAAGCAGAAGACATGAAACAGCAGGTTTTAAGTTTCATGTGGGTCGAGGAGGAAGAGCCACAGTCCCCCTTTACGGTGTACCTCTTGCTTGGCCCATAAACCGTTTGCTTGCCTAACAGAATTGCTATAATTTTTTTTCGTTAAAAAAAAAAAGCAGCTCATGTTTATACTTGGCAAACTCATCACGCGGGCCGGATAAAACCTGTTCGCGGGCCGAATGAGGCCCGCGGGCCGTACGTTTGACACCACTGCCTTAATGGCAACAAACTGCTAAAAAATTTTCCTGGTCTTCCGCTGTTATAGTTTTAAATAGCACTACAGAGTTTTGTCACCACCCTAAGGAATTTTATTAGACTGCATATAAACATTCACTTGGAAATGCTTCCTACTTTTGGTTGGCGACCCACCAGTTGAGAATCACTGTAGCAGATAACAAGTTATAATACTTAGCTTGCCATTGTGTGCAATGTACTTTTCATTTATCTGACATTTTCAGGAAAGAAGTTGGACTTCAGCCGAGACGTGCTGGCCTTGATGCTGTACTCCTCCCCGAAGACTGATGAGGAAATAGTCCTTAATTGTGCAGACTGGGTGGAGTGGGATAGTGGAGGGCCGGCTACTGCCCCGGCTGGTGTAGATATCGCTGATAGATGGATGGCAAGACTACACCCTTTCATTTTAACAACCAACTCAGTGCTTTCCTGTCGGCTGCCATACCACAAATTATAATATTAGACCGTGTGAGCATTTTTTAAAGTTGTGGATGGGCTGCGAGACCAGGTAAAGTGATCCGTAGTCGTTTCACCACAACTTTTTAGGGTTGGACGATAAAAGGTATTAATGATAAACCATTGTAAAAAAAAAAAACGAACAGTTAGTAATGGTCGTAAAACTGGTGATTGACACCAGCACTTTGATAAACTGACAGACCAGCGATACTTCTGGTTTACTGGAGAAGCAAGCATGCTAGCGTGCTAATTGCTGGCGAGCTAGCTTAAATGCAAACATTTCCATCATGGGTGTCAAACTCTGGCCCACGAGCCAAATTTGGCCCGCCGTGTAATTTCACTTGGCCCGTGAGGCGATATCAAATTAACACTAGA
This sequence comes from Nerophis lumbriciformis, assembly GCF_033978685.3. Lineage (NCBI taxonomy): Eukaryota > Metazoa > Chordata > Actinopteri > Syngnathiformes > Syngnathidae > Nerophis > Nerophis lumbriciformis. The sequence continues at coordinate 16,052,664 of NC_084582.2, read as the reverse complement.
GTTGGCCCGCCGATTATATACAGCGGAGGTGTCGCGGTACACCGCTAATTCTTATACTTGCCAAAGCTCCCGGGAGACTCCCAAATTTTAGTGCCCCTCCCGAGAGTTGTAACGTCCCCTTTTCGTCCAGTCCAACGAGTGCTGGCCCAGTTACATAATATGTGCGGCTTTGGCACGCACACAGAAGTGAATGCAACGCATACTTGATCTTCAGGGAATTAATGAAATATGAAATCCGTGCTGCAGTCTGCAGGTGTACCTAATGTTGTGGCCCAGCAGCGACTGCAGCACGGATTTCATATTTCATTCATTCACAACTCCTCCAACACGAACATTATTCTTTTTGCACTTTTGGCTTCTTATTAAATAACTTTTTTAAATAGATTCAATCTTGCACGTGGAAACTTTAAGTGTGGGCTTTAGTTGATATAACACCCCCGCCAGGGGGTGCATTCTACGCCGGGGGTGCATTATCCGGCACAACACCGGGACGCTACAAGGTGTGTATATGTGTGTGTGTGTGTGTGGGGGGGGGGGGGGTTTGGAGGTAGCGGGGGTGTATATTGTAGCGTCCCAGAAGAGTTAGTGCTGCAAAGGGTTCTGGGTATTTGTCCTGTTGTGTTTATGTTGTGTTACTGTGCGGATGTTCTCTCAAAATGTGTTTGTCATTCTTGTTTGGTGTAGATTCACAGTGTGGTGTATATTTCTAACAATGTTAAAGTTGCTTATACGGCCACTCTCAGTGTAAACTGTATCGCTTTTTGATGAAGTAAGCGTTGCATTTACGTGTGTGTGCGTACAGGAGCCGCTCATATCTTGTAACTGGGCTGGCACATTGTTAGAAGGGATGAAAAGCGGACATGACGTCAGCTCGTAGAGAACGTTAAAAGCAGTGCCTGTAAGGCACGCCCCCAAGACTGTGGAATACGAGATAATGAGGGTTGCTTCAGCTCAAAGCCTGAGCCCCGACATTAATGAACTAGCATCCAAGAAAAGATGTCAGGCATCTGGCTTGGGCACATCAGATTAGATCAGTGTGTTGCAAACTGAGCAGTTTAAAGTCCTGAATGGTTGGTTTATTCATTATTTTATTTTCAAATTTATTAGCCTGTGGAAAAAGTTAATGTTGATATTTACCTCAGAAGGCTGCAAATAGAAAAGAGATTCAATTTTTATTTAAATTGTATTTGATATGCCATTGATATTTTTTAATTATTATTATTATTATTTGAAACTCGATTTTGCATGTCACTATAAAGTTATATAAGCCTTGCTTGTTCAATATTTAATGCAAAACTTGTTTGGGTCCCTATCAAAAAGGTTAATTTGTTCAACCTTGGCCCGCAGCTTTGTTCAGTTTAAAATTTTGGCCCACTGTATTTGAGTTTGACACCCCTGATTTGGGCTTTGTACCGAGGATGTCGTTGTGGCTTGTGCAGCCCTTTGAGACACTTGTGATTTAGGGCTATATAAATAAAGATTGATTGATTGATTGATTGATTGATTTACATGAATACACATGAATGTATTTCCCTAATCTAATTTTGTATAAACACATGGTTGTCTGAACATATTCAATTGTCCACATTGAACCTACAGGTTCAGAATAGAGTGATCGATGTCTACTCGAATTGCATATGACACGGAGACAAGTGAAACCCATTGTTTTGTCTTTATTATTAAAATACACTCCAAACCTATACAAATTAAATAGGAGGAAGATGACGCGTCTGTTTATTTTATTAATTTGTTAAATAAACCTTATAATAGTTAAATGTGTTCAGTACTTTGAGCACATTCAATTTAACATTGTTTCCCAATACGGCGATGAGCTGAGAGGGAGGGGGTATGCAAAGCAAAGGTCACCTTTGTATTTTGCTATCAATTCTTTCTTAAATTCAATAGTGTTTCTCACCTCCTTTGTCAAAGTGATGGCCCTTGCAACTGTTTGGGCACCATGGTGGCTTATTTTTGCAATTTAAAAAAAGCACAGAGACTCAGTTACTAAAGGGTGGTATTCTTCCATCTTAGATGAGCTCAGGCCCAGCGAAGCCGACGGCGTTTCTGGGTGTTGTTGATGAACGATTTTCGCCTTGCATAGGAGAGTTTTAACTTGCACTTACAGATGTAGCGACCAACTGTAGTTACTGACAGTGGGTTTCTGAAGTGTTCCTGAGCCCATATGGTGATATCCTTTACACACTGATGTCGCTTGTTGATGCAGTACAGCCTGAGGGATCGAAGGTCACGGGCTTAGCTGCTTACGTGGAGTGATTTCTCCAGATTCTCTGAACCCTGTGATGATATTACATACCATAGATGGTGAAATCCCTTAATTCCTTGCAATAGCTGGTTGAGAAAGGTTTTTCTTAAACTGTTCAACAATTTGCTCACTCGTTTGTTGACAAAGTGGTGACCCTCACCCCATCCTTGTTTGTGAATGACTGAGCATTTCATGGAATCTACTTTTATACCCACCTGTTCCCAATTTGCCTGTTCACTTGTGGGATGTTCCAAATAAGTGTTTGATGAGCATTCCTCAACTTTATCAGTATTTATTGCCACCTTTCCCAACTTCTTTGTCACGTGTTGCTGGCATCAAATTCTAAAGTTAATGATTATTTGCAAAAAAAAAAAAATGTTTATCAGTTTGAACATCAAATATGTTGTCTTTGTAGCATATTCAACTGAATATGGGTTGAAAATGATTTGCAAATCATTGTATTCCGTTTATATTTACATCTAACACAATTTCCCAACTCATATGGAAACAGAGTTTGTACAATGATATAAATGATGTTTATTTTTTTCGTAAAATAAATCATCTTTACATCTTTTATCTGTTATTGGAGACTGTACTCATGTTCAGAGAGTAGCTAAAAAATGAGCTTCCCCTACTTGAAAGACCAGCAGCCACAACTGCCGCAGGGAACTCAGAATTCTGTGGTATGTTGATTAAGAGGTCCACACTTCTTCTTACAGTAAGCAATTCTTAATCTTATCAAGGAAGTTGGTGTTTGGTGGATTTTGTAAGAATGTGAGAGACCTGAGCTCAACCCTATCAAACACATGAATTAAAAGAAGTAGGTCCATGCATCAAAAAACACTCCAAGAAGTTGTGAAAAATCTTCTTGGAAGAGTTCAAGCTTTTCTGGCTGTGTATGTTCTTCTATTTTCACTTTGCACACCACCTGTTCAGTTATGTTTGTAATGTGATAATGACTCACTGACAGTTACTGTCCTAGTCTAAGAACTATTCATATTGCAATGGTAGTGAGATACATGAGCCGAAGATTTTAGTCTTCGTTGCATACTTGCCAACCCTCCCGGATTTTCCGGGAGACTCCCGGAAATTCAGCGCCTCTCCCGAAAACCTCCCGGGACAAATTTTCTCCCGAAAATCTCCCGAAATTCTGGCCGAGCTGGAGGCCACGCCCCCTCCAGCTCCATGCGGACCTGAGTGACGTGTCGACAGCCTGTTTTCACGTCCGCTTTCCCACAATATAAACAGCGTGCCTGCCCACTCAAGTTATAACTGTAGAATGATTGATGGCGAGTTCTTGGTTTCTTATGTGGGTTTATTGTTAGGCAGTTTCATTAACGTCCTCCCAGCGCGGTAACAACACACAACAACAGTAGTCACGTTTTCGTCTACCGTAAAGCAGTTTGTCTGCCGTAAACAGCAATGTTGTGACACTCTTAAACAGGACAATACTGCCGTCTACTGTACATGCATATGTGACAATAACATCTACGGCTTTTAGAGAGTGCAGTGCACAACTGCGCACACAACAAGGAGACAAAGCAGATTGCATCATCAGAGAGGGTGTTCAGCATGGTTAGAAAATTAGTGACAGAATAGAACAAGGATAGACAATTCAACCCTTAACTCAACAATGAGTATAGAGCGTTTTCTATTCGGGCTCCAGTACTATGGAATGCCCTCCCGGTAACAATTAGAGATGCTACCTCAGTAGAAGCGTTTAAGTCCCATCTTAAAACTCATTTGTATACTCTAGCCTTTAAATAGCCCCCCTGTTAGACCAGTTGATCTGTCGTTTCTTTTCTTTTCTCCTCTGCTCCCCTATTCCTTGTGGAGGGGGGGGCACAGGTCCGGTGGCCATGGATGAAGTGCTGGCTGTCCAGAGTCGGGACCCGGGGTGGACCGCTCGCCTGTGCATCGGCTGGGAACATCTCTGCGCTGCTGACCCGTCTCCGCTCGGGATGGTGTCCTGCTGGCCCCACTATGGACTGGACTCTTACTATTATGTTGGATCCACTATGGACTGGACTCTCACAATATTATGTCAGACCCACTCGACATCCATTGCATTTGGTCTCCCTAGGGGGGGGGGGGGTTACCCACATATGCGGTCCTCTCCAAGGTTTCTCATAGTCATTCACATCGACGTCCCACTGGGGTGAGTTTTTCCTTGCCCTTATGTGGGCTCTGTACCGAGGATGTCGTTGTGGCTTGTGCAGCCCTTTGAGACACTTGTGATTTAGGGCTATATATATAAACATTGATTGATTGATTGATTGAGTTTCATATGCGCTTTCACTGAACACTTCTTTAGTGAAAAATAAAATGTTTTTTTTTTTTCAAATTCAAGACAAAGTTATATGTTTTTTTTTTACTGGTACACAAAATGAACCGTGCATGAACATCACCTTGTTCAAAGAACAAAACCAAGACAGTGCATGAACTCACAACAAATTACACGCCTGCAAATCAGATGGAAAATTAGAGGGAACATTGTTTGGGTGGGATCCATAATACGCCGATAGGGAGAAGTTTTTATTTACACAATGAGTTGGGTGTGTCTTGACCTCCGCGGTGGAGGCTCTGCCGATCCCATAAGGCCGACTCACTGAACCCATAGGGTTCGATCGAACCCAGGTTAAGAACCACTGACTTAGAGGTTCATGAGCTCATTTCCCACACATTATTCATTGTTGTTTATGGCTACGTCCATGCAGGCATGGACATGGACAATATATTCACTGGTATACAAGTATTACTTCCAAAATAAAGGGCAGAAGTTGTTTAACACAACACATTGGAGACAAACAAAAACACCACAGTCAAACTATGTTTGTGCAGCCTCTTCCAGGCCTTTCAACCTTGACATCTGTTTTATTAAAACAAAGATTTGACATAAGATTGGAAACCACATCCCACAACTCAGTTTCCTGTTTTTTTATGAACATGTGTCCTGCATTTCACAAGAAACTAATAGTTGATTCTCTTTCAGTACTCACCTTTGAAGCATCAGAAAGTTGATCTGGCAAAGAAATCCTCTTGTTTCAGCAAATGCCAGCCCCCCCTCCGTGTTTGTCCGAGATGCTGAAGCCAAAGTGGAACTCTGCTTTCTCCATCACTGCTGCTTATTCCAGCAGATGCCATCATGTCTGTTCTGGAAAAGGGCCGCACTCCATCTGAGTCATGTTGGAGGGAAATTAGCAGCCTGAGGTGTTTCCCTTTTACAGACATCAGTTTATACCTCTGTCTATTTGTATTATTTTCAGAGCCAAAAAAGGAACTGTCTGTGAATGGAGTGCGTCCAGCAAACACGCACACCAGGATTTATCCAATAGTGAGTAATCTGATTCTAATAACTTTAGCTTCTTTAAATCACACCATTTTTCATGTACTTCTTTCAGCATTAGCATAGGAGGCTGTAAATGTTGACAGTTGTGTTGCTTTCGCGTCCCGTGGTGCGCACGACTGTACCACACTGGTGTCGATAACCCGATGTGTATCAGCATGACTGTGTGCTTTGCTGACTCATCAGTCATCTGGCGCTCCTCGTTTCAGTTGTTCCTGCTGATGGTCGACAGAAAACAGGTGGCTTTGGTTTTAGTGTGACGTCTACAATTGCGTGCGTATCATTCGCAGAGCATGCATGTGCGGGCTCTTAAACAAACACAGAGCCAGAAATGTTCCAAATGCAGGCATCTAGAATAGCAGTATCTTAAAACACTTCAAAGTATCCAAGACAAATGCTCCTTATGCTGCCTCTTGGCAATTGTCAAATATATTAGAACCACATTTGAGTAAATTATATATTTCTGCACTATTGTACACATGCTATAGCACGGCAGGCAATAATTTTGTACATGAATATGATTTATATCATACATACAACTTACTATTTGGAAACCACTTTGACAACAACCACGGTTGGAAAAGTGCTGTCCGTCAGAGAAGTATGAAAACATTTTAAAAAGTTATGTAAAGTAAAGTTATCGTTACGGTGTTCATTTATTTCGAACATGCATACAACTACAATGCAGTACATTATATATTTACAGTTTGACATTTCAACGTGGCCGAAAATAAGTAGGAATAAGCAACAGTTATTTAGTCCTTCACCTGTTCTCTGCAATTGCTATCACATTTGTTTACTCTCTGTACTCAATCTGTAACACAGACAAAAAATGCATCCATCCATCCATTTTCTACCGCTTGTCCCTTTCTGGGTCGCGGGGGGTGCTGGAGCCTATCTCAGCTGCATTCGGGCGGTAGGCGGGGTACACCCTGGACAAGTCGCCACCTCATCGCAGGGCCAACACAGATAGACAGACAACATTCACACTCACATTCACACACTAGGGCCAATTTAGTGTTGCCAATCAACCTATCCCCAGGTGCATGTCTTTGGAGGTGGGAGGAAGCCGGAGTACCCGGAGGGAACTTACACAGTCACAGGGAGAACATGCAAACTACACACAGAAAGACCTCTAGCCTGGGGATCGAACTCAAGACCCTCGTATTGTGAGGCACCTGTTTCATCGTGCTGCCTGACAACTGTCCAATAAGTAAACCTCGGTTTCTGGATCATGGATTCCGGTAGTGACTTCTGTACCAGGAAAGCTAAAGCCTGGAAAGCATGTAATACAATTGATAGAATATGTCACTCCAACTCGCCCAATTCACTCAAGCTAGACCTTTTCAAGTCAACCATCGAACCACTCATAATGTACGACCCACAATGCGTGCCTTCACAAACGCCTTATACCAACCTGCTTCGAAGGGTACAAGGCTTGTCGTGGCAGTCCCATCCCACCTTGGAATATGGCAACCTACCTCGAGCAAGCACCCGTCTGAGCCAACGTCGCGCACAGTTTGCTGGTCACTGCTTCCGTGTCAAGACGGAGCTGATATCACAGCTCCTCCTTTGGAAACAATCTACCAGGGGTCGCCTCACCTACCCCAATGTAATCGCACGACACACTGGGATCCTTGTTTCAGAGCTGGGCTCTGCCATGGGTGACCCCGACTGCTGGCGGAGGGTTGTGCAAGGTCTCTCGGCTACGGCCGCACATTAAGAATGATGATGAACAAACCCTGTTTCCATATGAGTTGGGAAATTGTGTTAGATGTAAATATAAACGGAATACAATGATCTGCAAATCATTTTCAACCCATATCCAGTTGAATGCACTACAAAGACAACATATTTGATGTTCAAACTGATAAACTTTTTTTTTTGTTGCAAATAATCATTAACTTTAGAATTTGATGCCAGCAACACGTGACAAAGAAGTTGGGAAATGTGGCAATAAATACTGATAAAGTTGAGGAATGCTCATCAAACACTTATTTGGAACATCCTACAGGTGAACAAGCAAATTGGGAACAGGTGGGTGCCATGATTGGGTATAAAAGTAGATTCCATTAAATGCTCAGTCATTCACAAACAAGGATGGGGCGAGGGTCACCACTTTGTCAACAAATGTGTGAGCAAATTGTTGAACAGTTTAAAAAAACCTTTCTCAACCAGTTATTGCAAGGAATTTAGGGATTTCACCATCTACGGTCCGTAATATCATCAAAGGGTTCAGAGAATCTGGAGAAATCACTGCACGTAAGCAGCTAAGCCCGTGACCTTCGATCCCTCAGGCTGTACTGCATCAACAAGCAACGTCAGTGTGTAAAGGATATCACCACATGGGCTCAGGAACACTTCAGAAACCTACTGTCAGTAACTACAGTTGGTCGCTACATCTGTAAGTGCAAGTTAAAACTCTCCTATGCAAGGCGAAAACCGTTTATCAACAACACCCAGAAACGCCGTCGGCTTCGCTGGGCCTGAGCTCATCTAAGACGGACTGATACAAAGTGGAAAAGTGTTCTGTGGTCTGACAAGTCCACATTTCAAATTGTTTTTGGAAACTGTGGACGTCGTGTCCTCCAGACCAAAGAAGAAAATAACCTTCTGGATTGTTATAGGTGCAAAGTTGAAAAGCCAGCATCTGTGATGGTATGGGGGTGTATTAGTGCCCAAGAAATGGGTAACTTACACATCTGTGAAGGCGCCATTAATGCTGAAAGGTACATACAGGTTTTGGAGCAACATATGTTGCCATCCAAGCAACGTTACCATGGACGCCCCTGCTTATTTCAGCAAGACAATGTCAAGCCACGTGTTACATCAACGTGGCTTCATAGTAAAAGAGTGCGGGTACTAGACTGGCCTGCCTGTAGTCCAGACCTGTCTCCCATTGAAAATTTGTGGCGCATTATGAAGCCTAAAATACCACAACGGAGACCCCCGGACTGTTGAACAACTTAAGCTGTACCGGTACATCAAGCAAGAATGGGAAATAATTCCACCTGAGAAGCTTAAAAAATGTGTCTCCTCAGTTCTCAAACGTTTACTGAGTGTTGTTAAAAGGAAAGGCCATGTAACACAGTGGTGAACATGCCCTTTCCCAACACGTGTTACAACCATGAAATTCTAAGTTAATTATTATTTGCAAAGAAAAAATAAAGTTTATGAGTTTGAACATCAAATATCTTGTCTTTGTAGTGCATTCAATTGAATATGGGTTGAAAATGTTTTGCAAATCATTGTATTCCGTTTATATTTACATCTAACACAATTTCCCAACTCATATGGAAACGGGGTTTGTAAATATATAATCAATAAAGTTCACATGAATAGATTGCAATTCAAATAATGTGTTGAATGTGTGATGGATTGTAGATTAGGTGTCATTTTTCAATAAGGTACAGGATGTTTATCAATATTCTTTTTCCTTATACTTTGTAAACACTTTGAGTTTGAACAGGGGCGGTTCGACCCTCGCTTCCGCCATCCTAGTCACTGTCATTGTGTCCTTGAGCAAGATACTTTACCCACCTGTTCCCAGTGCCACCCACTTACATAATGGGTTTCACTATGTAAAGCGCTTTGAATCACTAGAGAAAAGCGCTATATAATTCACTTCACTAGCCGTTTCTGAAACTGGATCATTATAGTACATTGTTTGACTTCTTTGCTTGATCCAGTGCTTCTCAATTATTTTTTTTGCTAAGCCCCCCCAAGAAGAAAACATTTCACGATCCTCGCCCCCACTCTCCGCCGCGACTATAAAACAAAGGTACCATTTGTCTATAAAATTGTTATAAGTACTTATTATTGTATTCATCTTAACATTAAATACAACAAGTTGAGTCGTAAAAAATTTAAAGTACAAATATACAATACACACTTTTACTACATCAGGGCTTGACTACTACTATTCGCTTTATATCGCCCTTTACTTCCTCCAGGGGGTGAGAATGCAGCAGCCTGCCTGTTGTCAGGAACCAAACGCTGGTAGTGCATAACCCCGACTCTCCTGGGGCTCCCAGTAAATTTAAGGATACATTTTAAAAGGCTGCTGGGTTTTATTTAAACGTTTACAAGGATTGACCCTACCGTGCCTGTCAGACCTCCTGCAGCCTGATGAGTGAGTTCTCTGCCTGCATGAGTACTCCCCAGGCAGGATATTGAGGTCTGCAAACAAACTTCTCCTGTCTGTCCCATGCTCCAGACTCGCCACTAGAGGAGACACAGCCTTTTATGTGGCTGCTCCCAAATTATGGAACAATCTGTCTCTTTACATCAGGGCTGCACAAACACGAGAGCCTTTCAAAACCTTGATAAAAAACACATTTATACAAGCATTCTGCAAATAGTCCCTCGGTTTGAGCGTGTTATGCCTCAACAGTTTTAACAAAAAAATGCTGCTATTTTATTACTGTTTATTGTGTTATTCATTGTATTGTTGCTTTTATTGTCTTATTTGGTAAAATTAGGTTGTTTAATGTGCTATATATATATATATACCGGGGGCGGTACCTCTGGATTGGCAGACCGGGGTGGTGGTTCCTCTCTTTAAGAAGGGGAACCGGAGGGTGTGTTCCAACTATCGTGGGATCACACTCCTCAGCCTTCCCGGTAAGGTCTATTCAGGTGTACTGGAGAGGAGGCTACGCCGGATAGTCGAACCTCGGATTCAGGAGGAACAGTGTGGTTTTCGTCCTGGTCGTGGAACTGTGGACCAGCTCTATACTCTCGGCAGGGTCCTTGAGGGTGCATGGGAGTTTGCCCAACCAGTCTACATGTGCTTTGTGGACTTGGAGAAGGCATTCGACCGTGTACCCCGGGAAGTCCTGTGGGGAGTGCTCAGAGAGTATGGGGTAACGGACTGTCTTATTGTGGCGGTTCGCTCCCTGTATAATCGGTGTCAGAGCTTGGTCCGCATTGCCGGCAGTAAGTCGGACACGTTTCCAGTGAGGGTTGGACTCCGCCAGGGCTGCCCTTTGTCACCGATTCTGTTCATAACCTTTATGGACAGAATTTCTAGGCGCAGTCAGGGCGTTGAGGGTATCTGGTTTGGTGGCTGCAGGATTAGGTCTCTGCTTTTTGCAGATGATGTGGTCCTGATGGCTTCATCTGGCCAAGATCTTCAGCTCTCACTGGATCGGTTCGCAGCCGAGTGTGAAGCGACTGGGATGAGAATCAGCACCTCCAAATCCGAGTCCATGGTTCTCGCCCGGAAAAGGGTGGAGTGCCATCTCCGGGTTGGGGAGGAGATCTTGCCCCAAGTGGAGGAGTTCAAGTACCTCGGAGTCTTGTTCACGAGTGAGGGAAGAGTGGATCGTGAGATCGACAGGCGGATCGGTGCGGCATCTTCAGTAATGCGGACGCTGTATCGATCCGTTGTGGTGAAGAAGGAGCTGAGCCAGAAGGCAAAGCTCTCGATTTACCGGTCGATCTACGTTCCCATCCTCACCTATGGTCATGAGCTTTGGGTCATGACCGAAAGGACAAGATCACGGGTACAAGCAGCCGAAATGAGTTTCCTCCGCCGGGTGGCGGGGCTCTCCCTTAGAGATAGGGTGAGAAGCTCTGCCATCCGGGGGGAGCTCAAAGTAAAGCCGCTGCTCCTCCATATCGAGAGGAGCCAGATGAGGTGGTTCGGGCATCTGGTCAGGATGCCACCCGAACGCCTCCCTCGGGAGGTGTTTCGGGCACGTCCGACCGGTAGGAGGCCACGGGGAAGACCCAGGACACGTTGGGAAGACTATGTCTCCCGGCTGGCCTGGGAACGCCTCGGGATCCACCGGGAGGAGCTGGACGAAGTGGCTGGGGAGAGGGAAGTCTGGGCTTCCCTGCTTAGGCTGCTGCCCCCGCGACCCGACCTCGGATAAGCGGAAGAAGATGGATGGATAGATGGATGGAATGTGCTATATAAATAAAGTTTGACTTGACTTGATTTGATTTGGACAACGCAGAACAAAATTGACTTCAAGCTAAAGAAAACAAACAAAGAATTCACAGAATAAGGTTCATTTGCAGTTGTAATTATACTTTGGATTTGTTAAACTCACTTTAATGATGTAAATCCGCTCTACTACAGCGTGACCAATATTAAAATAGAGTAGCGTAGTAAGCTTAAGTCTTCATTAAAAACAAGGCAAATGTTTTATTTACCAAATATATTTAATATTTTTGGCCACTGTAACATTAAACACAGTTTGAACAGTAACACTGTGTTTGACTATAGGAAAATAAAACCCTGTTCTTTAATCAATTCATTCTTTGGCATACTACTAGATGAAGCCCGCGTACCGCAAGTGGTACGTAGGTACTACAGTTTGAGGATCTCTGATCTAGACCACAAGGAAGTGTGTTAAATGTAGATTAAACTTATTTGCAAGAAACACCTGCTCTAAAATATAAAAGTGGCTGGCTTTTAAATATTTTATTTTTGTACTGGTTGTTAAGTGTAGAAGCCCTGGTGGACCAGCCAGAACAACTGTTGTAACTATTCAAAGGATCAGTCTCAAAGACATGAACCCTCATGAACTTTCTGAATATTGGTCCATATTTGTTTGACTTGTTCAGTGTTCACATAGAATACTTCACTTACACAAAATACAATCACACGATCATAGTCTGTGTGGCATACTTCACAATCATAAACTTCCTGATGTTGCAATACTTTTTACACTTTACTGATTCGACGTGAGATTTGCTTGTGTGCAGGATGTTTGTGGTGTACGAGAGATGATGATATGTGATCCTGACCTATTTTTTGGTGAGTATGAACAGCTATTTATCTCAATGGGCTTCTGAAGGTGTTGAGGATGTGGCTTCAGATTAGGGCAGTGTTTTTCAACCACACTAGTGTACCGTGAGATATTGTTTGGTGTGCCGTGGGAAATTATGCAATTTCACCTAATTGGTCGGAAAAATATTGTTCGCAAATCAACAATTATAATCCGCAAACAATGTGCCGTTGTAGAGTGTCTGTGCTGTCTGGAGATCAGCAGCGTAACAATGTAATACTTTTCCGTACCAGTAGGTGGCAGCAGGTAGCTCATTGCTTTGCAAGCCTACTTTGAGACAAGAAAATTAATGATGGTTATGGTTTGAATATTATCGAACAATTGCGTCAGGTATTCGATGAGAACGACTTTATATTGTCAATATAGGCTATTGAGTTTCGTTTTTAACATTTTCTGCTGGTGGTGTCTGTCATGTATTGGTTACTCGGGTCACAGGACAATACCAGAACCATTGTAAGGGGAACTTAAGGGCGGGGGACACATTTGTTGTGTGTTGGACACCTGGAAGTGGAAAAAGTAAGAGCGGGAATAAAAGGCAGACAAAGACAATAGGCTTTCTTTTGGTGTATTATTAAGCTTGGATTGTTAATAAATGAACTAATAAGTGACAAGTTTGGCACACAACAATCAATCAATCAATCAATCAATGTTTATTTATATAGCCCTAAATCACAAAAGTCTCAAAGGGCTGCACAAGCCACAACGACATCCTCGGTACAGAGCCCACGTAAGGGACGTCGATGTGAATGACTATGAGAAACCGCAAATGTGGGTAACCCCCCCCCCCCTCTCTAGGGGAGACCGAAAGCAATGGATGTCGAGTGACATAATATTATGAAAGAACAGTCCTTAGTTGATCTAACATAGTAGTGAGAGTCCAGTCCATAGTGGGGCCAGCAGGAGACCATCCCGAGCGGAGACGGGTCAGCAGCACAGAGATGTCCCCAACCGATGCACAGGCAAGCGGTCCACCCTGGGTCCCAACTCTGGACAGCCAGCACTTCATCCATGGTCACCGGAACCGGAATAACCCAGCGAGGAGGCAGAGCAGAAAAGAAACGGCAGATCAACTGGTCTAAAAGGGGGGTCTATTTATAGGCTAGAGTATACAAATGAGTTTTAAGATGGGACTTAAATGCTTCTACTGAGGTAGCATCGCTAACTGTTACCGGGAGGGCATTCCAGAGTATTGGAGCCCGAATGGAAAACGCTCTATAGCCCGCAGACTTTTTATGGGCTCTGGGAATCACTAATAAGCCGGAGTTTTTTGAACGCAGGTTTCTTACCGGGACATATGGTACAATACAATCGGCAAGATGGGATGGAGCTAGACCGTGTAGTATTTTATACGTAAGTAGTAAAACCTTAAAGTCGCATCTTAAGTGCACAGGAAGCCAGTGCAGGTGAGCCAGTATAGGCGTAATATGATCAAACTTTCTTGTTCTTGTCAAAAGTCTAGCAGCCGCATTTTGTACCAACTGTAATCTTTTAATGCTCGACATAGGGAGACCCGAAAATAATATGTTACAGTAATCAAGACGAGACGTAAAGAACGCATGAATAATAATCTCAGCGTCGCTAGTGGACAAAATGGAACGAATTTTAGCGATATTACGGAGATGAAAGAAGGCCGTTTTAGTAACACTCTTAATGTGTGACTCAAACGAGAGAGTTGGGTCGAAGATAATACCCAGATTCTTTACCGAGTCGCTTTGTGTAATTGTTTGGTTGTCAAATGTTAAGGTGGTATTATTAAATAGGTGTCGGTGTTGAGGGACCAGGATGGGATAGTGTCTCCCTGGATTTTTTCAATGGAAAAAAATGTGCCTTGGCTCAAACAAGGTTGAAAAACACTGGATTAGGAGATGTTGTTGTGAGTTTGTGAAGCCCTTTGAGACACTTGTGGACAAGGGCTATATCAATAAACGTTGATGGATTGATTTAATGGACATGGACTCAACGCTGCTAAACTGAACTAACATTATTACAACGGATATGTTGACTTACCACCCAATACGAGTTTAGCAGAGTCAAAGTATAATTAAAGAGATCAGGAGCAAAAAACGTTTTTGGGCTGTGAGTACTTCTAAATAGTTTACGATTCTCTACCAGGAGGTAAAATATATTTTTCCTCAAAAATGATCTTTCTTTCACATTTCATTGTTGACTATTCAATTTTACTTCAGGACCAATTAGTGCATCGAAATGTGATGACATCATCCAAGTTCGCAAGTTCGCAAGCTTCGTGTCTCTTTTGCCACTATTCTAACTAAACTAAAGCATCAGTAATGAGTAACTTGATGAAATCAGTGAGTGTGTGGTGTCCTCGCCAACTAGTTTAAAAAAAAAAGACGCTGTCCTGATAAATCTGTTTTGGTAAAATGCTGTCTATTGCCTGAATACATAATGTACAGTATATGTGTGTAGCCACTACTCTATTGAATGACAAACTAAATGGTTCACTATATTGCCAAAAGTATTTGGCCACCTGCCTTGACTCACATATAAACTTGAACGTGCCATCCCATTCCTAACCCATAGAGTTCAATATGATGTTGGTCCACCTTTTGCCACTATTACAGCTTCAACTCTTCTGGGAAGGCTGTCCACAAGGTTGCAGAGTGTGTTTATAGGATCGGGTTCAGGTCAAGACTATGTCAAGTTCATCCACACCAGACTCTGTCATCCATGTCTTTACGAACCTTGCTTTGTGCACTGGTGCACAGTCATGTTGGAAGAGGAAGGGGCCCGCTCCAAACTCCAAACACAAGGTTGGGAGCATGGAATTGTCCAAAATGTTTTGATATCCTGGAGCATTCAAAGTTATTTTCACTGGAACTAAGGGGCCAAGCCCAACTCCTGAAAAACAACTCCACACCATATTTCCTCCTCCATCAAGTTTCACACTCGGCACAATGCAGTCTGAAATGTAGTGTACTCCTGGCAACCTACAAACCCAGACTGGTCCATCAGATTGCCAGATGGAAAAGCGTGATTCATCACTCCAGAGAACGCGTCTCCACTTCTCTAGAGTCCAGTGGTGACATGCTTTACACCACTGCTTTCCACGCTTTGCATTGGACTTAGTGATGTATGGCTTAGATGCAGCTGCTCAGCCATGGAAACCCATTCCGTGAAGCTCTGTGTGTACTGTACGTGGGCTAATTGGAAGGTCACATGAAGTTTGGAGCTCTGTAGCAACTGACTGTGCAGAAAGTCTTTGGACTGTGCGCTTCAGCATCCGCTGACCCCTCTCTGTCAGTTTACGTGGCCTACCACTTGGTGGCTGAGTTGCTGTTGTTCCCAAACTCTTCAATTTTCTTATAATAAAGCCCACTGTTGACTTTGGAATATTTAGAAGCGAGGAAATTTCCCGACTGGATTTGTTGCGCAGGTGGCATCCTATGAGAGTTCCACGCTTGAAATCACTGAGAGCGGCCCATTCTTTCACAAATGTTTGTAGAAACAGTCTCCATGCCTAAGTGCGTGAATAGGACACATGATTCCGATCATTTGGACAGATGGCCAAATACTTTTGGCAATATAGTGTATGTTTACTCTGCTGTTGTTGTCTTGTGATGCAGCTGTCAATGTAATGGCATCATGATGCTGCGGTCAATGTAAACCCTGGACCCCCCTGTCCAGGGATCACCCAACACAGGTGTTTGTTCAGATTAAATGAATTAATTACAGTGGTGGAACAAGCATTCCTCTGAAAAAGTTCATCTGTTTTCACTCATTTTTAGGGACAGGCTGGCACTATGTAGGATTAACCTATTTTTTGCAAAAATCCACATTTGTGGGTTGGCTGTTTCATGAAAAGTGCCAAAAAAAACATTGATTTATTTAAAACAGGGAACATTGAGAAGGTTGTTTTTGCATCTGAATTCTTCAATTGTGTACAAACCCTGTTTCCATATGAGTTGGGGAATTGTGTTAGATGTAAATATAAACGGAATACAATGATTTGCAAATCATTTTCAACCCATATTCAGTTGAATATGCTACAAAGACAACATATTTGATGTTCAAACTGATAAACATTTTTTTTTTTTGCAAATAATAATTAACTTTAGAATTTGATGCCAGCAACACGTGCCAAAGAAGTTGGGAAAGGTGGCAATAAATACTGATAAAGTTGAGGAATGCTCATCAAACACTTATTTGGAACATCCCACAGGTGTGCAGGCTAATTGGGAACAGGTGGGTGCCATGATTGGGTATAAAAGTAGATTCCATGAAATGCTCAGTCATTCACAAACAAGGATGGGGTGAGGGTCACCACTTTGTCAACAAATGTGTGAGCAAATTGTTGAACTGTTTAAGAAAAACCTTTCTCAACCAGCTATTGCAAGGAATTTAGGGATTTCACCATCTACGCTCCGTAATATCATCAAAGGGTTCAGAGAATCTGGAGAAATCACTGCACGTAAGCAGCCTAGCCTGTGACCTTCGATCCCTCAGGCTGTACTGCATCAACAAGCGACATCAGTGTGTAAAGGATATCACCACATGGGCTCAGGAACACTTCAGAAACCCACTGTCAGTAAATACAGTTGGTCGCTACATCTGTAAGTGCAAGTTAAAACTCTCCTATGCAAGGTGAAAACCGTTTATCAACAACGCCCAGAAACGCTTTCGGCTTCGCTGGGCCCAAGCTCATCTAAGATGGACTGATACAAAGTGGAAAAGTGTTCTGTGGCATGACGAGTCCACATTTCAAATTGTTTTTGGAAACTGTGAACGTCGTGTCCTCCGGACCAAAGAGGAAAAGAACCATCCGAGTTGTTATAGGCGCAAAGTTGAAAAGCCAGCATCTGTGATGGTATGGGGGTGTGTTAGTGCCAAAGACATGGGTAACTTACACATCTGTGAAGGCACCATTAATGCTGAAAGGTACATACAGGTTTTGGAGCAACAAATGTTGCCATCCTAGCAACGTTATCATAGACGCCCCTGCTTATTTCAGCAAGACAATGCCAAGCCACATGTTACATCAACGTGGCTTCATAGTAAAAGAGTGCGGGTACTAGACTGGCCTGCCTGTAGTCCAGACCTGTCTCCCATTGAAAATGTGTGGCGCATTATGAAGGCTAAAATACCACAACGGAGACCCCCGAACTGTTGAACAACTTAAGCTGTACATCAAGCAAGAATTGGAAAGAATTCCACCTGAGAAGCTTAAAAAATGTGTCTCCTCAGTTCCGAAACGTTTACTGAGTGTTGTTAAAAGGAAAGGCCATGTAACACAATGGTGAACATGCCCTTTCCCACCTACTTTGGCACGTGTTGCAGCCATGAAATTCTAAGTTAATTATTATTTGCAAAACAAAAATTAAGTTTATGAGTTTGAACATCAAATATCTTGTCTTTGTTGTGCATTCAATTGAATATGGGTTGAAAAGGATTTACAAATCATTGTATTCGTTTATATTTACATCTAACACAATTTCCCAACTCATATGAAAACAGGCTTTGTACATGATTCAATCCATCAAAGTTGAACAAGCAAACACCTGCAGAGCACGTCAACCACGGTGATGATTGTGGCCCTAAACAACCATATAGAATGTTTATGCCAGAAGCCAACCCTGCTTAAAAACTGAGTTTTAACAGCGACTGTACTACAAAATATGCATTTACTGAAATCGCAGCCGGTAATTGTGTGTGTGAACGTACATACTTTGTGCTGAAGTAAACACTTTTTCTCAATAATGTAAACCACAAAAGCCTTTTCAGATGAAACATTAAAATTGTGTATGTTTTTAATGTAAAATGATGCAATTTTCTGTCTGTAAAGTGTACAGTAGTCCATATTTCACTTGTCTACTAATTCACTATAGTCCAGTCACGTTGCTATTTAGTGCTTCATTAAACTGCTGAGCATGTCAGTGATAGCACGACCTATATAAGCATCTCTGTCTGCTGAGTATTGCTTAACAGTTCACTGTCATTGGACCACCCAGAGAGAGTGCTTCCCTCTAACGGGCTTTTCTCTGTGTTTATCTCTTGTGAATTTAACATATAAATGGAGCATAATAGTATTGTTGGACTAAAGTGGAGTCAGAGCGTGTGAAAAGGAGATGGGTTTGTGTTGAACTCATTCGCATGTAAGGAGCGGAGTCACTCCAATATCAACACCCTCAACATCAAGTCAACACAAGTCACCAAGATCACATTCCTTAACGCCGATGCACAAAACTTTAAAACGTTGTAAAATTTAGCATGACATATGGTTGATAAATAGTCACATATAATCGTAAAAGTAAAATAACAATGTGTCACATTAAGACCAGGGTGCACTGTAACCAAGGAACAAAGTATTCCACATGTGTGGCCGTATTCCATATGTGCAGTTTATTGCTGGCATAGAAATAAAACTGTCTGAATCTATACTACTGTAATCATGGGTGTACAGTATTTAGTGTCTCACTTTTCCCGTCTGAAAATAATCCAAAAGAGACTATCAATTTCCACTGCTGTCAGTCTATACTCCTCAATGGTGCAGAATTCCTGTATAGTGGAATACAATGTAGCGTTCAACCAAAATATTCAAGGAATATTTATTATAAGTCCAAACAGGCAAAAAAAAGTACAATAACTTGGATGTTGAAAAGGAATTGTATGAAATTATTGGAGACTTGTGAACATTGAACATTTAAAAATGAAAAACTCCAGCACGGATTAAAGGCCTACTGAAATGCGATTTTCTTATTCAAACAGGGATAGCAGGTCCATTCTATGTGTCATACTTGATCATTTCGCGATATTGCCATATTTTTGCTGAAAGGATTTAGTAGAGAACATCGACGATAAAGTTCGCAACATTTGGTCGCTGATAAAAAAGCCTTGCCTGTACCAGAAGTAGCAGACGATATGCGCGTGACGTCACAGGTTGTGGAGCTCCTCACATCTGCACATTGTTTACAATCATGGCCACCAGCAGCGAGAGCGATTCGGACCGAGAAAGCTTCGATTTCCCCATTAATTTGAGCGAGGATGAAAGATTTGTGGATGAGGAAAGTGAGAGTGAAGGACTAGAGGGCAGTGGGAGCGATTCAGATAGGGAAGATGCTGTGAGAGGCGGGTGGGACCTGATATTCAGCTGGGAATGACTAAAACAGTAAATAAACACAAGACATATATATACTCTATTAGCCACAACACAACCAGGCTTATATTTAATATGCCACAAATTAATCCCGCAAAACAAACACCTCCCCCCTCCCGTCCATATAACCCGCCAATACAACTCAAACACCTGCACAACACACTCAATCCCACAGCCCAAAGTACCGTTCACCTCCCCAAAGTTCATACAGCACATATATTTCCCCAAAGTCCCCAAAGTTACGTATGTGACATGCACATAGCGGCACGCACGTACAGGCAAGCGATCAAATGTTTGGAAGCCGCAGCTGCATGCGTACTCACGGTACCGCGTCTGCGCATCCAACTCAAAGTCCTCCTGGTAAAAGTCTCTGTTGTCCCAGTTCTCCACAGGCCAATGGTAAAGCTTGACTGTCATCTTTCGGGAATGTAAACAATGAAACACCGGCTGTAGTGATGGGATCGGCAGTTCTTTTGACTGTACTGAATCACGAGAATCAGTTCCTTAAATTGAGACATTGCAGCTGTAATAGAGATTCTGTTACTTTTAAAAACACTGTGTGTGCGTTTCCGGCCTGTCCAATAAACAAAGTGTGACTAAATGTCTTGGTTGTTAAATATGTTTTATTGCACTGAAATGAAAATAAGAAATAAATAAAAGTGGGAAATAAAAAAAATAGTAATAGCCTACTAAAATGCTTGCAATCAACAGTTAAATAAATAGGCCTCGTTTGTTCAGTGCAAAAACAAATATTAAATTAAGAAACCCTTAACAAATGCCAACATAAAAACTAAATGTTCTGTAGCAAAGAAAATGTCAACTTAAATATGCAAACAAAAAGAAAATAAATACCTTCAAAATAAAACAAATAAATTAAGAGCCAGAAATGCCAACATAAAAACTAAATGTTTTGTAGCCTACGTTTAAAAATATAACAAAGAAAATATCAACTTAAATGTGCAAACAAAAAGAAAATAAATAGGCTACCTTAGATAAAACAAAACAAATATTAAACCAAGTGCCAGAAATGCCAACATTAAAACTAACATTTCTGTAGCTTACATTTAAAAATATAAAAATGGAAATATCAACTTAAATATGCAATAAAAAAGAAAATAAATAGCTTAAATAATATAAAAATCAAGAAACTAAACACACACACACATACACACACACACACACACACACACACACCAAAAGTGTCAAACAAAGGAAAGATTGTTCTTGCACATAATGTTCTCTTTCAAGGTATTTTTGTCCAAAGATCTTGCCCCTACTCCAGATTTGCATTTAAAAATACAAGCTGGCTGACTTTGGATGAGCTGAGACAATTATTTTTGTTACAATAACTGTGTACATAATAGCCTATGTATGTGTACATACATTAGTTATTATTTCTATTTTAAATCTTCTCAAAACAGCCTGCCCTACACTTTACCCCCCGCACCTCACCCTCGCGTCGCTGCTGCTCAGCCTTGCCCTGCCTGCACTGACTTTCTTTCTGTCTCCTCTACTCTCATAACTTTATGTGTTGAGATAATGGGGTCTGGGCGCGTGTGTGTGTTTGTTTTCATGTGGCTTGAGTCAACATTAGCCGTTAGCTTGGAGAATGAATGGAGAACGGATGCCAATGGCATGAAACATATCCCCGCGACGGGAGGAGAATCACTCGCGGCATTGGGGCAAGCAGAGCAGAGAGCGAGAGCGTTGTCGTTCACTGAGTGATTCATGTCGTTAATCCGCGGTGAACGAATCGTTCGCTCAGTCCCTGCCCCCATGATGAGTAGCTGGCTGCGTCGTTCGCCGACGTCGAGGGTTCAGTGAGTCACAGAATGCGCCAGTTCCACTCATACCGGCACAGCTCAACTGAACTGAGAAAGGAACGAATCAGTTCATGAAGTGATTGGGTTCAGTACGTTCACTCAAAAGATTAGTTTGTTCGAACGAATCGTTCGCGAACGACACAACATTAACCGGCTGTGTTTGTGTTGCCGCAGCCAGTTCGCAATAGACCGCTTCCCACCTACAGCTTTCTTCTTTGCTGTCTCCATTGTTCATTGAACAAATTGCAAAAGATTCACCAACACAGATGTCCAGAATACTGTGGAATTTTGCGATGAAAACAGACGACTTAATAGCTGGCCACCATGCTGTCCCAAAATGTTCTCTACAATCCGTGACGTCATGTGCTGACGTCATCATACCGAGACGTTTTCAGCAGGATATTTTGCGCAGAATTTAAAATTGCACTTTAGTAAGCTAACCTGGCCGTATTGGCATGTGTTGCAATGTTAAGATTTCATCATTGATATATAAACTATCAGACTGCGTGGTCGGTAGTAGTGGGTTTCAGTAGGCCTTTAAAGCATTGCACACATCCTCAGTACAATATGACTGACATTACTATAACTTGTTTTCTTCCTGCCCTCAGGCTGCTCCCAAATAAAATATCTCTCTTCTGGCTATGCCAAGAAAACTGTTTGGTTTGTTGTGTCTCGTTCCAACTACTGTAATCTGCTCAATGCGGTGCTGTTTCCACAGTTTTCTTCGGTGGTAAACGGAAAAACGGTGGCAAGCGTAAAACCAGCACAAGTCGACGGTAATTCAAGAAACACAGTAGACACACTGAGTAATGGAATTCTTACCTGGCTAGGTTTCTCTTCACTTCGACAAGATGACCAATTATAAGTGATCAAAGAAAAAGGAAATGTGAATTAGAATAAATTAAAAAGACAGTTTATTTGAGTGCAAAAAAAAGAGAATACGGTGCTACCTCAGCTTGGGGTGTCTCGATACAAATGTTTCACTTCTGATACGATATCGACATTGGAGCTCTGAGTATTGGCCAATACCAAAATTAATCCAATACGATATCAGCACGAATCATACATACATTATATATGATCAATACATATATAATTATAGTTAAGTGATGATGAAAGAGTTGTTTTTATTCCCTTATTCCTATTTACTGTGGAAGCTGCTAATGAGTTTGGCTTGTGATGTTTGCAGATGTTTGGATGCTGGAGAAGTTCATTCAGATGGAACTCATTTAGCCGTGACACACAAATGAACGTTAAAACAACATTTAC
Organism: Nerophis lumbriciformis; assembly: GCF_033978685.3. NCBI lineage: Eukaryota > Metazoa > Chordata > Actinopteri > Syngnathiformes > Syngnathidae > Nerophis > Nerophis lumbriciformis. Next base: position 16,030,052 of record NC_084582.2, on the reverse strand, counting down.
GGATCCAGGAATGGTGTGCATGGTTGCCGATAAAAATAACAGTGCCTTAAACTTAACTTGTATCTCCATAGTCTAAAACTGATTGCTTTGTCAGGAAATTAGTTTGGGTCCTTGACTGCTTTGACATGATGGAAGCCTTTTGATTGATGCTTGCATGTCCATGTTGATATCAGTATATATACTTTTACTTGTATTTGTCACGACGGGGTTTTCGCAGCTTGCTGTGGGGTTCGTTCTCCCGGGATGCAGACGGACCACTCCGGACAAGGCGTGCAGGTAGGAACATGGTTTATTCCTCAAAATATCAAAGTAGTACAAAAAAACGGAACACAAGGCAAAGGCACAAAGTGCTGATCGCACTTGGAGCTAATGCTACTTCTTAGCATGGACTAGGGACAAGCAATACTCAGGTAACTGTGGCATGAAACAAACAAGACTTACGTAGCAGATTGCATGAAGCAAACAATGACGCCAGGCCGACTGACTGGCAAAGGAAAGCTTAAATAATGCCTCTGATTAGTGCTCGGGAAGCAGGTGAGCGGTCGAACACTAATCAGAGACAGGTGGAAATAATAAGTAACCATAGTAACTAAAACAAACAAGGGTGCACAAAAACAGGTCCAAAACTAACAGAACATAAAACATGATCATGACAGTATTACTTTCTCCCCTACTTTGCAGCATGAACTGACTTGGTCTGCACTCAAAAGAGTAAGTTGCTGTGAGTATTGACTTTTAAAAGCTGTTAACTGACAATTACAATTATATAACAGTGATGAGTACATGTTACTTAAATAAAAAAAACTTGCATTGATTTTATGAAAGTGACATTTTGACTTTGAAACAGATTGTTTTAATTGCTATATAACTGTTTTTTTTTGTTTTGTTTTATGAGTAATGTGTTGTTGTTGGGGGTTGCTGGAGCCTATCTCTCCTGACAAGCGGTAGAAAATGGATGGATGGATGGGTGTTGTTCATACTTGCCAACCCTCCCAGATTTTCCGGGAGACTCCCGAAATTCAGCGCCTCTCCCGAAAACCTCCCGGGACAAATTTTCTCCCGAAAATCTCCCGAAATTCAGGCGGACTCAGGTCCATGAGGACCTGAGTCTGCTAACCCACAATATAAACAGCGTACCTGCCCAATCACGTTATAACTGTAGAGTGATGGTGCACGTATTGGAGTGTTGTGTTGGGTTTCGTGAATGGTTGGTAGCTGTTATTTCTCAGGACCTGAGAAATAACAGCTACCAACCATTCACGACCTGAGAAATAACAGCTACCAACCATTCACGACCTGAGAAATAACAGCTACCAACCATTCACGAAACCCAACACAACACTCCAATACGTGCACCATGACAGCAACCACCCACCCACCACCACGAAAAGAATACCTACCGGAATCAATAAAAGGCTATCGATGCTGTCATCTAGCAAAGCTGAATTTGACCAAGCAACCCCCCCGTACCAAAAAGCCCTTGATGAAAGCGGATACAATTTCACCCTCACCTATGAACCCACGCCAGGAAACCAGCCAAAAAAGAACAGAAAACGAAATGACATCATCTGGTACAACCCCCCATACAGCAAAAACGTCTCAACGAACATTGGACACAAATTCCTCAATCTGATTGACAAACACTTTCCCAAAGACAACACCCTAAGAAAAGTATTCAACAAGAACAACATTAAATTGAGCTACAGCTGTATGAACAATGTACGACAAATCATCTCAAACCACAACAAAACAATTGCAAATGAGCCGTCGACCCCCAGACAGAGCGACTCCAAAACCAACAAAGGATGTAACTGTCGAAAGAAACCTGATTGCCCTCTCAACGGGGGGTGCTTACAAACATCAGTTGTCTACCAATCTAAGGTAATACGCAAGGACATTAACACATCCGACACATATGTAGGATTAACCGAGGGAGAATTCAAAACCAGATGGAACAATCACAAGGCTTCTTTCAGGAACAAAAACCTGCGAAATACCACAGAACTCAGCAAACACATTTGGGACCTCAAAGACAATAATGTTGAATATTCAATAAGATGGCAAATTCTTGCATCCAGCACACCTTACAATAGTGGTAATAAAAGATGCAACCTATGCTTGAAAGAGAAACTGTTTATTATTTACCGTCCAGACCTGTCATCCCTCAACAAGCGCAGCGAAATTGTAACAACATGCCGCCATAGACGGAAACACCTCCTAGGTAACACATGAGCCAATCACCACGCCCCTAGGCCAGCCTGTACCCACCCACTCTGTGCCCTATATAAACCATGGTATGCGAATGCTCCCATTAAAATCTCCTGATGATTGAGGGTACCCCCCCTCATGAAACAGGCCTGTAGAGATGAAATAGTCTTGTGATTTTTTTCCCACACATACATATATTGCGCTCTACTACGGTATCGAGCACTATTTTTTGGATAACCTTATTAAGACATATATATATATATATATATATATATATATATATATATATATATATATATATATATATATATATATATATATATATGAAATACTTGACTTGGTGAATTCTAGCTGTAAATATACTCCTCCCCTTTTAACCACGCCCCCAACCACGCCCCCCTGTCCCCCCCGCCCCCCACCTCCCGAAATCGTAGGTCTCAAGGTTGGCAAGTATGGTGTATGGTGTTGTTGTTGCTGAAATTAGAAAAAAGGGACATTGTGTATGCAAATTAGAGAAAAACAAGAACACTATTGTTTGAGTCTTAACGGTCAAAACAACAAACTCTGCATAACGTAGCAGATAATAAAGATGATAAAAAATAAAACAATTGGAAATGATGTTTTTCCATATACATTTTGCATTAAATCACATGTGTTTAGTTTTCCCATGGATATTTTGTATTAAATCCAAGCACTATTTGCTTCTGTGTTTATTGAAGTCAGAGTGACAAACGTTTGACATGTTCACATTTGAGCATTACTGTCATTTTCTGAAGTGGACGACTGCATATGAAAATTTCCAAGGAAGTCCACCAATCTTTTTATTGGTTTAATTGTAGCACGTCCTTCCACTTTGGAAGGGCTCAGCACAAGTTGTTAACATTGTATGGGGGCGGTGGGTGTACACTGTAGGTCATAAGATAAATTGTTGACTTCCACATGCAAGTTACTCACACAAGCAATTTATTGGTTCTCTAGAAAATCAACAAAGTATGTCGCTGTGTGCATGGATTGAAATGGCAAATGTCAAATGTGATGGAAAAAAGACTGCACAAAATGTTTTATTTTTGCTGCCCATTAGGCAAATTTGTTTGGAATGCTTAATGAAATTAATTATATGTACCCGATGCTACCTAGTGTGGGTGTGCAATAGTACAATTGTCATTTCACCGGGCCCTAGGAGTTGTGCTGAACAATAAGTTTACAGCCCAGTTTTTTTTGGTTTTTTTTTCTCATTGGTTTACCTCTCTTAGATTCCCTCTCAATAAGTTAGAAAGTGTGATCATGAGTTTGCAGGGCTGGACTGCACACGATGGTTACTATTACAAACTGTACAGATTAAAAAAAACGATAAAGGATAGGATTGAGATCATTCATTCTACAATGGGGAAAGGGTGTGGTTGCAGTGCAAATACGAACATGTCCACACAAAATGAGATCAGATAGGATAGGGTAGATTTTTATTTATCCCACAATGGGGAATTTACATAGTTGCTGTGAAGGTTTTTACATACAGGGGCAGTAAAACGCAATGAAAAACAACAAAAAATTATCATATACTACATATTGCGCACTAATATGTATGGATAAAATATGAAATAAAAACAAAAAACACTAACATCTGTTTTGCACACCAAGAAAAAAGATCCCAGTAATCACATAAATGTGTTGTAAAGTGTAATGGCTGTGGGTAGAAAGGACCTGTGGTAGCGCTCCTTCTTGCACTGATGTAACGGTCTAATAATGCTCAAGGAGCTCCTCAGGTCCTCCACAGTGGTACCGCTATTATCATTGGAACCTATGCACACCATTCTTGGCCTGTGCATGTTGTTGTAATGTTCGTTTGTGTGTCATGGCTAAATGAGTTCCAGTTGAATTAGCCACTCCAGCATCCGGACATCTGCAAACATCACAAGCCAAATTCATTAGCAGCGTATGCAGGGAACAGAAATAAGGGAATAATAACAACACTTCCGTCAATACTTAACTCGAATTACTTTGTTCAACCTCATGGACTTATCGCCTCACACCATATAAATTCCGGTCTTTAGGTTCTAGACTTCTGAGTAAAAACAAACCAAAATAAGTAATGCAAACATAGATAACGGATAAAATATATTTTAGGGGTTAGTGGAAAAGGCTCTGTTGAATATTTTGCTCATAATTCCTTTGCTACTGATGATCTCACCATTCTCATCCAGCATTATTCTCACCATTAATCATGATTTTTTTTTATTCCTAACAATATCTAGTCGCAATTAAAAATACACTAGTTTTTTTAAACTTTTTTTCTGTTATTGCTGGGTTCCCGTCCGATTTCTGTCACTTCCTAGCAACAAGTCAAGTGAAAAAATGTTGCATAAAACTTATGCAAAGAAGAGTTGCTGCTGTGTTAAACCCGTCGCTCTTCAGCCGAGTCAACAACACCATTGAGTTTGCTATGAGCACTTTATCAATGTCTGTAGGAGCCTAAATTAGAATGTAAAAGTCGGTTTATGATTGATATACTTTTTTGGGGGGCTGGGGGAGCATTTGGGACTGGTGTCGCCCTCGGTGTCTGCTTGCCCCACAGGAGTTAACACCCCAGGCCGCTGCAGCTGGGCTGCGGGTCTGGGGCCCCTGGGTCCTGCCTCCCACCCACTTCCGGATGTCCGGCTCGGTGGGGGCCTGCTGGGTCTAGTACCCACGCGTAGTCTGTCGTGGCCACTCGGTGTGTCGTGTGGCATGCTGCGTTGTTGCCCGGCGGCCAGCTGCTGAGGTAATGGCCTTGTTTGTTGACCTGTCTGTGATTACCTTCTCTCTTTCTATTTTTTTTCTTCCCTCAAGGAGAGTCTCCGCCAAGGTAGTTGCTGGATGTTCCATCTCCATTGTTGGGGTCCCTGCATGTGTGGGGCGGGAAGTTCTCGTGGCCCATATTGGGTGGTCTTGCTGTGGCCGACTTTTAAGCGGGGCAGCCTGGGGCAGACCCCGCCATTCTCCCAGGGGGTTTTTTTGATTGATTGATTGATTGATTGATTGAGACTTTTATTAGTAGATTGCACAGTACAGTACATATTCCGTACAATTGACCACTAAATGGTAACACCCGAATAAGTTTTTCAACTTTTTTTATTTTTATTCATGGGATAAATATATACTATCATCATAATACAGTCATCACACAAGTTAATCATCAGAGTATATACATTGAATTACAAACCCCGTTTCCATATGAGTTGGGAAATTGTTAGATGTAAATATAAACGGAATACAATGATTTGCAAATCATTTTTAACCCATATTCAGTTGAATATGCTACAAAGACAACATATTTGATGTTTAAACTGATAAACTTTTTTTTTTTTTTGCAAATAATCATTTACTTTAGAATTTGATGCCAGCAACACGTGACAAAGAAGTTGGGAAAGGTGGCAATAAATACTGATAAAGTTGAGGAATGCTTATCAAACACTTATTTGGAAAATCCCACAGGTGAACAGGCAAATTGGTAACAGGTGGGTGCCATGATTGGGTATAAAAGTAGATTCCATGAAATGCTCAGTCATTCACAAACAAGGATGGGGCCCTCAGTATCTTGTCAAGAATCATCATGAATGTATAACAAGATGATTCGTGTTAAACCACTGGAGGTCAGCAAAGATATTCTGATCTGAACCGCATCATGACATTATTTACTGTGTGGCTGCACAGATGATGACATCACCACAGGCTAGATGCACAGTGCAAGTGAAGTCCCTCCTTCAGGAGATTCAGAATAGCTGACACTGCAGAAGCGGCCACCTGCAGCAGCATCCTTGTGCAACAAGTGTTGTGACATCAGGCGCAGAGGAAGAGCGACTCGCGGACGACAAGGGATCAGACCCAGCTCTGAAAGACATACACATTGGTAAGTATTGAGATTTTTAAAATAATATCTAATTTGGCTTTGAAGGAGCATGAAAATCAACACCAAAAATCAAGTAAAAAAACATTTCTTATGGGTTATTTTTAACGTGGTATGTTTCTTTATAAGGAAAAAATGTATAACTATTGTAAAAAAACGTCACTTATTATTGTTTATGTTTGATTAAAAAAAAGCATGAGATATGTATATCATTTATCAAAAGTCCAAAGACAGTACAAGCCTCCTCTTTTGCAGTGCAGTTCTACACTAACTACAAAACAAATATGTTAATTAATTGTTGCAGTTGCAGTGTTAAGATATGGCTTTGTTTACACTGATTACCCCCTTCATCCGTAATTGCATAACATACTTGATTAATGACATGATTTTTACAGAGTTTGTAATCCATCCGCACAAAAAAATGTGGTAACACTTTAGTTTGGGGAACATATTCACCATTAATTAGTTGCTTTTTAAAGTAGCAAAGACTTAAAGGCCTACTGAAACCCACTACTACCGACCACGCAGTCTGATAGTTTATATATCAATGATGAAATCTCAACATTGCAACACATGCCAATACGGCCGGGTTAGCTTACTAAAGTGCAATTTTAAATTTCGCGTGAAATATCCTGCTGAAAACGTCTCGGTATGACATACTTGCCAACCCTCCCGGATTTTCCGGGAGACTCCCGAAATTCAGCGCCTCTCCCGAAAACCTCCCGGGACAAATTTTCTCCCGAAAATCTCCCGAAATTCAGGGGGACTCAGGTCCATGAGGACCTGAGTCCGCTAACCCACAATATAACCAGCATACCTGCCCAATCACGTTATAACTGTAGAATGATGGAGGGCGAGTTCTTGGTTTCTTATGTGGGTTTATTGTTAGGCAGTTTCATTAACGTCCTCCCAGCGCGGCAACAACACACAACAACAGCAGTCACGTTTTTATATACCGTAAAGCAGTTCGTCTGCCGTAAACAGCAATGCTGTGACACTCTTAAACAGGACAATACTGCCATCTAGTGCATTTGATGAAAGCACTTTTGTGCGTGCCACACATCAATGCATCATCAGAGTTCAGCATGGTTAGAAAAATAGTGACAGAGAATAGAACAAGGATGGCCAATTCAACCCTTAACTCAACAATGAGTAGATGAGTGGTATGTGTGTGTATATGTGTAAATAAATGAACACTGAAATTCAAGTATTTATTTTATATATATATATATATATATATATATATATATATATATATATATATATATATATATATATATATACGTATATATATATAAATATATATATACATATAACATATATATATATATATATATATATACGTATATATATATATATATATATATATATATACATATATATATATATATATATATATATATATAGCTAGAATTCACTGAACGTCAAGTATTTGTTATATATATATATATATATATATATATATATATATATATATATATGAAATACTTGACTTGGTGAATTCTAGCTGTAAATATACTCCTCCCCTTTTAGCCACGCCCCCAACCACGCCCCCCAACCACCCCGACCACGCCCACTCCACCCCCCGAAATCGGAGGTCTCAAGGTTGGCAAGTATGCGGTATGATGACGCCTGCGCGTGACGTCACGGATTTTAGAGGACATTTTGGGACAGCATGGTGGCCAGCTATTAAGTCGTCTGTTTTCATCGCAAAATTCCACAGTATTCTGGACATCTGTGTTAGTGAATCTTTTGCAATTTGTTCAATGAACAATGGAGACAGCAAAGAAGAAAGCTGTAGGTGGGAAGCGGTGTATTGCGGCAGGTGTTGTGCCGGATAACACAGCCGGTGTTTCATTGTTGACAGTCAAGCTTTACCATTGGTCTGTGGAGAACTGGGACAACAGAGACTCTTACCAGGAGGACTTTGAGTTGGATGCGCAGACGCGGTACCGTGAGTACGCAGCTGCGGCTTCCAAACATTTGATCGCTTGCCCGTACGTGCTTGCCGCTATGTGCATGTCCCGTACATAACTTTGGGGACTTTGGGGAAATATATGTGCTGTATGAACTTTGGGGAGGTGAACGATACTTTGGGCTGTGGGATTGAGTGTGTTGTGCAGGTGTTTGAGTTGTATTGGCGGGTTATATGGACGGGAGGGGGGAGGTGTTTGTTATGCGGGATTAATTTGTGGCATATTAAATATAAGCCTGGTTGTGTTGTGGCTAATAGAGTATATATATGTCTTGTGTTTATTTACTGTTTTAGTCATTCCCAGCTGTATATCAGGTCCCACCCGCCTCTCACAGCATCTTCCCTATCTGAATCGCTCCCACTGCCCTCTAGTCCTTCACTCTCAGTTTCCTCATCCACAAATCTTTCATCCTCGCTCAAATTAATGGGGAAATTGTCGCTTTCTCGGTCCGAATCGCTCTCGCTGCTGGTGGCCATGATTGTAAACAATGTGCGGATGTGAGGAGCTCCACAACCTGTGACGTCACGCGCATATCGTCTGCTACTTCCGGTACAGGCAAGGCTTTTTTATCAGCGACCAAAAATTGCGAACTTTATCGTCGATGTTCTCTACTAAATCCTTTCAGCAAAAATATGGCAATATCGCGAAATGATCAAGTATGACACATAGAATGGACCTGCTATCCCCGTTTAAATAAGAAAATCGCATTTCAGTAGGCCTTTAATTTACAGTTATTTGGACACTAGGGGAACATATAAGGGTTAGGGTTAGGGTTGGGGTTAGGGGTAGGGTTAGGGTTACTAATAAGCAATAATTCTGAGGTTATTGAGGGAAGACTCTTAGTTAATGGCTTACTGATTTTTTTTAAAGAATGAGGAATTAATACCTACTTAATAATGACTAATTAAGAGTCAATATGTTACTAATTTGCATGTTAATAAGCAACTAATTAATGGTGAATGTGTGTTTCCCATACTAAAGTGTAACCAAATGTATATATTACAGAGTTGTTTATGTTGGCTGTCTTTCATTTCATTTCCATTCTTCACCAAATCATGTGTCCCCGTCTCAACACCTGCAGATGGAGCAAATTAATGAGACGCTCAGCAGCAACTCCACCGCCTGTCCGTCCATCGACGACTTCCGTAATCAGGTTTACACCACGTCCTACTCCATCATCACCGTCTTCGGCCTGGTAGGGAACGGCTTGGCCCTGGTGGTGCTGATCAAATTGTACCGGCAGAGTTCTCCTTTCCAGGTCTACATGCTGAACCTGGCCGTGTCCGACCTGCTGTGTGTCAGCACTCTGCCTATGAGGGTGCTCTACTACGTGAACAAGGGCCAGTGGAACCAGGGCGATTTCCTGTGTCGCATCAGCTCCTACGCCCTCTACGTCAACCTCTACTGCAGCATTTACTTCATGGCGGTCATGTCCGTCACACGCTTCCTGGCCATTGTCTTCCCCGTGCGGAACCTTCAACTGGTGACAGTGAGCCGTGCACGTCTGGCGTGTCTGAGCATTTGGATTTGTATCTGTCTTGCCTCTTCGCCCTTCTTGATGTTAGGCCAGAAATTTGATCCTGTGACCAACAAAACAAAGTGCTTTGAGCCTCCGCAAGGTCAAGGCGTGTCTGCACTTGTAGTGCTGAACAATGTTTCTTTGGTGGTGGGTTTTCTTCTGCCCTTCCTGGTCATACTGTTCTGCTATGCCGGGATTATCCGCGCCCTACTTACCCGCGCTCCACTGGCTAGGTGCCACCAGGGCACGCGCTCCAAATCAATTAGTATGATCGTGATCATCCTTTTGACGTTCTTGATAAGCTTCATGCCGTACCACGTGCAGCGCTCCGTCCACATTCACTCCCTGTCCCGCACGGACACTCGTTGCACGGAAAGGGTTGCCATGCAGAAGTCAGTCGTGGTGACGCTGTGCCTGGCAGCAGCCAATTCATGCTTTGATCCGCTGCTCTACTTTTTCTCGGGGGAAGGTTTCCGCAGCCGCCTGTCGTCCATGCGTCTGTATCGGTCGACCAGCACACAGACACGCTCAGTTAGACTAAATGCTGCTGGTTTAGAGAACCGAGACAACCGACTGCAAAGTGCCACATCGTTTATACGAATTAGCAGCACTGTCAAATAAAGGCAAAAAATAAATAAACAAAATAAAATAAAATAAAACTTATAAAAAATAAATTAAAAAAATTAAATACAAATTAAATGCAAATTAAAAAAAAAATAAAAAAAATAAAAAAAAAATAAAAAAATAAAAAAATAAAAATATATATATATATCCATCCATCCATTTTCTACCGCTTATTCCCTTTGGGGTCGCGGGGGGCGCTGGAGCCTATCTCAGCTACAATCGGTATATATTTTAATTATGTTATTATTGTGTAATATTTTGTTGGACTGATTAAAAAATGGCAGCACGGTGGTAGAGGGATTAGTGCGTCTGCCTCACAATACGAAGGTCCTGAGTAATAATAATAATAATAACTGGGATTTATATAGCGCTTTTCTAAGTACTCAAAGTCGCTTTACATGTAGAACCCATCAAACATTCACACCTGGTGGTGGTAAGCTACTTTCATAGCCACAGCTGCCCTGGGGTAGACTGGGTTCAACCCCGGGCTCGGGATCTTTCTGTGTGGAGTTTGCATGTTCTGCGTGGGTTCCCTCCCGGTACTCCGGCTTCCTCCCACTGCCAAAAGACATGCACCTGGGGATAGGTTGATTGGCAACACTAAATTGGCCCTAGTGTGTGAATGTGAGTGTGAATGTTGTCTGTCTATCTGTGTTGGCCCTGCGATGAGGTGGCGACTTGTCCAGGGTGTACCCCGCCTTCCGCCCGATTGTAGCTGAGATAGGCTCCAGCGTCCCCCGCGACCCCGAAGGGAATAAGCGGTTAAAAATGGATGGATGGATGGAAAATGGATGGATGGATGGATGGATGGATGATTAACAAATAAAAAATAAAAAATATATATATATATATATATTTTTTATTTTTATTTTAATCCAACAAAAAAACACAGTAATACCATAATAATACAATTACAATTACAAAACCAAACCCGGCCCAGCAACATTCCGAATAGCAATCAAGATTCAAGATTCAAGATTGTTTATTGTCATATGCACAGTTAAACAGACAGTTTGCCGTACAATGAAAATCTTACTTTGCTAGTCAACAGAGCAATTAAGAGGACACACAAACATGACACAAAACAATCCAAAAATTAATACTATCAACAACAGTATCAATAATAATAACAATTCCAACATAGCAGTGATTAGAAATCCCTCATTGACATTATCATCACAGCTATTTATAAAAAAAAAAAACATAAAAAGAAAAAAAAAAAGAACAATAGTGTCACAGTGGTTGACACTTGCATCACATCTCAAAAGCTTGACAACACATTGTGTCCAATATTTTCCGCAAAGATAAAATAAGTCATATTTTAGGTTAATTTAATAGTTAAAACAAATTTAAATAATGGATCCCATATTCCAATATATGACTCATTATCTAAACTAAATGCATTTTTTTCTACTGATATCATTTCCATAAAAGTATTTGAAAAAAACTAATATAAATATATCGCACTGTAACCTGAGATGCATTTTGGGGGTAGGGATTACATTACACTGTTTTTTTTGTCAGTAAAATAGGAATATAATAAATGTTACTGATTGATGGCAAAATAAAGCATTTTCATAGAAGGTTATGTGGCTGTCTTTTCTCAATGGTTTACTCATTTCAGTAGAAAAGTTCACATTATTTTAACACAAATATTGCCCAAATTTTTTGCTTCATCTATTCCAGGGGTGTCAAACATACGGCAGGTTTTATCCGGCCTGCGGGATGAGTTCGCTAAGTATAAAAATGAGCCGAAATTTTTGAATGAAAGAAACTGCTGTTCTAAATGTGTCCACTAGATGTCGCAATAGCAATTCTTTGTATACTTGTAGATGATGCTACATGTGTAAAAAAAAAAAAAAATTAACCACATGATGTTAGTACATCAGTCGAGGAAAATGAGCAAACTACACAAATAACTACATGATTTTTTTTTTGTTGTTTTTTTTTGTTTTTGTTTTTGTCATAAAAGGATACAATCATGTGTGCTTACGGACTGTATCCCTGCAGACTGTATTGATCTATATTGATATATAATGTAAGAACCAGAAATATTAATAACAGAAAGAAACAACCCTTTTGTGCGAATGAGTGTGAATGAGTGTAAATGGGGGAGGGAGGTTTTTTGGATTGGTGCACTAATTGTAAGTGTGTCTTGTGTTTTTTATGTTGATTTAATAAAAATATTAAAATTTTATTTTTTATTTTTTATTTATTTCTTGTGCGGCCCGGTACCAATCGATTCACGGACCGGTCCAGTGGTTGGGGATCCCTCCCCTACAAGGTTTCTCATTGTCATCCCATTGGGTTGAGTTTTTTCTTGCCCTGATGTGGGATGTCGTTGTGGCTTGTGCAGCCCTTTGAGACACTCGTGATTTAGGGCTATATAAATAAACTTTGATTGATTGTTTGATTGACACCCTGGACACGTCGTCACCTCATCGCAGTTCAGAGTTGCCAACCAGCCTACCCCAGGTGCATATCTTTGGAGGGGGGAGGAAGCCAGGGTACTCGGAGAGAACCCACATGCAAATTCCACAGAGAAAGACCTTGAATGGAACGGCAATGGAACCTTAAAATACTCTAAAGTGCCTTTAACCTTTAAGGTATGCAGCACTTGATCATCATAAAATCATCATTACATACTGCCTGTCATGTCTATTTCCAGCCACCACTGTCTCAATTAAACATATAAAAATGTCTTCACTGACATTTTTAATACCTCTCTGGAGCTATGCCGTGTGCCGTCCTGCTTTAAGACCTCCACCATTGTCCCTGTCCCCAAGAACACTGCAGTTCGCCTACAGAGCCAACAGGTCTGTGGATGATGCAGTGAACCTGACCCTCCACTTCATCCTGGAGCATCTGGACTCCCCAGGAACCTACGCCAGGATCCTGTTTGTGGACTTCAGCTCTGCCTTCAACACCATCCTCCCTGGACTGCTACGAGACAAGCTCTACCAGCTCAGCGTGCCCAACTCCCTCTGCAGTTGGATCAACGACTTCCTGACAGACCGAAGACAGCACGTGCGGCTGGGGAAGATTGTCTCGGACAGTCGAACCACGAACACTGGTACTCCTCAGGGCTGTGTACTCTCTCCCTGGCTCTTCTCCCTGTATACAAACTGCTGCACCTCCAGTCACCAGTCCGTAAAACTGCTCAAGTTTGCGGATGACACCACCCTCATCGGGCTCATCTCGGATGGCGATGAGTCCGCCTAAAGGAAAGAGGTGGACCGGCTGGCGTCCTGGTGCAGCCTCAACAACCTGGAGCTGAACGCCCAGAAAACAGTGGAGATGATCATGGACTTCAGAAAAGTCACAGCACCACCATCCCCCCTCACCCTGATTGACTCTCCCACCCCCGTCTCCATTGTGGACTCCTTCCGTTTTTTGGGCACCACCTTCACCCAAGACCTCAAGTGGGAGTCGACCATCAGCTCCCTCATCAAGAAGGCCCAGCAGAGGATGTACTTCCTGCGGCAGCTGAGGAAACTTAAGGTGGCGACCGAGATGCTGGTGCAGTTTTACTCAGCCATCATCGAGTCCATCCTGACCTCCTCCATCACCGTGTGGTTCCCCGGCGCCACAGTCCAGGATAAGCATCGACTGCAGCGCATCGTACATGCTGCTGAGAAGGTGATTGGCTGCAAGCTCCCATCCCTCCAGGACTTGTTCTCCTCCAGGACCAGGAGGCGTGTGGGTCGGATCACAGCTGACTCTTCTCACCCTGGACACAAACTATTCTCCCCTCTCCCCTCAGGCAGGAAACTACGGTCCATCCAGACCCACACCTCTCGCCACCTGAACAGTTTTTTTCCCCTCGGCCATCAGGCACATGAACAATAACTCCTAACAGTAACTCCTTGAATTCCTTCTAAGTCTATAACAAGATCTGATAGCTCAGTACAGCTCTTGTTATTACCAAATCTGTGTTATATGTGTTTTATGTTTCACGGTTGCACCAATAATTTTATTATTATTATTATTTTATAGGATTAGAGAGTATCAAAACACGCATTGGTATGTCAGACTTAGCCTTGTCGTGGTTGAACTCTTATCTTATTGACAGGATGCAGCGCGTCTCCCATAACAATGTGACCTCGGACTATGTTAAGGTAACGTGCGGAGTCCCCCAGGGTTCGGTTCTTGGCCCTGCACTCTTTAGTATTTACATGCTGCCGCTAGGCAACATCATACGCAAATACGGTGTTAGCTTTCATTGTTATGCTGATGACACCCAACTCTACATGACCCTAAAGCTGACCAACACGCCCGATTGTAGTCAGCTGGAGGCGTGTCTTAATGAAATTAAACAATGGATGTCCGCTAACCTTTTGCAACTCAACACTAAGAAAACGGAAATGCTGATTATCGGTCCTGCTCAACACCGACACCTATTTAATAATACCACCTTAACATTTGACAACCAAACAATTACACAAAGCGACTCGGTAAAGAATCTGGGTATTATCTTCGACCCAAGTCTCTCGTTTGAGTCACACATTAAGAGTGTTACTAAAACGGCCTTCTTTCATCTCCGTAATATCGCTAAAATTCGTTCCATTTTGTCCACTAGCGACGCTGAGATCATTATTCATGCGTTCGTTACGTCTCGTCTCGATTACTGTAACGTATTATTTTCGGGTCTCCCTATGTCTAGCATTAAAAGATTACAATTGGTCCAAAATGCGGCTGCTAGACTCTTGACAAGAACAAGAAAGTGTGATCATATTACGCCTATACTGGCTCACCTGCACTGGCTTCCTGTGCACTTAAGGTGCGACTTTAAGGTTTTACTACTTACGTATAAAATACTACACGGTCTAGCTCCATCCTATCTTGCTGATTGTATTGTACCATATGTCCCGGCAAGAAACCTGCGTTCAAAGAACTCCGGCTTATTAGTGATTCCCAGAGCCCATTAAAAGTCTGCGGGCTATAGAGCGTTTTCTATTCGGGCTCCAGTGCTCTGGAATGCCCTCCCGGTAACAGTTAGAGATGCTACCTCAGTAGAAGCATTTAAGTCCCATCTTAAAACTAATTTGTATACTCTAGCCTTTAAATAGACCCCCCTTTTTAGACCAGTTGATCTGCTGTTTCTTTTCTTTTTTCCTCTGCCTCCTCGCCGGGTTATTCCGGTTCCAGGGACCATGGATGAAGTGCTGGCTGTCCAGAGTTAGGACCCGGGATGGACTGCTCGCCTGTGCATCGGTTGGGGAAATCTCTGTGCTGCTGACCCGTCTCCGCTCGGGATGGTCTCCTGCTGTTCTCCTGCTGGCCCCACTATGGACTGGACTCTCACTACTATGTTAGATCCACTAAGGACTCTTCTTTCACAATATTATGTCACTCGACATCCATTGCTTTCGGTCTCCCCTCGAGAGGGGGGGTCAACCACATATGCGGTTTCTCATAGTCATTCACATCGACATCCCTTATATGGGCTCTGTACCGAGGATGTCGTTGTGGCTTGTACAGCCCTTTGAGACTTTTGTGATTTAGGGCTATATAAATAAACATTGATTGATTGATTGATTGATTGAAGAAAAATTCCTAGTTTGTGAACCCGTTCTCAAACAATGGCAATAAAACTATTCTGATTCTGATTCTGATTCTGATTCTGATTCTGATTCTGAAAGAGTTTTGACTTCAGTGATAGTTTATCTTCGTAGTGTACGTTTTCTGACATCTGTACGATGCACTCATTGGGGGAAGAAAGGCCATGGACAGTCTGACTACCTCATGCTCAGCCACGTGGTCAATGCATATGCCCCTAAGGCTGACTATACCATTGCATTTCCTACTGACTGCAAGAAGAGTTACAAGCTGTGTCCACTAGGTGTTACACCAACACAGATATTGGACATTCTTCTCCATTCAACATTAAAACCTGATAACTTTCCAACAAAAAAAATGGTCTGTTGTCAGCTGAACATGACAAACAACTAACCCTGGTTGTTTGGGGGTTGGTCCCTAAAGCTTAACGGTGCCTCATCATTTTAACTGGCATCTCTTCTGCAACACCTTAACAAGCCCCATTCCAGTTGTCTAGATAGTCGCCAATATGCATAGTATTCATCACTAAAAGATTAATTCAATTATCGTATCGCTCTGTAGCCACAAAGACTGTATGTTCCTCGAAAAAAAGGTGAACTTTGGTTGCGCATCGAGGCCTACTTGAACATACATTTAGCCTACATAATGAGAAACACAACATGACCCTGGGACCAGACTGTTGAGGCAGCTCACAAGTACAGAGAAGGTCATTGTAATGCATGAGCGCGTCATAAACAGATAAGCACAAGATCGGCTGCCTGCAGTGTTTGCACAAAAATATGTTTGTCTCAGTCGCAAAGCACAAATGGCACTGGTGGTTTGACGACTCCATCTTCTCGCTCATAAAAAGGTCCCATGAAAACTGTTTTAAAAAGTACTGGAGGCCAAGAAAGCCACCCATTTAGGGAGCATTTTTTTCACGACAATTATATAATATGCGAGATGTTGTGCAACTATATCATAATTTTAGCAATTGTTACGTACTACGCCATTATCAAAACAACATGGTTTTAGAAGGTTGTAAGCTTAAAGCAGGGAATGAAACATATAAATGTAAATAACTGTAAATAACTGTAAATTCAGTAATGTGCCCTTAACATTGATCTGAGTGCATGTTTAATTAACAACATTTAACAGAATAAGATGACCTACCGTGAATACTGCTAAAATTATATTTGTTGCATGTTCCCACTTCCTAATTATACTAATTATAATTATTACCAGGGGTGTCAAAATCATCTTAGATCAGGGGCCACATGGAGAAAAATCTACTTCCAAGTGGAAAATCACAGCATGATAACTTAAAAATAAAGACAACTTCAGATTGTTTTCTTTGTTTAAAAATAGAACAAGCACAAATGTACAAATCATAATGTTGTTGAGGGTTTTTTACACTTACATGTTGCGGTAAATTGTATACTATCTTTATTTGTCGTTATTTATATTTTCTGAATAAATGATGTGATAATGTTCATCAGTCAACTCATTGGTGTTAATTTTCAATCTATCAAGATAAAAAAAATATATATCAAAGTCAAACTACAGGATGTTATTTATATAGTTTGGTCATTTTCCTTGACTGATGCAATAACATCATGTGGTTTATTTTGTACACATGTAGCATTATTTACAAATATACAAAGGATTGCTATTGTGACAT
Source organism: Nerophis lumbriciformis (assembly GCF_033978685.3). Classification (NCBI taxonomy): domain Eukaryota; kingdom Metazoa; phylum Chordata; class Actinopteri; order Syngnathiformes; family Syngnathidae; genus Nerophis; species Nerophis lumbriciformis. The sequence goes on along the minus strand of NC_084582.2, from coordinate 16,012,623 downwards.
CCAGTGGACACATTTAGAACAGCTGTGTCTTTCATTCAAAAATGTCAGGTTGATTTTTATACTTAGCAAACTCATCCCGCGGGCCGAAAAACAAAAACAGTTTGCCGGGCCGTACATTTGACACCCCTGATTTAAATCATTCAGAAATTTAATATTTTTTACATTTTTGTTAAACAATTTAAAAGAATAAGGTAAACTACCCTAAACACTACCATATCCCCGTTTCTTAATTATTTGACTTTTCCATGAAACATGATGATTCAAAACCTTCACAAATGTTATATTTTGTTTACATTCCTCTGTTACGATTATCCCAACTACACCGAAAGTATTGTTACTTTTAAAAACAAAACCAATTTAAATAAAATGCCTGATTGTGTGTTTGCAGGCACGCTCACTTTGTTGGGATGGAAAACAGTAACAACACCTAGAAGCAGCCAAACGAGTCAGCGTGTTTGTTTGGTTCGTCCTCAAAGAGTAATTATTTTTCCATGGTTTTCTCCAGGATAACATATTTAAATTTAATCGGAACAAATACGAGGAGAGTGAGTGTTCCAGAGGGTGTACTGTATAAACGCAGTGTTTGTGGAACGTATTGAGTCATCCGTCTTAAACAAGTATGCCTTTTACATGCGGTAAATGGACTGCAATGAAAGATAGTGGTGTATACTGTATATGCATAGTTTATTGATTGACACACATATTCTTCACAGAGTGATTTGAGTCATGTTTATTTAATAAAACCATGTTTTTTTCTGTTCTTTATTATGCAGTCACCCTTAACTGCAGTTTGTCATTTGGGGGCCAAAAGGCAAGTCAGTCATTGGGGCCCTTAAACACCTTAATACAATCGTGGACCTGGATTATGCGATTGGAACCAGATCTCTCTCTCCAGATCTTAGTATCGCGCAGGCGCCAGTCTCAACGCACGGGATACAACCCGGAAGCAGATACCATTAAATAAAAGCGTTGCAACAATTGTAATGAAGAGGAGACTGTTTATTTGCCTACCCAAATTAAATGAACAGAACCTTTTGAAGCTCATTAATGATACAAAAAATAAACAGAGATTTATTTAAGAAGGCAGCTAAGGGAATGTAAAATGCCGGCTATATTCGGACTCCCGAACCAAATACAAATGAGATGAAAGATAATGAAGCAGGTATATTAAAGGCAAATAATAAAGCGTACATCATTTCCATGATTTTCGTCCAAAGATTCCTTCCAAAAAACTCTTCCGCCACCTCTCGTTGCATCCGACCCGATACATTTTTGGTAGTAGCGTCATGCTCATAGTGCAATCCAAGATCATTTATTGATGCTGTCTGCTATTTAACATCAGCGTAGCCATTCGAGACGTAATATGTTGTCACTATAACAATCTACAAGGTTAATATAGCTGGCTTTTCTTTCTTCACCTCCATTGATCTGCTTTCTTTTGTATTTGAAGTTATCATTACGAATATGTATTGTTGCATTTGAACAATTGTATTGTTGACAATAGAGGTAAATTATTGTTGTCATTCATTATCAATAGTGCTATTTCTATTGGTATTTGTATTGCTCTATTTGTAGCAGTGGTTCTTAACCTTGTTGGAGGTACCGAACCCCACCAGTTTCATATGCGCATTCACCAAACACTTCTTTAGTGAAAATTTTAATGTTTTTTTTTTTCAAATTCAAGAAAAAGTCAAATGTTTTTTTAACTGATGCACAAAATGAACCGTGCATGAACATCACCTTGTTCAATGAACAAAACCAACACAGTGCATGAACATACAACAAATTACACACCTTACACACATTACCATGAATTGATTAACGTGGACCCCGACTTAAACAAGTTGAAAAACTTATTCGGGTGTTACCATTCAGGGGTCAATTGTACGGAATATGTACTGTACTGTGTAAACTGTACTGTTTCATATAATGGAATCTCTTCCTTTGCAATCTAATAGTAAAAGTTTCAATCAATCAATCAAACAACCTGCAAATCAGATGGAAAATTAGAGGGAACATTGTTTGGAGGTATCCATAATACGCTTATAGGGAGAAGTTTTTATTTACACGATAATTCGGATGTGTCTTTACCTCTGTGGCGGAAGCTCCGCCGAACCCTTCGGGTTCGATCGAACCCAGGTTAAGAACCACTGATTTGTAGTGTAATAATGTTCATTGTCATTTCTGTATTATTAATATTTATTTCACAAACTGCTTCTTTGCTATCTCTTTTACTGTCATATTTCGTATTACTATCACATATTGTATTTGCTGATGTTCTATTGGTGTTGTTGTTGTTGTTATTGTTGTGTTTGATGTTGTTGTTATTGTCTCTCTGTCTTATCCCTCACAATTTCCCCCTCTGTCTTCCTTTTTTTCTCTTTCTATCTCCTCCTGCTCCGGCCCGGCTGCACCAAATGATAATATAAATACATTTAATAAAGTCAAATACAAATAAGGCAACAAAAGAAGAATCCCACACTTCTCTTTTGTAAAGTAAATGTGTACAGCCGATATGGGCATCTACATCAACAATATGATTTGCCTGAGAAGCTGGACAGGACAAAAAAACAACAACAACAACAAAAAACAGACGTAATATGTGTAATCTGTGCCAATATTACGGCGGACATCACTTAAAACAAGTTGTAAGGATCCGCAAATCCTCGTGCATCGTCATAGGTCAACTGGAAAAGTAATTCAGTGTAAGGGAGGCACATGGTGTATGACATTTGAGAGTGTGCATGGACCTTTGGACTTCACACATGGTTGTGAAAATACAAAAAAAACGAACCATTTGAGTAATCAGACTAATTTAGTGCATTGAAACATAGTGACTGATCCCAATGTACTGTAATTAATAGTAAGATTAATCAAGATTTAACAAAGTGTAAGCCTTTTTTGGAAACTATTTATTTGCTAGCACAGTTGGACATGATTCATTCATTCATTCATGTATTTATTTGACTGGGACAGTACAATTAAACATTGCTACCCACAGGTAACCGATGTCAAAGACTTCTAGCCACAGGCTAATTTGCAACCCTCGTCCCTGGTTAGGCTTTTAAAAAAAGATGAGAGAAGTGTAGAACACATACAAAAGGATTAAGACAAGTACAAAATAAAAACACATTGAAAATAATTGGGCCCATTTATCCATGCTACATCCAGTTCTAGATTCAAGATTCAAGATTGTTCATTGTCATATGCACAGTTAAACAGACACTTTGCCGTACAATGAAAATCTTACTTTGCTAGTCCACCCTTCAACAAGTCACACGGTACTTAGCTAAAAAGTAAAAATAAAAAATGTATATACAAGGCACAGTAAGTAACATAACATTATTGCACATTCTGATTGACAGTCAACAGTATAAATATGGAGGTGACCTTGGGTCACAGCAGCAGTTAAAGTGTCTTTAGTGATCAAAGGTGAAAAGTGTCTACAGTGATGGTTCACAGTTCGGGGGTGGTCATGGTAGCATTCACAAGTTAGCATTCACAAGTTAGCATTCACAAGCCTGATGGCCTGTGGGTAGAAACTGTTTGTCAGTCTCGTAGTCCTGGATTTCAGGCTCCTGTATCGTCTGCCTGATGGTAGGAGGCTGAAGAGACTGTGCTGGGGGTGTGTACTGTCCTTTATGATGTTGTGTGCTCTCCTGGTGGCCCTGGTAGAGTACATGTCCTGTAGTGAGGGGAAGGCTGCTCCTGATATGTACTGAGCAGTTTTAATCACTCGCTGGAGTGCCTTCCTGTCCTTAGCAGTGCAGTTTCCATATCAGACCGTGATTGAGCTGGTAAGGACACTCTCAACCGTACTTCTATAGACGTTGCTGAGAATTTTGGGTGGCATGCCAAATTTTCTCAGCCTTCTTAGGAAGTACAGTCGCTGCTGGGCTTTCTTTATTGTTTGTTGGGTGTTGTGATCCCAGGTGAGGTCCTCGCTGATGTGGGTCTCGAGGAATTTAAAGGTTTTCACCCTGTCCACCTTTGTCCCCCCTATGTACAGAGGTGTGTAGTGTGCACTCTTTCTCCGTGGGTCAATAATCATCTCCTTGGTCTTGTCTGTGTTCAAGGAGAGATTATTATCCTGACACCACACCTCACACTTCTGATTTTCCTTAAGCCACTTTTTCAGTTTTGTGGAGAAAAGTTGAATGTCTGACTGTGACTTTAACTCCAGTGGCAGAGAGTTCCACAGATGTGAGGCCTTCACTGAGAACGCAGACTGACCCAGAGTCGTCCGGCACCTTTTCACTCCACAGCTCTCACCGACTGCAGCTCGAGTCTGCACACCTTCACCTATGTATCGTTGTATTTTCTTGACACGTCACATCAGGGGCTAATGCCAGTTTTTCTTAACCTGGGTTCGATCGAACCCTAGGGGTTCGGTGAGTCGGCCTCAGGGGTTCAGCGGAGCCTCCACCACGGAGGTCAAGACACACCCAACTCATCGTGTAAATAAAAACTTCTCCCTATCGGCGTATTGTGGATTCCACCAAACAATGTTCTCTCTAATTTTCCATCTGATTTGCAAGTGTGTAATTTGTTGTGAGTTCATGCAGTGTGTTGGTTTTGTTCTTTGAACAAGGTGATGTTCATGCACGGTTCATTTTGTGCACCAGTAAAAAAAACATATAACTTTGTCTTGAATTTGAAATTATTATTATTATTATTATATTACTATTATTTTTTTTTTCACAAAAGAAGGGTTCAGTGAATGCACATATGAAACTGGTGGGGTTCGGTACCTCCAACAAGGTTAAGAACCACTGGGCTAATCCATTAAGACATTTAAAAATAGCTTTTAAAGGGGAACATTATCAACAGACCTATGTAAGCGTCAATATATACCTTGATGTTGCAGAAAAAAGACCATATATTTTTTTGACCGATTTCCGAACTCCAAATGGGTGAATTTTGGCGAATTAAACGCCTTTCTAATATTCGCTCTCGGAGCAATGACGTCACAACGTGGCGTCACATCGGGAAGCAATCCGCCATTTTCTCAAACACCGAGTCAAATCAGCTCTGTTATTTTCCGTTTTTTCGACTGTTTTCCGTACCTTGGAGACATCATGCCTCGTCGGTGTGTTGTCGAAGGGTGTAACAACACGAACAGGGACGGATTCAAGTTGCACCAGTGGCCCAAAGATGCAAAAGTGGCAAGAAATTTGACGTTTGTTCCGCACACTTTACCGACGAAAGCTATGCTACGACAGAGATGGCAAGAATGTGTGGATATCCTGCGACACTCAAAGCAGATGCATTTCCAACGATAAAGTCAAAGAAATCTGCCGCCAGACCCCCATTGAATCTGCCGGAGTGTGTGAGCAATTCAGGGACAAAGGACCTCGGTTGCACGGCAAGCAATGGCGGCAGTTTGTTCCCGCAGACGAGCGAGCTAAACCCCCTATCGACCCTAGCTTCCCTGGCCTGCTGACATCAACTCCAAAACTGGACAGATCAGTTTTCAGGAAAAGAGCGTGGATGAGGGTATGTCTACAGAATATATTAATTGATGAAAACTGGGCTGTCTGCACTCTCAAAGTGCATGTTGTTGCCAAATGTATTTCATATGCTGTAAACCTAGTTCATAGTTGTTAGTTTCCTTTAATGCCAAACAAACACATACCAATCGTTGGTTAGAAGGCGATCGCCGAATTTGTCCTCGCTTTCTCCCGTGTCGCTGGCTGTCGTGTCGTTTTCGTCGTTTTCGCTTGCATACGGTTCAAACCGATATGGCTCAATAGCTTCAGTTTCTTCTTTAATTTAGTTTTCGCTACCTGCCTCCACACTACAACCATCCGTTTCAATACATTCGTAATCTGTTGAATCGCTTAAGCCGCTGAAATCCGAGTCTGAATCCGAGCTAATGTCGCTATAGCTTGCTGTTCTTTCCCCCATGTTTGTTTGTGTTGGCTTCACTATGTGACGTCAAAGGAAAATGGACGGGTGGTTAAAATCAGGCACTTTGAAGCTTTTTTTAGGGATATTGCGTGATGGGTAAAATTTTGAAAAAAACTTAGAAAAATATAATAAGCCACTGGGAACTGATTTTTAATGGTTTTAACCATTCTGAAATTGTGATAATGTTCCCCTTTAAAAATGAGAAATTTATAAAAGTATCAAAACTCCTCATGTTATATGTTTGGGTCATATGGCAGTGATGATGCTTCATTGGTTTTTGCTCAAATATCTTTAGTGATTGTTTATATAATGACAACAGAGGCTTCACTACACATCTCGTGGCCTGTCCCCAGACCATGGCAAAATAAGACATACGGGATAAAATCATCGCATGCATGTAAACTTGTGCAGCTTGAACAGACAAACAAGGTCTAATAAGCCTATTTATTTTTATGGTCTTAGTCATCTTTATAATATGGCCATCAAAGTTTAGCTTAGGGGCCAAAATAACACCCAAATATTTAAATTATTTTACCTGCTCTATTTCATTGTGATTAATGTTGACCTGAATTCCATTTAATGATTGTTTCTTCAAAGGGAAAAACATTGAGACTGTATTGTTATGATTTAGGGTTAAACAGTTATTTTGAAGCCATGTTGATATTTCAGCAAGATTTGATCAATAGCATTGTTATTCCTAGTTCTTTACAAGCAACTATTACCATGTTGAATGCTATAACAATGCCGCATAAAGAGATGTATATAAAATAATAGGTCTAAATAATTCCCTTAGACAATAAAATAATACAGAACTTCACAGGTCACAGTTGGACTACAAAAACATGAGTAAAACTCTGCAATCTGGCACGGCATATGCATACAATGACGCTCAATGCGCATTCTTTGGCTGAACAATAGAAGCGGCTTGAAGAACATTACAACCGATAGGGCGTCTGATTTTCTTCAATGACTCTCAAGTATTTAAGCCAAAGGTTGGCCTGGTCATGAAAAACAAGCGCCTGCCTTGAGTTACTGATAGTCATCACTTCACATGATCCCCATGTACGTCACTGAACAAAGGCAGGGCAAGGCAAGGCAAGGCAACTTTATTTGGCAGCCCTTTTCATACACAAGGCAGACTCAAAGTGCTAAAAGCAAAATTAAAATGCAGACAATAAAAATAAAAACAGTGCGGACGTTAAAAGTTAAAAGATCAAAAGATTTAGCTGAAAGCTAAGGTGAACATAAAAGTTTTCAGTCTAGTTTTAAAAGTAGTCAGAGTTGGGGAAAGTCTGACATCTTCAGGAAGTTTATTCCAGCTATTTGTTGCATAGTGACTGAATGATGCTCTCCCAAACAAAACCTTCATTGCGAATAATACTAGGTTAATGATTTTATGTAGACGATGTTCTAACGCCTATTCCAGGGGAGTCAAACTCATTTTAGCGCTGGGGCCGCATGGAGGAAAACCTATTCTCACACAGGCCAGACCGGTAAAATTGTGGCATTAAAACTTAAAAGTAAAGAAAACTTCAGACTCATTCTGAAAACGTACATATTATAAATAATCCTCTTGGCAAAACATTTCAATTTATTTGAAAACTCTGATTAAAAATATTGGTGCACTTTCAAAAACACCACGAAGAACACAAATATATACTTTGTCTCAGTGTTTTCACAAAGTCATTACATTTTAAACACTTCCTGTTTTGAATTCTTATGTTGGCAGTTCATGAAAAACGTTTGGAAAAGCAATCGAGTGTTTCCTCAAACCGCCGCATTGGCGAAATCCGCATCTGCCACAACACATCCATTTATTATCATTCAAATATTACAATTACAATATAAACCACAGTTATCAAAATGACACCAAAGCCGAAATCAAGGTAACATAACTACCAATGTGAACATGGTAGATTTAGCATAAAATAAAATAATACAAACATAAAAAATGTACAAACACACATTTTTACAATGGAGTTCAGGGTGCGCATATCGTGCATTCAACCAATTGCAAGCGCTGCACGGAACTACAAAGATGATGGTCAAGTTCTCTTAAGCCTTTGCATCTTACCATTTTCTTATTTTATCCGTTAAGTGGCTAATTTATAATGAAAGAGTGCGTCGATACTGCCGCCATCTGCTGCCAGCCACAATAGGAGCAGCTGATTGCTTGCACCTGTGCTGATTGTAGTAGCGGCAGCTAATCCAGAGGGCGCTTAAAGTCAGCTGACCACTTTTAAACACTGTCACTTGATTTGCTATTGCGACATCCAGTGGACATGTTTAGAACAGCACTTTCTTTCATTAAAAAAATGCAGCTCATTTTTATATAAAGCAAACTCATCTTCTATACGTTTGACACCCCACCCTATTCTATTGCAAACAGACACTTAAAATCCCTGCACAATAGCTGTACTAAAACATTACATAACATTTGTCAACATTTTGGGGATAAACTGCTGCAAAATCAGGGACGTCAAATAAGGCAGCAAGTTCCGGGGGTGGGGGTATTGCTGGGGTAAGTTGCTGTCAATGTTATACATTTTGTTTCGTATACAAATAAGGCACAATCGATTAAATTTGCGAAATCCTGAGCTTTTTGGGATAAAAGTTACAAAGAACACTTAAAAATTCATAAAACAAATCCATACAATCAACACTACAGTATATCAAGACCAGCTCTCAGCCTCCCTTCTAGACGGGGTCGATTGCCATTGATGACAAGAATGCCGGGGTCCCGGCGTCATGGGAGCCAGTCAGCAGCCGCTAGACTCGGCCAGTCGTTCAGATTTTTCAAAGGGGTGGCAGCTTACGTCCCCACAAATTGGCAATTCCAATGAAGAAGATACATTCTGTGGGACCATTAAACGCTTCCACATGTAAAGCGTTTTAGGTCTCTAGAGTCTCTAATAATAATTATATAATATGAACATTCCAGTGAAGCAGTCAGGGGAGGCAGGTGAGGCGGGGCCTCACGTGCCATCATGGAAAGAAAAAAAATTTAAAAAGAAAAAAATTAAATTAAATTGTTATATGTATCCAGTGATTATACTATAAAGTTATTTTCCATTTAACTTCACCAGTTTTAGATTATTTTTTATTCAAAATTGCTGAATTTTCACATTTGCCGTTCAAATACTGAGAAGAGACTTGCGGTGAGTCAGCAGCCAGTTGAGGCACGCCACTGAGTTGAGCCTCACCATGGATTGCGCAATGACTCGGCTAACTGCTGGCCTGCTGTGCAGTGAGACCGTATTGCTATATGAACTATATTATACATTTCCATAGTTTAGTTAGCTGAGGTATATAATGTACAGTGTATTTTGTCAACAACTGTATGTGTGTAACATATTTCGTGTGCTGAGCAATCATAAAACTGCTGCGAAGACGCACTGTGTGAGGCTCGCAGTAATCCCGCCTCCTGGTGGTAGAGGGCGGTAGTGATCCCAGAGATCATTCATGCGACTACTCGGCTGCAGAATAAGTGACAACATTCAGCAACAGTTAGCGATCGTTTATTTGTTCCTCTTACCTGGACTATTAACATGGAGGATTACATATCTAAAATAAAACAGTTTTCTAAACTGGACTTTCAATCGAAGCAGGAGGTAATACTTAAAGGAAGATCTCCATCGAGACAGAGAGACTTTTAAAACTGAAGAAAGATAAGGAAGACTTCTATAAACAAGTTATCGATGCTTTTGTTCAGAAGGAGCGGCGCATGGACTTCATTTATAAGTAAAGGTAAGACCATAATTACGTATTTTTTAATTAAATGTGCTTTTTTGTGTGCTACAGTTTGTATGTGTAAAGTTAAAGTTAAGTTAAAGTACCAATGATTGTTACACACACTATGTGTGGTGAAATTTGTCCTCTGCATTTGACCCATCCCCTTGTTCACCCCCTGGGAGGTGAGGGGAGCAGTGGGCAGCAGCGGCGCCGCGCCCGGGAATCATTTTTGGTGATTTAACCCCCAATTCCAACCCTTGATGCTGAGTGCCAAGCAGGGAAGAATGCTGGTATGAGCTTTTAAACATAACCCGTTAACAGCTGCCAATCAAATGGTGAATAAGATACTCTTTAGGGTTCATATGTGTGTAAATCTGAATGTGATGAAGTCAGTGCCTCACCAGTCATGAACCTCACCGCACGTCACTGACACATGTGCATTTTCATCACAAATGCTGGAGAAATGTGTGTTGTTGTGTCAGCTTATATATTTTCTGTCCACATTTTAGACGCGCCAGGCCACAGAAAGAAGATGAAAGCCACAAGGCGAGCCCGGCTGGTTGTAATGAATGCCCCCATGGCCTGCAGGACCATTTCACACCAACTTTAATGTATGGTCCCTTAACCGACATCAAAGGCCCCATGCGGTTTGGATTTTATTTCTTTTCAGAGTGCAAAGTTAAAGGACATAATTGGATGTGGTGGACATTGTTGTGTTCAAGCTGAAGGAAGGGGATGCAGACAAAATAGATTTTTTGGATGTTTAAAGAATAATAATACATGACACTCAAAATATGTCAGACTCCAATTAGCGTGCAAACGCTCTCAAGACTCTTTGCACAGTTGTGACTTTGAACAATAAAGGCATGTGATGATTTCATTTAAAAAGGGATCTGCACTTCCTTGAAATTTTGCCTATCATTCGCAATCCTTATGTAAGACAAGAACACCAAAGGTTTCCTTTTTTAATGCATTCTAAATAGTAAATACATGCGACTGAAGCTTACAATGGAGCCTAAAGGAGTCGCTCTATTCTGCCTATAAAAGCCCTTAAAAAAACATCCAAACACCTCTATTAAGGTTGTATATAAACACACTGTCTATGTAATGTAGTAACTAGCATAAAATAAAATAATGTTTCCCATATTTCTGCACAATAACTCAGATATGGTAACACTAGCGAGCAGTAAAGATTATGAAGTGATTTTTGATCCAGAACATATTTTGCTTTATTCATTATTGACGTGTTTCTTGCTACTTTATGTTGTATATTTTTTACATGAGGTTTTCCAGTTCATTTTATCACCTATTATTACACCCAAAATGGTGTTTTCTTTTACCCTTTCAATATCTACTCCGTCTATTTCTATTTGTGTTTGACTTTCCCTTCTACTGTAATCAAATAGCATTGTTTTAGTTTTACTGAGATTCAAAGATAGTCTGTTTTTATCAAACCATCTCTTTAATTTGTTCATTTCTTCTATTATTTGTATTAGCTTTTGTGTGTTCTTTCATGAACAAAATGCAGTTTTATTATTTGCAAATAATACTAACTAAGTCCTTTTTAACTTTACAAATGTTGTTTATATAAGGATTGAACAATTTTGGTCCGAGTATTGATCCCTGAGGTACGCCACAAAATATTTTCAGCTCTGTAGAAGTGTGTTTGCCTATCTTCATGTATTGCTTCCTGTTGATTAAGTAGCTTCTAACTCAGTTCAAGACCAACCCTCTGATTCCATACCTTTCTATTTTGTTTATTAAGATGCTGTGATGAATTGTGTCAAATGCTTTTGTTAAATCCATCTATTGCATTGGTGATCTCTTCCGTTATTTCGATTAATGTCATTGATATTGAGATGTTGGCTCTGCATCCGTATTGATTGTCTGTGAGTGTTTCGTTTTTATTTATGAATTTGTCCAATCTGTTGTTAAACAGTTTTTCAATATTTTTTTGAAAATTGTGGAAGTAGAGAAACAGGTCTGTAGTTTGTAAATTGGTGTTTGTCACCAGTCTTATAAACAATGTCGACTAATTTAACACTATTACTACTACTAAACAAGAAGATCTGGATTCAGGAGCACATTCGCCTACACTTATAGAGACTATAGACACACCATTAGAGATTGCTGATCAAGAAAATACAGAACTGAAAAACTTCTGCAACAAAGACCATAAAAGCCAGGATTTGGAGAATGATATAGATCCAGATAAAAATATTTCTCCCACATCAGTAACAATTGTTTTTATTATGCAAATGAACAATATAATAGCAATATTGAATGTGACAACAAACTGTCAATTATTCATTTCAACAGCAGAAGCTTGTACGCAAATTACAACAACATGAAGGAAGCACTTTTTAGACCAATTCACTGAACCCTTCAAAGTGATAGCTGACACAGAAACATGGATTGATGATAAAAAAGGAAAATACTTTGATCTGGAACTAAATTACATCGATAGAACCAACAAAAACAGAGGAGAAGTAACGGTGTACCTGGTGAAGAACCTGAACTACAAAGTGTTAAAAAATGTCACTTGCTATTGATAATATCTTAGAATGCATAACCATTAAAATGTCATGAAAAAAAGCAAAAACCATCATTTAAGTCAAGTATTGAAACGTTTGAGGACTGGATAAAAAAAAAAGTTCTTAAAGGGGAACATTATCACAATTTCAGAATGGTTAAAACCATTAAAAATCAGTTCCCAGTGGCTTATTATATTTTTCGAAGTTTTTTTCAAAATTTTACCCATCACGCAATATCCCTAAAAAAGCTTCAAAGTGCCTGATTTTAACCATCGTTATAAACACCCGTCCATTTTCCTGTGACGTCACATAGTGAAGCCAACACAAACAAACATGGCGGAAAGAACAGCAAGCTATAGCGACATTAGCTCGGATTCAGACTCAGCGGCTTAAGCGATTCAACAGATTAAGAATGTATTGAAACGGATGGTTGTAGTGTGGAGGCAGGTAGCGAAAACGAAATTGAAGAAGAAACTGAAGCTATTGAGCCATATCGGTTTGAACCGTATGCAAGCGAAACCCACGAAAACGACACGACAGCCAGCGACACGGGAGAAAGCGAGGACGAATTCGGCGATCGCCTTCTAACCAACGATTGGTATGTGTTTGTTTGGCATTCAAGGAAACTAACAACTATGAACTAGGTTTACAGCATATGAAATACATTTGTCAACAACATGCACTTTGAGAGTGTTTTGGACATGTTTTGGACACTCGGGTGAAGAGAGGGGCGGAGCTTTCTACCGATCACCACCTGGTGGTGAGTTGGCTGCGATGGTGGGGGAGGATGCCGGACAGACCTGGCAGGCCCAAACGCATTGTGAGGGTTTGCTGGGAACGTCTGGCAGAGTCTCCTGTCAGAGAGAGTTTCAATTCCCACCTCCGGAAGAACTTTGAACATGTCACGAGGGAGGTGCTGGACATTGAGTCCGAATGGACCATGTTCCGCACCTCTATTGTCGAGGCGGCTGATTGGAGCTGTGGCCGCAAGGTAGTTGGTGCTTGTCGTGGCGGTAATCCTAGAACCCGTTGGTGGACACCGGCGGTGAGGGATGCCGTCAAGCTGAAGGAGTCCTATCGGGTTCTTTTGGCTCATAGGACTCTTGAGGCAGCGGACAAGTACCGACAGGCCAAGCGGTGTGCGGCTTCAGCGGTCGCAGAGGCAAAAACTCGGACATGGGAGGAGTTCGGTGAGGTCATGGAAAACGACTTCCGGACGGCTTCGAAGCAATTCTGGACCACCATCCGCCGCCTCAGGAAGGAGAAGCAGTGCACTATCAGCACCGTGTATGGCGAGGATGGTGTTCTGCTGACCTCGACTGCGGATGTTGTGGATCGGTGGAGGGAATACTTCGAAGACCTCCTCAATCCCACCAACACGTCTTCCTATGAGGAAGCAGTGCCTGGGGAGTCTGTGGTGGGCTCTCCTATTTCTGGGGCTGAGGTTGCTGAGGTAGTTAAAAAGCTCCTCGGTGGCAAGGCCCCGGGGGTAGATGAGATCCGCCCGGAGTTCCTTAAGGCTCTGGATGCTGTGGGGCTGTCTTGGTTGACAAGACTCTGCAGCATCGCGTGGACATCGGGGGCGGTACCACTGGATTGGCAGACCGGGGTGGTGGTTCCTCTCTTTAAGAAGGGGAACCGGAGGGTGTGTTCTAACTATCGTGGGATCACACTCCTCAGCCTTCCCGGTAAGGTCTATTCAGGTGTACTGGAGAGGAGGCTACGCCGGATAGTCGAACCTCGGATTCAGGAGGAACAGTGTGGTTTTCGTCCTGGTCGTGGAACTGTGGACCAGCTCTATACTCTCGGCAGGGTCCTTGAGGGTGCATGGGAGTTTGCCCAACCAGTCTACATGTGTTTTGTGGACTTGGAGAAGGCATTCGACCGTGTCTCTCGGGAAGTCTTGTGGGGAGTGCTCAGAGAGTATGGTGTATCGGACTGTCTGATTGTGGCAGTCCGCTCCCTGTATGATCAGTGCCAGAGCTTGGTCCGCATTGCCGGTAGTAAGTCGGACACGTTTCCAGTGAGGGTTGGACTCCGCCAAGGCTGCCCTTTGTCACCGATTCTGTTCATAACTTTTATGGACAGAATTTCTAGGCGCAGTCAAGGCGTTGAGGGGATCTGGTTTGGTGGCTGCAGGATTAGGTCTCTGCTTTTTGCAGATGATGTGGTCCTGATGGCTTCATCTGGCCAGGATCTTCAGCTCTCACTGGATCGGTTCGCAGCTGAGTGTGAAGCGACTGGGATGAGAATCAGCACCTCCAAGTCCGAGTCCATGGTTCTCGCCCGGAAAAGGGTGGAGTGCCATCTCCGGGTTGGGGAGGAGATCTTGCCCCAAGTGGAGGAGTTCAAGTACCTCGGAGTCTTGTTCACGAGTGGGGGAAGAGTGGATCGTGAGATCGACAGGCGGATCGGTGCGGCGTCTTCAGTAATGCGGACGCTGTATCAATCCGTTGTGGTGAAGAAGGAGCTGAGCCGGAAGGCAAAGCTCTCAATTTACCGGTCGATCTACGTTCCCATCCTCACCTATGGTCATGAGCTTTGGGTTATGACCGAAAGGACAAGATCACGGGTACAAACGGCCGAAATAAGTTTCCTCCGCCGGGTGGCGGGGCTCTCCCTTAGAGATAGGGTGAGAAGCTCCGGGGGGAGCTCAAAGTAAAGCCGCTGCTCCTCCACATCAAGAGGAGCCAGATGAGGTGGTTCGGGCATCTGGTCAGGATGCCACCTGAACGCCTCCCTAGGGAGGTGTTTAGGGCACGTCCGACCGGTAGGAGGCCGCGGGGAAGACCCAGGACACGTTGGGAAGACTATGTTTCCCGGCTGGCCTGGGAATGCCTCGGGGTCCCACAGGAAGAGCTGGACGAAGTGGCTGGGGAGAGGGAAGTCTGGGCTTCCCTGCTTAGGCTGCTGCCCCCGCGACCCGACCTCGGATAAGCGGAAGAAGATGGATGGATGGATGGAACAACATGCACTTTGAGAGTGCAGACAGCCCAATTTTCATCAATTAATATATTCTGTAGACATACCCTCATCCACGCTCTTTTCCTGAAAGCTGATCTGTCCAGTTTTGGAGTTGATGTCAGCAGGCCAGGGAAGCTAGGGTCGATATTCTTCTCTTGATCATCTTCGGTGGCATAAGGGACGGTGTGAGCCAAGACATCCAGGGGCTTTAGCTCGCTCGTCTGCGGGAACAAACTGCCGCCATTGCTTGCCGTGCTACCGAGGTCCTTTGTCCCTGAATTGCTCACACACTCCGGCAGATTCAATGGGGGTCTGGCGGCAGATTTCTTTGACTTTATCGTTGGAAATGCATCAGCTTTGAGGGTCGCAGGATATCCACACATTCTTGCCATCTCTGTCGTAGCATAGCTTTCGTCGGTAAAGTGTGCGGAACAAACGTCAAATTTCTTGCCACTTTCGCATCTTTGGGCCACCGCTGCAACTTGAATCCGTCCCTGTTCGTGTTGTTACACCCTCCGACAACACACCGACGAGGCATGATGTCTCCAAGGTACGGAAAACAGTCGAAAAAACGGAAAATAACAGAGCTGATTTGACTCGGTGTTTGTAATGTGTTTGAGAAAATGGCGGAATGCTTCCCGATGTGACGTCACAACCGAGAGCGAATAATAGAAAGGCGTTTAATTCGCCAAAATTCACCCATTTAGAGTTCGGAAATCGGTTAAAAAAATATATAGTCTTTTTTCTGCAACATCAAGGTATATATTGACGCTTACATAGGTCTGGTGATAATGTTCCCCTTTAAACTTTTAAACAGGTTTATAATGCTCTATGACAAAATAATCATAAACTAGGGTTAGGGGATATCTGGAGGTCCCTTCCAAGGTTTCTCATTGTTCTCATTGGGTTTAGTTTTTTCTTGCACGAATGTGGGATCAGGATGTTGTGGTTTATGAATCCCTTTAAGCAATTTGTGAATAAGGACTATATGAATAAACTTTGATTGATTGATTGATAATGCTAATAATGTAAACACCTTGTGATGGCTAGAAATACTCATTCTTATTGAAAATCATGTATTAGTATCACTTTTTAAAGCGACCTACCGTTGGATATTCTTTTAACCCTGCACTCTAGTTAACATGATATTCATCACACATCACCATAAAGATTGAATGGGTTAAACTGTTGAATGACATTCCAATGAATCCATACTACTATAAACTAAGTAAAACATGCATTGTACTGGGGGAAAAAGTATTAAGTATGAGCTTGCAAACTTCCCTTATGACTATGATATCATCTTCTAACCTTGTTGCGTTATTATAATAAAGAAAATACAATGCAGAATCATGCACTTTCCTAAAAGAGCTGTCGCAATAAAGTGGTCATTGTGTTTGCTCCTACACATCACATGACACCTGGTCACAGTCTCCTCATTAGGGTTGTCTTTGACTACTTCTTCCGTCACAAAGACACACACACACACACACACACACAAAGAACATCACTCAGATACACACAATGGGGCGCTTGTTGCTGCCAGATTGTGTACAGAAAGTCTCTTCATATTTGGGTTGAGTCAAGAGGGTTGCGGTCATGAAGCTGGCATGACCCTCCTGGTGCTCTTCTTTGGCTCCGCATGGTCTTAAATTGTTGATGGAGCGCTGATTTCCTGCAATTACAACATCTGCTTACTTGCAAAGTTGCTCATGCACAATGAAGAGGAATATAATTGAAAGATTTTTTTAACTCTCAAAAATGTGAATTTTGTTTGATTACGTCCATTGGAAAAAGTGTTGTAGAAAGTTATTAACACATTTCGACAGACCAATGACAACTGGATTATATGATGCAGGATTTTTTTTTTCAGCCGTTTTACCACTGGGATATTTCTTGTCCTCACAATAAAATATATATAGAAATACTTTGGAGTCAGTTGTAAGCCTCAAACTATTTCAACTAGATGTGTTGTTGCATATCAATAAAGATGTTTATGTTGACTATCTAAATCAGGGGCCCCCAAACTACGGACCGCGGGCCGGATCCGGCCCCCCAGCATCCAAAAGTCCCAAGTTAAAAAAAAAGTTGTTTTTTTGGGGTTTTTTTAATCTTTCCTTTCTAATCCATTTTCTACCGCTTGTTACTCTAAGTGTCTCCTTGCCGCTCAGGCAAATCATATTGTCTAAAAATGAATTTTCCCATCGATAACGTGACAATGTTAAATGTTGATGAACATCAATGTTAATTGATGTTAAATGACAAAACGGATTATAAAGACAATGTACAAACCCCGTTTCCAAATGAGTTGGGAAATTGTGTTAGATATAAATATAAACGGAATACAATGATTTGCAAATCCTTTTCAACCCATATTCAATTGAATGCACTACAAAGACAAGATATTTGATGTTCAAACTCATAAACTTTTTTTGCAAATAATAATTAACTTACAATTTTATGGCTACAACACGTGCCAAAGTAGTTGGGAAAGGGTATGTTCACCACTGTGTTAAAAGGCCATTCCTTTTAACAACACTCAGTAACGTTTGGGAACTGAGGAAACACATTTTTTAAGCTTCTCAGGTGGAATTCTTTCCCATTCTTGCTTGATGTACAGCTTAAGATGTTCAACAGTACGGGGTCTTTGTTGTGGTATTTTAGGTTTCATAATGCGCCACACATTTTCAATGGGAGACAGGTCTGGACTACAGGCAGGCCAGTCTAGTATCCGCATTCTTTTACTATGAAGCCACGTTGATGTAACACGTGGCTTGGCATTGTCTTGCTGAAATAAGCAGGGGCGTCCACGGTAACGTTGCTTGGATAGCAACATATGTTGCTCCAAAACCTGTATGTACCTTTCAGCATTAATGGCGCCTTCACAGATGTGTAAGTTACCCATGCCTTGGGCACTAATACACCCCTATACCATCACAGATGCTGGCTTTTCAACTTTGCGCCTATAACAATCCGGATTGTTCTTTTCCTCTCTGGTCCGGAAGACTTGTCAGACCACAGAACACTTTTCCACTTTGTATCAATCCATCTTAGATGAGCTCAGGCCCAGCAAAGCCGACGGTGTTTCTGGGTGTTGTTGATAAACGGTTTTCGCCTTGCATAGGAGAGTTTTAACTTGCACTTACAGATGTAGCGACCAACTGCAGTTACTGACAGTGGGTTTCTGAAGTGTTCTTGAGCCCATGTGGTGACATCCTTTACACACTGATGTCGCTTGTTGATGCAGTACAGCCTGAGGGATCAAAGGTCACGGGTTTAGCTGTTTATGTGCAGGGATTTCTCCAGATTCTCTAAACCCTTTGATGATATTACGGACCGTAGATGGTGAAATCCCTAAATTCCTTGCAGTAGCTGGTTGAGAAATGTTTTTCTTAAACTGTTCAACAATTTGCTCACGCATTTGTTGACAAAGTGGTGACCCTCGCCCCATCCTTGTTTGTGAATGACTGAGCATTTCATGGAATCTACTTTTATACCCAATCATGGCACCCACCTGTTCCCAATTAGCCTGCACACCTGTAGGATGTTCCAAATAAGTGTTTGATGAGCATTCCTCAACTTTATCAGTATTTATTGCCACCTTTCCCAACTTCTTTGTCACGTGTTGCTGGCATCAAATTCTGAAGTTAATGATTATTTGCAAAAAAAAAAAGTTTATCAGTTTGAACATCAAATATGTTGTCTTTGTAGCATATTCAACTGAGTATGGGTTGAAAATGATTTGCAAATCATTGTATTCTGTTTTTATTTACATATAACACAATTTCCCAACTCATATCGAAACGGGGTTTGTATATATGTGTGTGTGTGTATATATATATATATATATATATATATATATATATATATATATATATATATATACACATATGCATATATATATATACATATATATACATACATATATGCATATATATATATACATACATACATATATACATATATATACATACATATATACACATACGTACATACATACATACATACATACATATATATATATATATATATATAAATATATATACAGCCTGGCCAAATGTTTTTAACCCAATGCGGCCCCCGAGTCAAAAAGTTTGGGGACCCCTGATCTATATGGCTTTGTGTGTTTTCTGATAAAGTGTCATTGTGCACTTTGTAAATTTAGCTAAATAAATGTATTTTCAGCCAATCAGGGAATTATTTTGTCCATATGTTTGCATAAAATGCATGTTAGCAGGATTAAAACTGTTGAACCAACGTCCACAAATGGAGAAAGTTCCGATCTGGGCCAGAAAAGAAACTTCATAAATTACATGCAAATCTGCCCAAAGGGTCATTTATTTATTTTTACTTTTGTTAATTGTGTAGTTTCTCTGAGTACACTTTTCATCGTTATTTTTTGCTTCGATCTTAAGATTGCTCCTATTTAAATAAATGATTCATTTGTCTGCACTGTAGGTGCATTTGTTGATGGTTCTCTCTCTGAGGTCATTTGTTGGATCAGTAGTCATAGAACAATAGTAGGTTGTTGACAAAGACTTGGAGTGTTAATCTGCCTTATCATTTGGAGCAATGCTTCTGTCTGTCCTTTCACAGATGCACACCATGTAAACATAGCTGTCCTTTCACAAACACAGTAATTAAAACATATCAATCATTTCAGAAATATATACATAGTGAGAGTGCCATACATTTTCACCTTTAAGTCTGAGAGCAAAGTTTTAAAAATGTATTCGTTACTAATAATTATTAATGGGTACCTTTAACATTTTAACCGGTATGGCATCTGGTGCCTGGGATAATGAAAGGTAATTTGTTTAACAATAAAATAAAAATGTTTAAATGTAACATTTACCACTGATCCAAAAATTGCAACTGTGCTGTCCAGTTGTTTTATATTGTTTTCTTCCACTTCGAGTATCATTTGCAAGTATGCATTATTTCAGTTTGTTTTAGGTGTGTTGTCGTCGTCACAAAATAGTTTATTAGCATCAAGTTGGATGTGCTAGTCTTGTCTTCTGTTAAGCCCTACAAAGTGTTTGTACTGTAAGTATTGTACTTATTATGCAACAGCTAGTTTATTGTAACATGCATCGTAGTTATATTTTCAATTACCAAAGTTGGAGGGTTGAAATCGCCATGTAAAATTGCCAGTGGTAATCAGTAGCATGTACTGCATATCATATATCAAAGGTACATTAGCATTAAGCTAGCATGGAAAGTGTAGCCTTACGTTTGACCGCTTTCTATCAAGCATGCTTTCTTTGTCGACTTAAAAAATGGCAACAATATTTAAAGGCAGTCTGCTATGAATATGCCTGTTTTCCCACCAAACCAATCCTATGTCTGCAAAGTCACCTGTAAAAGTACAGAATTCAGGATGTCCCCGCATGAGCTTAGCGGGGGCTCCGCAAAAATGTGACCTCATTTTTTTATATTTTATTGGCACTTATACTAATACGAGCCGTCAACTCTACCATTCTTTTTACTGACCTGTCGTGTGTAGCTTGGTTTTTGTGGATTGCGCCTGCGAATGTCTGGCAGAAGGAAATCCGACAAGACAGGCCGTTCCAGGGCTCGAGTGTCTCCAGATCCAGATACCATGGATCATCGACTCGGCCCTTTGGAAGTGGATAAATCAGAAGATGGACGATATGCGAGCAGACATCCTCGACATTAAATCTAGGGGGCCACTGTTTTGTTTTTCTTTTCTTTGCATCAGTCAAGCTTATTTTTTTTAATTACCACAGATTTGTTGTATTCTGTATATTTATAGTTTGACTTATTCACTTTGGAAGTGGATAAGTCAGAAGATGGACGATATGCGAGCAGACATCCTCGACATTAAATCTAGCGGGCCACTGTTTTGTTTTTCTTTTCTTTGCATCAGTCAAGCTTTTTTTTTTTAATTACCACAGATTTGTTGTATTCTGTATATTTATAGTTTGACTTATTCACTTTGGAAGTGGATAAGTCAGAAGATGGACGATATGCGATCAGACATCCTTGACATTAAATCTAGCGGGCCACTGTTTTGTTTTTCTTTTCTTTGCATCAGTCAAGCTTATTTTTTTTTAATTTACCACAGACTTTTTGTATTCTGTATATTTATAGTTTGCCTCTTTTTGCTTTGATCTAGCCTAATCTAACAGCGACGTCAGGCGGTTGTTGCCAGGTTTACCAGTTTTAATTGCAAAGGGCTTAATGATCATATCAAACGAAGTAAGATTAAATGATCGCTGTCATCTGGGCGCTCAGGTAATCTTCTTGCAGAAGACTCAACTTAAACCTTCTGATCACTTGAGGCTGAAGAGAGGTCAGATAGGACAGATTTACCACTCTTAATTTTCGGACAAATCGAGGGGAGTTGCTTTTTTGCTACATAAATCTGTTCTATTTGTACACTCGAATAGTATTTCTGATCTCAATGTTATCGTCAATTGCCAGACTTCCAACACCCCAATAACTCTTGTAAATTTGTATGCTCCCAACTATAACGATGATACTTTCTTCAAATGTCTTTTTCTGAATGTCCCTGTCTTGTCACTGTACTATTTAATACTAGGAGGAGACTTTAACTGTTGGCTCGATCCCCAGCTTGATCGCTCATCACCCAAAGTGTGCCCACCGCTGAGGTAATTCAGTCTTTTATGGAAGAATGTTCTGTTTCAGATGTCTGCCGCTTTTGTAATCACTCTATAAATAATGATAAATGGGTTATACTTGTATAGCGCTTTTCTACCTTCAAGATACTCAAAGCGCTTTGACAGTATTACCACATTCACCCATTCACACACACATTCACACACTGATGGCGGGAGCTGCCATGCAAGGTGCTAACCAGCAGCCATCAGGAGCAAGGGGTGAAGTGTCTTGCCCAAGGACACAACGGACGTGACTAGGATGGTAGAAGGTGGGGATTGAACCCCAGTAACCAGCAACCCTCCGATTGCTGGCACGGCCACTCTACCAACTTCGCCATGCCGTCCCTAGAAGGCAATATTCATTTTTCTCTAATATTCATCACACTTTCACCCGCATTGACTACCTCTTGTTGATAATAAATTACTTTTATCTATATTTATATGCAAATATGATGCAATCGTTATCTCTGATCATGCCGCAATTTCAATGGATATATTCTTTAAAAACCTGACAAGCACACGTGCGCCATGGCGTCTAAATATTCAAATGTTAAGTGCAAAACAAATCAAATCTATTATTATTATTAAATATACGATTACTTTTGACTTTGTGGATTTTGTTTCACGTCAAATAGATTTGTGTGTGCTCTTGATTAAGACTTCCGGGATGTCTGTCTCTGTACTCTGGGAGGCGGTGAAGGCATGCATTAGGGGGGAGACAATATTATTTACAAGTTATGAGAAAAAACTCAAGAAGAATAAATTTACTAGTTTGACACAACGCATATTTCTGTTAGATAACGTGTACTCCACCTCTCAAAACCCAGACACTAACAAGGCTCTCTTTAGGCAGAACTTGTGTCCTTGACAGACATGTCCTTGCAACAGACCGTGAAACAAAACAAATACTTTGTTCCAGATTTCAGTTTTATGAACATGGCAATAAAGCTGGTAAATTATAAGCTCATCAACTATGCCGGATATCAGCATCCCATTATACTCCGCAGATTCAATCCGAATCAGGTACAGTTACGGATTGATCTTGAGATCAATACTGTGTTTAGGAATTTGTATGCGCCCTGTACTCGTCTCATTGTTCTACTCCTGAGCTTGATATTTTTTGTTTGCCAATCCAGACACTCCGTCGGTTGATCTGCCTGATGCGGTAGAGTTACACAGACCGAATACTGCTGCGGAATTAAATGTTGCAACATTATCACTACAAAACGGAAAATCCCTTGGACCAAATGGCTATCCTCTCAATTTAAGAAAAAAATGTTTGCATAAGCTAGCCCCCCTATTATTGGACATGTGCATTAAGTTGTTTGAATATGGCCACCTCCCACAAACGCGCAACCAAGCTTCAGTTCAGCACTTCTTATCGCCCTATTAGTCTGTCAAAAGTGGACTTTAAATTATTATCCAAACTGCTGGCTTGAGGTCTGGATACTATTCTCCCTTCTATTATTAATGCGGATCAAAATGGGTTCATTCGGAATAGGCACTCCTTTTCTAATCTTCGAGGTCTTTTCAATATATTGTATGATGTGCCTGGTCCTAACACTGAATAGGCAGTGACATACAGGGATGCTGAAAAGGCATTTGACCGGGTTAAATTGAATCATCTATCTTATGTCCTGGAGAGATTCAGCTGTGGTAACAATTTAATTTCATGGATTAAGCTCATATATTCATCTCCTGAGGCCTCGATCAGGGCAAATAATAGTTTATCCGAATATTTTCGCCTTTACTGTTCCACACGGCAGGGCGGCCCCCTTTGCCCATTGCTTTTTGCTCTTGCCATTGAGCCTCGGTCAATGGCGCTTAATACTAACCCGCTAATTACGGGCATATGTAGACACAATGTAGAGGTGAAAGTATCTCTCTATGCAGATGACCTTCTATATGCCTCAGACATGCGGTCTCGGCCCCAGATGCTTTACGTACTCTCCAAGCTTTTGGACATGTGTCAGGCTACAAATTGAACTTTGGTAAAAGTGAAATATTTCCTATAACTTCTGCTGCTAAGAATAACCCTCTGCGCAATTTTCCTTTTAAAATGGCCTTGCAACGTTTCACATACTTGGTTGTCCGCATACTTGCCAACCCTCCCGGATTTTCCGGGAGACTCCCGAAATTCAGCGCCTCTCCCGAAAACCTCCCGGGACAAATTATCTCCCGAAAATCTCCTGAAATTCAGGCGGACTCAGGTCCATGCGGACCTGAGTCAGCTTTCCCACAATATAAACAGCGTGCCTGCCCAATGACGTTATAACTGTAGAATGATCGAGGGCGAGTTCTTGGTTTCTTATGTGGGGTTATTGTTAGGCAGTTTCATTAACGCCCTCCCAGCGCTGTATCAACACACAACAACAGCAGTCACGTTTTCGTCTACCGTAAAGCAGTCCGTCTGCCGTAAACAGCAATGTTGTGACACTCTTAAACAGGACAATACTGCCATGTAGTGCATTTGATGAAAGCACTTTTGTGCGTGCCACACAGCAATGCATCATCAGAGAGGGTGTTCAGCATGGTTAGAAAAATAGTGACAGAGAATAGAACAAGGATGGACAATTCAACCCTTAACTCAACAAGTATATGTGTAAATAAATGAACACTGAAATTCAACTATTTATTTTATATATATATATATATATATATATATATATCCATCCATCCATCCATTTTCTACCGCTTATTCCCTTCGGGGTCGCGGGGGCGCTGGAGCCTATCTCAGCAACAATCGGGCGGAAGGCGGGGTACACCCTGGACAAGTCGCCACCTCATCGCAGGGCCAACACAGATAGACAGACAACATTCACACTCACATTCACACACTAGGGCCAATTTGGTGTTGCCAATCAACCTATCCCCAGGTGCATGTCTTTGGAGGTGGGAGGAAGCCGGAGTACCCGGAGGGAACCCACGCAGTCACAGGGAGGACATGCAAACTCCACACAGAAAGATCCCGAGCCCGGGATTGAACCCAAGACTACTCAGGACCTTCGTATTGTGAGGCAGATGCACTAACCCTTCTGCCACCGTGCTGCCTATATATATATATATATATATATATATATATATATATATATATATATATATATATATATATATATATATATATATATATCAAATCAAATAAATATATATTTATAGCTAGAATTAACTGAAAGTCAAGTATTTCTTATATATATATATATATGAAATACTTGACTTGGTGAATTCTAGCTGTAAATATACTCCTCCCCTCTTAACCACGCCCCCCCCCCCGCCCGGAGGTGGGGCACGATGGCGAGCGCCTGGTGGTCGGGCCTGTCCCCCCCCCGCCCCACCTCACGAAATCGGAGGTCTCAAGGTTGGCAAGTATGGTTGTCCGTATGTGGCTTGGTTGCACATATGCTTGCAGAGTTTTTAAAAACCCAACTTTGTTCTACTGTTGTCCATAATCCAGAGAGAGTTTGATTGCTGGTCCTTACTTAATTTATCTACAGTGACTCGTGTCAACTCTGTTAAAACAAATGTACTTCCGCAATTTTCTTATTTGTTCCAGAGTATTACACTTTTTCTCGTTAGTTTTCGTAAGATAGATTTTAGACTACATTTGGAATAAAATGACTCAGAGGTTACACAGACGATATCTACAGAGACCCAAATCGTCGGGAGAATTAGCACTACCAAACTTTAGGCTTTACTACTGGGCCACCGAATTCTTAAAAATGTGGCTGCAATATGAAGCATTTGATTCCCCTCCGTTATGGCTAGTTATTGCGGCTGACTCAACTAAACCTGTATCTCTTAGGGCTCTGGTTCACTCTCCCATGCACTCTTCTCCTTCCGCTTTTATGAAAAATCCAATCGTAAAAACCTCATTCAGAATGTGGGTTCAGTTTAAGCGTGACAGACTATTTCTAGTCTTGCACCCATCACTGCTAACCATGCTTTCCCTCCTTCGTCGACAGTGCCTTTTTATCATGGTCAAGTCTGGGGATTAAAGGGGAACATTATCACAATTTCAGAAGGGTTAAAACCATTAAAAATCAGTTCCCAGTGACTTATTTTATTTTTCGAAGTTTTTTTCAAAATTTTACCCATCACGCAATATCCCTAAAAGCAGCTTCAAAGTGCCTGATTTTAACCATCGTTATATACACCCGTCCATTTTCCTGTGACGTCACACAGTAATGCCAATACTAACAAACATGGCGGGTAGAACAGCAAGTTATAGCGACATTAGCTCGGATTCAGACTCGAATTTCAGCGGCTTAAGCGATTCAACAGATTACGCATGTATTGAAACGGATGGTTGTAGTGTGGAGGCAGGTAGCAAAAACGAAATTGAAGAAGAAACTGAAGCTATTGAGCCATATCGGTTTGAACCGTATGCAAGCGAAACCGACAAAAACGACACAACAGCCAGCGACACGGGAGAAAGCAAGGACGAATTCGGCGATCGCCTTCTAACCAACGATTGGTATGTGTTTGTTTGGCATTAAAGGAAACTAACAACTATGAACTAGGTTTACAGCATATGAAATACATTTGGCAACAACATGCACTTTGAGAGTGCAGACAGCCCATTTCAGGCGCGCTAAGAACATATATTTTTCCACGATTTCAGCACTCAGGTTAACCATACCTAAATAGACACAAAATACTGCATTACACAAGACTACCCGAATGTACTCGAATGATTGAAAAAAAAAAAAAGTTTTTAAGCTAAATTACTGGTAAACACAGTTTATGTATAATAATTTACGTAAAACCGCGAGTAATGAAAAAAGTTTTCATCAATTAATATATTCTGTAGACATACCGTCATCCGCTCTCTTTTCCTGAAAGCTGATCTGTCCAGTTTTGGAGTTGATGTCAGCATCTGCTTTGAGTGTCGCAGGATATCCACACATTCTTGCCATCTCTGTCGTAGCATAGCTTTCGTCGGTAAAGTGTGCGGAACAAACGACTGACCATTTCGTCGGCTTTCCCCACAGCCTCGTATTTTGAACAAATTCCGTCCAATTTCTTGCCACTTTCGCATCTTTGGGCCACTGGTGCAACTTGAATCTGTCCCTGTTTGTGTTGTTACACCCTCCGACAACACATCGACGAAAGTGAGAAAATGGCGGATTACTTCCCGATGTGACGTCACGTCATCGCTCCGAGAGCGAATATTAGAAAGGCGTTTAATTCGCCAAAATTCACCCATTTAGAGTTCGGAAATCGGTTAAAAAAATATATGGTCTTTTTTCTGCAACATCAAGGTATATATTGACGCTTACATAGGTCTGGTGATAATGTTCCCCTTTAACAACATTAAAGATTTATACATTGACACTTTCGCCTCTTTGCAGCAACTTTTTGATACATGTCCACTCCATAATCATCACTTTCTTAGATATGTACATATCTGCAGTTGTGTTCGTAATACTTTTTCCAGGTCTCCAAACTTACTGACTGACACAGTTTTAGGCACTTTTTTGAACCCACTTCCAACTTTAAAATAATCAATTACACGTATGCACAATCAAATTTTTCATTATTCCCTGAATCTCTAAACTCAATTAAGACACTTTGGGAGGGTGGTTTAAGAGTATGTACAATCAAGTTTTTCATTATTTCCTGAATCTCTAAATTTAATTAAGACACTTTGGGTGGGTGGTTTAGGAGTGACCCTATATGAGGACAGCAGGACAGAGATTTTAAGTAGAGGTTATAAGTTTTGTATTTGTGATGGACACAGCCTTATTTTAATGCAAGCTAAAACATCACCGCTATTATACCAAGGTCCGGCTAGCTAAGATGTATGACGGAATGTCGGTATCATGCGATCATTGTCAACAGTCTCCAGCTGATTGAATGCATGTGTTTTGGCTTTCCCCATCCCTGTGCAGTTATTGGACTGATTTTTTTTGTTATACTTTGTCTTTGGTATTTGGCCAAAAGATCAAACCGAATCCTCAAAGCAAACTATTTGGGGTAGCCCCTCCGTCATCTTCTCTTAGCAAACAACTTGGTAGCATATACTACTTTGTTGGCTGGAAGACTCATTGTGCTAAATTGGAAGGCTGCAGCGCCTCCCTGCCACATACGCTGGATTAAAGATGTTCTTTATTTTTTTAAACTGAAGAAAATTAGGCTGACATTGAACGGTTGTTATGTGAAGTTTTAGGAAATATGGGTTGCTTTCCTAAAAGACAATGATTTCAAATTTGAACCCGATTGAAAAGTAATTGAAAGGTAAAAAAATGATTAACCTTTTGTCTGCTTTTGTGTATTGCTGCACCACCATTGTGGACATTCAAGAGTGCAGTTTTCTGTGGCTTCATGTCTTATTTGACTGATGCATGTTTGAATTGTGTTTCTTTTTTTGTAAATCATTTTTGTGGGTTACCCCGAAAGAGACAAGCGGTAGTAAATGGATTGGATGGATGGACTTGTTTAGGGGAGAAAATAAGAACATTTTGTATTTCTGGACTGTGTGTCAAAAATCCAATTGACAAATGTTTTTATTTTAAAAAGTGCAGAATTTAGTACCCATCTTTACCATACTTGCCAACCCTCCCGGATTTTCCAGGAGACTCCCGAAATTAAGCGCCTCTCCCGAAAACCTCCCGGGACAAATTTTCTCCCGAAAATCTCCCGAAATTCAGGCGGACCTGAGAGACGTGTCGACAGCCTGTTTTCACGTCCGCTTACCCACAATATAAACCGCGTGCCTGCCCAATCACGTTATAACTGTAGAATGATCGACGGCGAGTTCTTGGTTTCTTATGTGGGTTTATTGTTAGGCAGTTTCATTAACGTCCTCCCAGCGCGGTAACAATACACAACAACAGCAGTCACGTTTTCGTCTACCGTAAAGCAGTTTGTCTGCCGTAAACAGCAATGTTGTGACACTCTTAAACAGGACAATACTGCCATCTACTGTACATGCATATGTGACAATAACATCTACGGCTTTTAGAGAGTGCAGTGCACAACTGCGCACACAACAAGGAGACGAACCAGAATGCATCATCAGAGAGGGTGTTCAGCATGGTTAGAAAAATAGTGACAGAGAATAGAACAAGGATGGACAATTCAACCCTTAACTGAATAATGAGTAGATGAGTGTTATGTGTGTGTATATGTGTAAATAAATGAACACTGAAATTCAAGTATTTCTCTTATTTATATGTGTATATATATATATATATATATATATATATATATATATATATATATATATATATATATATATATATATATATATATATATATATATGTCTTAATAAGGTTATCCAAAAAATAGTGCTCGATACCGTAGTAGAGCGCAATATATGTATGTGTGGGAAAAAAAATCACAAGACTATTTCATCTCTACAGGCCTGTTTCATGAGATGATTCCCTCAATCATCTCCTGATGATTGAGGGAACCCCCTCATGAAACAGGCCTGTAGAGATGAAATAGTCTTGTGATTTTTTTTCCCCACACATACATATATATATATATATATATATATATATATATATATATATATATATATATATATATATATAATCAAATAAATATACATATATATACAGTATATATAGCTAGAATTCACTTAAAGTCAAGTATTTCTACCCCCACCACCCCCCACCCCCACCTCCCGAAATCGGAGGTCTCAAGGTTTGCAACTTGGCAAGTATGATCTTCACTACTGACATATATTAGTTATTATACTAATTGGCTTGTAGGGCAGCACGGTACT
Organism: Nerophis lumbriciformis; assembly: GCF_033978685.3. NCBI lineage: Eukaryota > Metazoa > Chordata > Actinopteri > Syngnathiformes > Syngnathidae > Nerophis > Nerophis lumbriciformis. The sequence continues at coordinate 15,983,109 of NC_084582.2, read as the reverse complement.
ACAGGGGTTAGTGCGTGTGCCTCACAGTAAGAATTTCCTGGGTTCGATCCCCGGGCTCAGGGTCTTTCTGTGTGGAGTTTGCATGTTCTCCCCGTGGCTGCGTGGGTTCCCTCCCACCTCCAAAGACATGCACCTGGGGATAGGTTGATTGGCAACACTAAATTGGCCCTTGTGTGTGAATGTTGTCTATCTGTGTTGGCCCTGCGATGAGGTGGTGACTTGTCTAGGGTGTACACCGCCTTCCCCTCGAATGCAGCTGGGATAGGCTGCAGCTACCCCCGCGACCCTGAGAGGGACAAGCGGTAGTAAATGGATGGATGGATGGACTAACTGGCTTTGCCCTTTGTTACACAAAGCATATGTAGCTAGTGACACAGCATATTGACCTACATTAGATTGGTTTGTGCTAGGATTTGTCAATCGACCGGCCACCGATCATTAGCGGATGATTTACGTGAAAAAGTACATGATCGCTGAATAATGCCTTTTAATGCAGATCACAAAAAGAGATGCCGTCTGGCTGACACTATAATTAGTCCCCCGGCTGACAAGATAGAAACGAACTATGTGTCTCCATACACAGTGTGCTTCTTAAGCCAAAAATAATTACCTTAATTATCAGTAGAAGCATTTTCCCATCTTAAAACTCATTTGTATACTCTAGCCTTTAAATAGCCCCCCTTTTTTAGACCAGTTGATCTGTCGTTTCTTTTCTTTTCTCCTCTGCTCCCCTCTCCCTTGTGGAGGGGGAGACACACAGGTCCGGTGGCCATGAATGAAGTGCTGGCTGTCCAGAGTCGGGACCCGGGGTGGACCGCTCGCCTGTGCATCGATTGGGAACATCTCTTCTGCGCTGCTGACCCGTCTCCGCTCGGGATGGTTTCCTGCTGGCCCCACTATGGACTGGACTCTTACTATTATGTTGGATCCACTATGGACTGGACTCTCACAATATTATGTCAGACCCACTCAACATCCATTGCATTCGGTCCTCTCCAAGGTTTCTCGTAGACATTCACATCGACGTCCCACTGGAGTGAGTTTTTCCTTGCCCTTATGTGCCCTTCCTTGCCCTTATCCTTTTTCCTTGCCCTTAACTGTGCTCTGTATCGAGGATGTCGTTGTGGCTTGTGCAGCCCTTTGAGACACTTGTGATTTAGGGCTATATAAATAAACATTGATTGATTGATTGATTGATAATTGTAAAAAAATAAACTACATTTATTAGTATCTTAAGTAACATTACATTTTACATAAAAGCTAAGCAGTTTAATGTTTTACATTTAGTCTCCAAAAACGAACCAGACCGTGGCCTTAGAATATAAGTACATATCGTACCATTCCCCAACTTAGTAACGATGTTTAGTACGATCTCTATGTTGCGTCATCTGTAATCTAAAGTAAACAAACATCATCATTTTATCCCACATTGAGATATGACGGATTTCATAAAATGTTTCTATTGCCTTCGCTCTGACTGTCTCTTTTGAACTTTGGTGATGATGTGGGAAAGAGAAACGCAAAGCAGATGTCTATCCTTCACTGCAATTTAAGAGAACATCACTTATGTTTGGGTAGTCTAGTCAAAGCCTGGACGACTTTACAACATGTACAGTAGAACCTGTCAAAAGTCGAACATTTTAATAAGCCAAACTGTCATACCAGACTGAACAGAAATGATCTTGAGCAGTGATTCTTAAACTATGCTACGTGTACCACTAGTGGTACGTGGGCTCCATCTAGTGCTAGGCCAAATATTTGACTCATTATTTAAAGTACAGCATTTTTTGTTTTTTTCCTATATTCAAACAGTGTTACTGCTCAAACTGAGTGTTATGTTACTGTGGCCAAAGATATTGAATATACTTGTTAAAGGGGAACATTATCACCAGACCTATGTAAGCGTCAATATATACCTTGATGTTGCAGAAAAAAAGACCATATATTTTTTTAACCGATTTCCGAACTCTAAATGGGTGAATTTTGGCGAATTAAACGCCTTTCTATTATTCGCTCTCGGAGCAATGACGTCACATTGTGACGTCACATCGGGAAGGAATCCGCCATTTTCTCAAACACATTACAAACACCGAGTCAAATCAGCTCTGTTATTTTCCGTTTTTTCGACTGTTTTCCGTACCATGGAGACATTATGCCTCGTCGGTGTGTTGTCGGAGGGTGTAACAACACATACAGGGACGGATTCAAGTTGCACCAGTAGCCAAAAGATGCGAAAGTGGCAAGAAATTGGACGTTTGTTCCGCACACTTTACCGACGAAAGCTATGCTACGACAGAGATGGCAAGAATGTGTGGATATCCTGCGACACTCAAAGCAGATGCATTTCCAACTGGACTGGACAGATCAGCTTTCAGGAAAAGAGAGCGGATGAGGGTATGTCTACAGAATATATTAATTGATGAAAACTGGGCTGTCTGCACTCTCAAAGTGCATGTGGTTGCCAAATGTATTTCATATGCTATAAACCTAGTTCATAGTTGTTAGTTTCCTTTAATGCCAAACAAACACATACCAATCGTTTGTTAGAAGGTGATCGCCGAATTTGTCCTCGCTTTCTCCCGTGTCGCTGGCTGTCGTGTCGTTTTCGTCGGTTTCACTTGCATACGGTTCAAACCGATATGGCTCAATAGCTTCAGTTTCTTCTTCAATTTCGTTTTCGCTACCGGCCTCCACACTACAACCATCCGTTTCAATACATGCGTAATCTGTTGAATCGCTTAAGCCGCTGAAATCCGAGTCTGAATCCGAGCTAATGTCGCTATACCTTGCTGTTCTATGCGCCATGTTTGTTTGTATTGGCATCACTGTGTGACGGCACAGGAAAATGGACGGGTGTATATAACGATGGTTAAAATCAGGCACTTTGAAGCTTTTTTTAGGGATATTGCGTGATGGGTAAAATTTTGAAAAAACTTCGAAAAATAAAATAAGCCACTGGGAACTGATTTTTAATGGTTTTAACCCTTCTGAAATTGTGATAATGTTCCCCTTTAAATTAAACCTTGTCTTTAATGAATACTTATGCCTAGTACGCTACTGTATTTTATTCTTAGTCATTATGGTGGTACTTGAAGAGCAAAGTGTTTTCTAAGGTGGTACTTGGGAAAAGGTTCTGGAACCACTAACCTAATGTATATCAAAACTGATGCAAAGATTGATCAATATATATTTTTTTTGTTCAAAGCTTCACTTTGATCAGGGGTGACCAAACTACGACCCGTGGGCTCAGTGGGCCCTGCCCGCATCTTCAGGTGAGATGTTTATAAAAATAAGTGTGGCCCGCGGTGAGTCTTGAGCCCACTTTTAATTATCTGAGAGTTTTTTTAGTTGAAATTCTGCAGCCATCCTGAGGTTCACATTAGTATTTCTGAATTTAATTTAAAGTGTATGGCGCACAGTATTAATTGATATGACCCAATGCAAACAACATTTCTCACTCATGCGAAAAATACATTTTAACTAACACAGATGTTGCTTTGGCTTGTTGTAGCGTTGGTCGTGACCCCAAAATACAGGGGACAGCAGGCAGTGTGCAGGTAGAACTAGAGTATTTAATGTCCAAAGTACAAAAACTCAAATAGAGTGCAGCAGGAAAAATGCGCCAAAAAGGACGCAAAAAGTATGCTTTAGGTAAAGCTAATCACAAAAAATTACAAAGCAAACATTCTAAATACCTTATACAGTGTTCGTAACTCCAAACGGTCTCCAATATACTCAAACATCCATAAGCAATGATCCCACAGCCAAGTAAGCCGCGGGCCTGGCGTGAATAGTCCTCAGGTGCTCATTAGCAGCAGGTGAAAAATATAATCACTAAATCACTCGCAGGTGAGGAAGTCAGTGCTCAGAGGCAGGGAGGGGTGAAGCTATTGCAGGACTGCACATATGGAACAAGAAGTGGAAACAACATAAGAGTGCAAAACAGGAAGTGAACCCAAAACACAGGAAAAAAGGCCAAAAACTAAACAAAGAATGACCCGGCAGAACAGGTCATAACAACAAAGTTAAGACACATGTCTCACATAACACGCCTCCTGCTCATTGAACTTTGTGGACATTTTAAAACATGTCCAATCCCCATAAATAATTTCAAATGATCCCCATATAAATCCACTGCAATGCATGTTGGGTGATATGCAAAACACTCTCTCCACACGTCCACATGTCTGGCACATTTTAGATGCTTGATATTATTGACTGATTCCGTCGTCACGGAAGTAAACGAGGGAAGAGTCGAACTTTCACATACTCTTTACATTTATTGTTTTATCGTTTATACCTCATATTGGGTGTCATTGTGGTCTTATGTGGGGGAAGGGGGCGGTTTGAATTTAAGTCCATCCATCCATCCATTTTCTACCGCTTATTCCTTTCGGGGTCGCGGGGGGCGCTGGAGCCTATCTCAGCTACAATCGGGCGGAAGGCGGGGTACACCCTGGACAAGTCGCCACCTCATCGCAGGGCCAACACAGATAGACGGACAACATTCACACTCACATTCACACACTAGGGCCCATTTAGTGTTACCAATCAACCTATCCCCAGGTGCATGTTTTTGGAGGTGGGAGGAAGCCGGAGTACCCGCAGGGAACCCACGTAGTCACGGGGAGAACATGCAAACTCCACACAGAAAGATCCCGAGCCCGGGATTGAACCCAGGACTACTCAGGACGTTCGTATTGTGAGGCAGACGCACTAACCCCTCTTCCACCGTGCTGCCCTTGAATTTAAGTAGTTTCAGCAAAGTGTTGTTGTTCAGTCTGTTATAGCTTTCTTAAATCAATGCAAACTGAAATGTCTCTGCTCATTTCCTGGTGATATTGTAAATCCTATATTCAATATTTTTGTACAAAGGATTGTTACAATCAATGCCATACGGTGTGGCGAAAAAAAGTGTTGAAGTATGTATGCGTGTGTCTGTGTGTGCGCGTGTGTGTGGGTGTGTGGTTGTGTGTGCGTGTGTGTGTGTGTGTGTGTGTGTGTGTGTGTGTGTGTGTGTGTGTGTGTGTGTGTGCATCAGTGTATATCAATACACTAACTTCAGAACTGTAGAAATATATATATTGTAAATACATTGTGTGTGTGTGTGTGTGTGTGTGTGTGTGTGTGTGTGTGTGTGTGTGTGTGTGTGTGTGTGTGTGTGTGTGTACAAACCCCGTTTCCATATGAGTTGGGAAATTGTGTTAGATGTAAATATAAACAGAATACAATGATTTGCATATCATTTTCAACCCATATTCAGTTGAATATGCTACAAAGACACCATATTTGATGTTCAAACTGATAAAAAAAAATTTGCTTTGCAAATAATCATTAACTTTAGAATTTGATGCCAGCAACACGTGACAAAGAAGTTGGGAAAGGTGGCAATAAATACTCATCAAACACTTATTTGGAACATCCCACAGGTGAACAGGCAAATTGGGAACAGGTGGGTGTCATGATTGGGTATAAAAGTAGATTCCATGAAATGCTCAGTCATGCACAAACAAGGATGGGGTGAGGGTCACCACTTTGTCAACAAATGCGTGAGCAAATTGTTGAACAGTTTAAGAAAAACCTTTCTCAACCAGCTTTTGCAAGGAATTTAGGGATTTCACCATCTACGCTCCGTAATATCATCAAAGGGTTCAGAGAATCTGGAGAAATCACTGCATGTAAGAAGCTAAGCCCGTGATCCTCGATCCCTCAGGCTGTACTGCATCAACAAGCGACATCAGTGTGTAAAGGATATCACCACATGGGTTCAGGAACACTTCAGAAACCCACTGTCAGTAACTACAGTTGGTCGCTACATCTGTAAGTGCAAGTTAAAACTCTCCTATGCAAGGCGAAAACCGTTTATCAACAACACCCAGAAACGCCGTCGGCTTCGCTGGGCCTGAGCTCATCTAAGATGGACTGATACAAAGTGGAAAAGTGTTCTGTGGTCTGACGAGTCCACATTTCAAATTGTTTTTGGAAACTGTGGACGTCGTGTCCTCCGGACCAAAGAGGAAAAGAACCATCCGGATTGTTATAGGCGCAAATTTGAAAAGCCAGCATCTGTGATGGTGTGGGAGTGTATTAGTGCCCAAGACATGGGTAACTTACACATCTGTGAAGGCGCCATTAATTTCCCAACTACTTTGGGAAAGGGCATTATTATTTGCAAAAAAAAAAATAGTTTATGAGTTTGAACATTAAATATCTTGTCTGTGTAGTGAACGGAATATGGGTTGAAAAGGATTTGCAAATCATTGTATTCTGTTTATATTTACATCTAACACAATTTCCCAACTCATATAGAAACGGGGTTTGTATATATATATATATATATATATATATATATATATATATATATATATATATATATATATATATATATATATATATATAGTGTCCTGGGCATGACGTTAAAGTGCATCTGGCAGTGGAGGCTCCTCTATGGGGTCTTGGGGCACTAGGAGGTTAACCCCTTTACTACTGTTACCCCAGGTGGCCCTTGGCAAAGACCTAGTACCTGACTGCCCCCTAGCCAGGGATACGGTGAAGACCTCAACGGCGGAGCAGGCGAAAAACGGTAAATTTAAGAACTACCACAACAGCTGCGATGGCGGAAGAAGGCTGCAGCAGAAAAGGGTCCCCAGTTGTCTTGGACTCCATGCCACTGGACCTTGACCCGATTCTGTCAAGGATCGTGTGGTGACTGTCTGTGTACCCAGTCTCCCCACGTTAAACTAAGTCACACACAGGTATCCTCCATAAAGGGATAAACCCCTACCAGAAGGATCGTCATACTTGTTCAAGTGACCGCCGATGATTGTGTGTGTGTGTGTGTGTGTGCGTGTGTGTGTGTGTGTGTGTGTATGTGTGTGTGTGTGTATATATATATATATATATATATATATATATATATACATACAATATTTTTCAGACTATAAGACACAATTAAAATCCTTTCATTTTCTCAAAACTCAACAGTGCGCTGTCACGCCAAATTTCTTCCCCCTACAAAAACCTTCCCCCCCATTTACTTCCGGGGTCATTTCCTCTTACGTCATTTCCTCTTACGTCATTGACTGCGATCGATAACACTTCGGCTTTGACACAGGACAGCAGCACACACAATTTTGTAGTGAAATGGTTTCAACAATAATGTTGATTTAAAGTACAGACATTTAACAGTATTATATATTAATGAATATTAGTGAAATGGTTTCAACAATAATGTTGATTTAAAGTACAGACATTTAACAGAATTATATATTAATTAATATTTTTTGCACGTTACCACGAAGACAGAAGTTCCCAGCAGCGGCCCTAACACTCCGCCTGAAATTTTCCCTAACACTCCACCTGGAATTTTTCGAAGCCTGCTGGTGTTTGACATAAGTCCCCTGGGAAAGATAAAGACAAATGTCATTCAGTGACACCACCATTTTCAGGAGATTTGGATTCTATCGATCGCTGTCAATGACGTAAGAGGAAATTACGTAAGTAAGAGGAAATGACGTAAGAAAAAATGAGCCCGGAAGTAAATGGGGGGGGGGGGGGGGGGGGTTTGGCGTGACAGCGCCTTATAGCCAGCCTAATTTACGGAATAATTTTGGTTGTGCTTACCGACCCCGAAGCTATTTTATTTGGTACATGGTGAAAAAGTGTGACCAGTAGATGGCAGTCACACATAAGAGATATGTGTAGACTGCAATATGACTCAAGTAAACAACACCAACATTTTATATAGAACATTACAAACGGCGCTCAAAAATGTATAAAAATGTTTTAGTTCGACTTTGATAAGCTATGAAGCCGCACCGCTTGATGGATTTCGCCACACCTGGTATGTGTGTGTGACAATCATTGGCACTTTAACTTTAAATTGTACTGTGCTTCAACATAAGAGTATTATTATGGTGTGTGTATAAGGTAAGACATTATCTGGCGTTTTGTTTCGCAATATTATGCAAAAGCAACTTTTCTTACCTTCTGGTACCTGCTGATCTGTATTTGGGATCTGCATAAGTCCTGAAAATGTGCGCCTTTGTAGTCCGTGCCGACAACGTAGTCGATAAGCTTCTTCTTTTTCTCTATCTTCTTGTTATGGGACATTCATCCCCCTGCTGTTGCCATTTGTAATATAAAGTAGTGTAAAGTTATTACTTATATCTTTTAGTAAACTCGCCATGAAAGCGCTAAAACATACCGGTATAGTGAGTTTACATTATTCACATATTTCAAGTTTGGACACCCTAGACTTAGACCTTTTAATTTCACAATATGGAATTTGTATTGTCAAATCGGTATCCCAAAGCAAGTTATTGTACAGCCCTGACATCAGAATGTGAAATAGGATTAAGGATGGACAGCTAAAGTTTGCAGATGTGGGGATCTATCAGTGTGCAATTTCACTTCTGATTTTACCGGAGCATAAAATAATCACTAACGGCCAGATGTCATGGCTACAGATGTACAAACTATGCTGATCAAAAGGGAAAACAACTAGCGACTTTTCGTCTTCAATTACAGAGGCTCCCAACCAGTAACTTGGAGCATGAGAACTTCATTAAGAGGCCAACGGTGAGCACTCTTTCCTGCATAAATGACCTGCGGATTAGGTGCACACAAACACACTGTAAACAAACAAGAGACCACAGCGGACAACTTGGTTCTGTCCAAACAAATACTCGACATTCCTGAGAAGTGGCCACACACACTCTAACATATACTCCCACCGTGGTGGGCCACCATTCAGAGACCCTATCTCTAAAGTGGAGAAAGGCAAACAATGTTGTCTGTGAGTATGTGCAGAAAATATCCTTGAAAAACTCTTGAGGGCCTGATTTACTAAGGTCCAAATACCACCCGATAGACAGTAGATGCAAAAAATTAAATAGTGTGTACTATGAGTGGACGTGTTGCATGTGATCTAATAATGCGTGTGCAATTGAAAAGTGGTGCAGACCGCCTTATTTAATTGAGGATTTTGCATGCATACAGGTTTTTTACCACAGAGACAGACGGTTATTTTCTTCACAGTCATGTTATCATGCTCCTACCTGTGTGCGATGTGTTGAAACAGAAGCACGCATCTACAAACCCTGTTTCCATATGAGTTGGGAAATTGTGTTAGATGTAAATATAATGATTTGCAAATCATTTTCAACCCATATTCAGTTGAATGCACTACAAAGACAACATATTTGATGTTCAAACTGATAAACTTTTTTTTTTTTGTAAATAATCATTAACTTTAGAATTTGATGCCAGCAACACATGACAAAGAAGTTGGGAAAGGTGGCAATAAATACCGATAGAGTTGAGGAATTATCATCAAACACTTATTTGGAACACCCCACAGGTGTGCAGGCTAATTGGGAACAGGTGGGTGCCATGATTGGGTATAAAAGTAGATTCCATGAAATGCTCAGTCATTCACAAACAAGGATGGGGCGAGGGTCACCACTTTGTCAACAAATGTGTGAGCAAATTGTTGAACAGTTTAAGAAAAACCTTTCTCAACCAGCTATTGCAAGGGATTTGGGGATTTAGCCATCTACGCTCCGTAATATCATCAAAGGGTTCAGAGAATTTGGAGAAATCACTGCACGTAAGCAGCTAAGCCCGTGACCTTCGATCCCTCAGGATGCACTGCATCAACAAGCGACATCAGTGTGTAAAGGATATCACCACATGGGCTCAGGAACACTTCAGAAACCCACTGTCAGTAACTACAGTTGGTCGCTACATCTGTAAGTGCAAGTTAAAACTCTCCTATGCAAGGCGAAAACCGTTTATCAACAACACCCAGAAACGTCGTTGGCTTCGCTGGGCCTGAGCTCATCTAAGATGGACTGATACAAAGTAGAAAAAGTGTTCTGTAGTCTGTAGAGTCCACATTTCAAATTGTTTTTGGAAACTGTGGACGTCGTGTCCTCCGGACCAAAGAGGAAAAGAACCGTCCGGATTGTTATAGGCGCAAAGTTGAAAAGTCAGCATCTGTGATGGTATGGGGGTGTATTAGTGCCCAAGACATGGGTAACTTACACATCTGTGAAGGCGCCATTAATGCTGAAAGGTACATACAGGTTTTGGAGCAACATATGTTGCCATCCAAGCAACGTTACCATGGACGCCCCTGCTTATTTCAGCAAGACAATGCCAAGCCACGTGTTACATCAAAGTGGCTTCATAGTAAAAGAGTGCGGGTACTAGACTGGCCTGCCTGTAGTCCAGACCTGTCTCCCATTGAAAATGTGTGGCGCATTATGAAGCCTAAAATACCACAACGGAGACGCCCGGACTGTTGAACAACTTAAGCTGTACATCAAACAAGAATGGGAAAGAATTCCACCTGAGAAGCTTAAAAAATGTGTCTTCTCAGTTCCCAAATGTTTACTGAGTGTTGTTAAAAGAAAAAGTGATGTAACACAGTGGTGAACATTCCTTTCCCAACTACTTTGGCACGTGTTGTAGCCATGAAATTCTAAGTTAATTATTATTTGCAAAAAAAAAATAAAGTTTATGAGTTTGAACATCAAATATCTTGTCTTTATAGTGCATTCAATTGAATATGGGTTGAAAATGATTTGCAAATCTTTGTATTCCGTTTATATTTACATCTAACACAATTTCCCAACTCATATGGAAACAGGGTTTGTACATTGAACAAACATATGAATGCAACACTTTAGTTTTTGCTCCCATCTTTCATGAATTGAACTAAAACTTTTACTATATACACAAAATACCTATTCCTCTCAAATATTGTTCACAAATCTGTCTAAATCTGTTCTAGTGAGCATTTCTTCTTTGCCAAGATAATACATCCCACCTCACGGGTGTGGCATATCAAGATGCTGATTAAACAGCATGATTATTGCACAGGTGTGCCTTTGGTTGCCCACAATAATAGACCATTCTCAAATGTGCAGTTCTATCACACAGCACATTGCCAGAGATGTCGTAATTTTTGAGGGAGCGTGCAGTTGCCATGCTGACTGCAGGAATGTCCACCAGGGCTGTTGCCCGTGAATTAAATGTTCATTTCTTTTCCAAAGCCTCCGGAACATCTGGTCATCAAAATCTATCAGTACGTCCACAAAGCTGCGCCTCTATATGTCAGTGATCATCCCTACAGTGACCTATGCCTGTGAGACGTGGATGAAGACATCAAGCATTACTAACAAGCTGGATGTCTTCCACCGACGGTGTCTCAGATACATCTTGAGGATCTCATGGAGAGACCACATCACCAATGAAGAGGTGATGAGAAGGGCAGGGGTAGCACCATTGTCTGACATAGTCTCTGACATGAGAAGGAGAATGGCTGGACACGTACTCCGACTGCCAAGAGAGAGACCGGCAAGTGTGGCAATGGACTAGGTGCCAGAAGGGGGAAAGAGGAAGAGAGGACGGCCAAAGAAGACGTGGAGACAAACAGCCAAGGAAGACCTGAGAGAGATGGGAGTCAGCTGGCATGGAGCAAGAAGGGTCGCCAGTGACCGGAACAAATGGGAGGAACTAAGTCTAAGTCTAAGTTCTCTACCATACACCGTCTCCAAAGGCGCTTCAGAGAATTTGGCAGTAAATCTAACAAGCCTCACAACCGCAGACCACGTGTAACCACACCGGCCCAGGACCTCCACGTCCAACAGGTGCACCTCCGTGGTCATCTGAGACAAGACACTCGGACAGTTGCTGCAACAATTGGTTTGCATAATCAAAGAATTTCTGCACAAACTGCGAGAGACCGTCTCAGGGAAGCTCATCTGCATGCTCCTCATCGGGGTCTCTACCTAACTGCAGTTCGTCGTCGTAACCGACTTAAATGGGCAAATGCTCACATTTGATGGAGTCTGGCACGATAGAGAAGTGTTCTCTTCACGGATGAATCCCGGTTTTCACTGTTCAGGGCAGATGGCAGACAATGTGTGTGGCGTCGTGTGGGAGAGTAGTTTGCTGATGTCAACATTGTGAATCGAGTTATGGTATGGGCAACGTTTGTTATAGACAACGAACGCAAGTGCATTTTATTAATGGCATTTTGAATGCACAGAGATACCGTGACGAGATCCTGGGGCCCATTGTTGTGCCATTCACTTGAGACCTACACCTCATGTTGCAGCATGACAATGCAGGGCCCTATGTTGCAAGTATCTGTACACAATTCCTGGAAGCTGAAAACATTCCAGTTCTTGCATGGCCAGCATACTCACCGGATATGTCACCTACGATGCTGTGGGCCGGTGTATACGACAGCGTGTTTCAGTTTCTGCCAACATCCAGCAACTTGGCACAGCCATTGAAGAGGAGTTGACCAACATTCCACAGGCCACAATCAACAACCTGATCAACTCTATGCGAAGCATATATTTTGCATTTTAATGAAGACAGGCACTCAAAATGGATGGCACACCCAATTCTGCTCACTTAACAGCGTTTTTCAACCTTTTTTGAGCCAAGGCACATTTTTTGCGTTGAAAAAATCCGGAGGCACACCACCAGCAGAAACCATTAAAACATTAAACTCAGTTGACAGTAAAAAGTTGTTGTCGCAATTGTTGGATATGAATTTAAATAATAACCAACCATGCATCAATATAGCTCTTGTCTCAAAGTAGGTGTACTGTCACCACCTGTCACATCGCACCGTGACTTATTTTGAGTTTTTTGGTGTTTTCCTGTGTGTAGCGTTTTAGTTCTTGTCTTGCGCTCTTATTTCGGTGGCTTTTTCTCTATTTTTGGTATTTTCCTGTAGCAGTTTCATCTACTTTGTTTTAGCAATCAAGAATATTTCAGTTGTTTTTATCCTTCTCTGTGGGGAAATTGTTGATTGTCATGTCATGTTCGGATGTACATTGTGGACGCCGTCTTTGCTCCACACGCTGTAAGTCTTTGCTGTTGTCCAGCATTCTGTTTTTGTTTACTTTGTAGCCTGTTCAGTTTTAGTTTCGTTATGCATAGCCTTCCCTAACCTTCAATGCCTTTTCTTAGGGGCTCTCACCTTTTGTTTATTTTTGGTTTAAGCATTAGACACCTTTTTACCTGCACACTGCCTCCCGCTGTTTCCGACATCTACAAATCAATTAGCTACCGGCTGCCACCTACTGATATGGAAGAGTTTTACACGGTTACTCTGCCGAGCTCGAGACAGCCCCAACACTCAACAACAACACATCATTTGCAGACTATAATTACTGGTTTGCAAAAAATATTTTTAACCCAAGTGAAATTTGATAATCTCCCACGGCACACCAGACTGTATCTCACGGCGGCACAGTGGTTGAAAAACATTGACTTAACAGACGCAATCCACTTTGCACACGTTTAGTAGATCAGCTTTGTGTGTGGTTTCAGGTTTGCATGTGTTTTAGTACACGCAAACTTTTAGTAAATCAGGCCTAAGTTGACTCCATGTTAACAGATTACAGGTCTCATGCCCTGACCTTTTCTAGTAAATGGGAGGTTGATGGGAGTCACTCATGCTTGCACTGTACTTTAAAATACTTAAGGCCTGGTCTACTAACAAACTAACAAACTTGATTGTACACGCAACGCTGATCTACTAAACTAAACGTATGCGCAGAGGATTGTTTCTCTTAAGTGAGCATAATGAGTATTATCCATTTAGCGTGTTTGTCTTCGTGGACATGCAAAATATGTGTTGATCAGCAGAATGCTCACAATACTGGGAGGAGAAAGGGCAAATTTAATTACAAACGTACTTAGCACACGCAGTGTTATCTATCAAGACTGAAACTGTTCTTCGGCAGCTGTTGTGCACCTATATTTAGTACAAGTAGAAAGGATGTGCAAACTGGCAGTTGGGCAGAAATGGCTGTTGGGAAGGAGGTGATAGTGCTGCAGTTCCATCCTATGAATACTTGTCAACAATAAAAAAACAAAACATATTTGACACATTTTATATTCAGCAATATCAGATTATATTTTTTAGTTGATGGATGACTTGAGGGGTTGATTAAAATTATTTGAATTGATGCCTTTTGGTGTCTGCTGGAGTTTTTTTTTTTTAATATCGCTCGTTTTTTTCATGTGGGATATATCAGTGGTTACCAAACCTTTTTCACCAAGTACCACCTGAGGAAACACTTGGCTTTCTAAGTGCCACCATAATGACCAACATTTTAATACAGAATTGTAGTAGGCATAAATACTCATTAAAAACAAGGCAGATGTATATTTAATTTTTTTGCTACTGTAAAATTACACACAGTTTGAACAGTAATACTAGGTTTTAATATTTTAATTAAGTGATTATTTGGCATACTATTGGATTGAACTCGTGTATCGTACGACAGTTTGAGAATCCCTGGGATATATTATTAACAGATCCATCCATCCATTTCCTACCGCTTGTCCCTGTCGGTGTCGCGGGGGTGGCTGGAGCCTATGCCAGCTGAATTTGGGTGAATGGCAGACTACACCCTGGACAAGTTGCCACTTCTTCGCAGGGCCAACACGGCTAGACAGACAGCATTTAAAGGGGAACATTATCACCAGACCGATGTAAGCGTCAATATATACCTTTATGTTGCAGAAAAAAGACCATATATTTTTTTAACCGATTTCCGAACTCTAAATGGGTGAATTTTGGCGAATTAAACGCCTTTCTATTATTCGCTCTCAGAGCGATGACGTCACAACGGGACGCAATCCGCCATTTTCTCACTTTCGTCGGTGTGTTGTCGGAGGGTGTAACAACACGAACAGGGACGGACGGATTCAAGTTGCACCAGTGGCCCAAAGATGCGAAAGTGGCAAGAAATTGGACGAAATGTGTTCAAAATACGAGGCTGTGGGGAAAGCCGACGAAATGGTCAGTCGTTTGTTCCGCACACTTTACCGACGAAAGCTATGCTACGACAGAGAAGGCAAGAATGTGTGGATATCCTGCGACACTCAAAGCAGATGCTGACATCAACTCCAAAACTGGACGGATCAGCTTTCAGGAAAAGAGAGCGGATGAGGGTATGTCTACAGAATATATTAATTGATGAAAACTTTATTCATTACTCGCGGTTTTACGTAAATTATTATACATAAACTATGTTTACCAATAATTTAGCTTAAAAATATTTATTTTTTTCAATCATTCGAGTACATTCGGGTAGTCTTGTGTAATGCAGTATTTTGTGTCTATTAAGGTATGGTTAACCTGAGTGCTGAAATCGTGGAAAAATATATGTTCTTAGCGCGCCTGAAATGGGCTGTCTGACTCTCAAAGTGCATGTTGTTGCCAAATGTATTTCATATGCTGTAAACCTAGTTCATAGTTGTTAGTTTCCTTTAATGCCAAACAAACACATACCACTCGTTGGTTACAAGGCGATCGCCGAATTTGTCCTCGCTTTCTCTCGTTTCGCTGGCTGTCGTGTCATTTTCATCGGTTTCGCTTGCATACGGTTCAAACCGATATGGCTCAATAGCTTCAGTTTCTTATTCAATTTCGTTTTCGCTACCTGCTTCCACACTACAACCATCCGTTTCAATACATGCGTAATCTGTTGAATCGCTTAAGCCGCTGAAATCCGAGTCTGAATCCGAGCTAATGTCGCTATAGCTTGCTGTTCTATCCGCCATGTTTGTTTGTATTGGCATCACTGTGTGACGTCACAGGAAAATGGACGGGTGTATATAACGATGGTTAAAATCAGGCACTTTGAAGCTTTTTTTAGGGATATTGCGTGATGGGTAAAATTTTGAAAAAAACTTCGAAAAATAAAATAAGTCACTGGGAACTGATTTTTAATGGTTTTAACCCTTCTGAAATTGTGATAATGTTCCCCTTTAAACACTAGGGCCAATTTAGTGTTGCCAATCAACCTATCACCTATGTGAAAAAAACGTATTGCGGCTGGAACATTCCAGCGCACACTCGCATGTAGGGATGATGTTTGAATAGAAATTATCGAGTTCGAGCCTATTATCGAATCTTCTTATCGAACCGATTCCTTATCGATTCTCTTATCGAGTCCAGATAGGTTGTAGTATATGGAAAAAAAACACACAATATTTGGTTCAACAAAAGCTCACTTTTATTACATAAGAAAACAATTTAATCTAATAAATAAATGAATATTGACTGTTGTTACCCAAAGTATATTAAGTGTGATTTTTCAGAAAAACTAATATATACAGTAACACAAAAACAACCTGTCTCTGTGATCACTATAGGTGTATAAATAATAATATAGTGTTAAATAAAATCAGTCCCTTGGGCACAAAACTGAAAATATTACAGCTCTCCAAAAAGTGCAATTCTGCTGCTATTTGACATAACTGTTTGTTATGATGCTTTGACATTTAAACACTTTATTTCTTTATTGAAAGAAAATGATATGAAGAGAAAAGTTGTTTGCAAATGTGGTTACAATGCTAAAAAATGAAAAGTTAAAGCTAAAAAAAGAAATACACTTTATTGAGTTAACATTATTTCTTTATAGAGGGAAAGATGTGATGTTATGAGCTAGGGAATATAACAACTACACTACCCAGCATGCAACGGGAGTGACGAGCATGCGCGGTAGCCCCGAAATGTGTTGTTGCATGTCGTCACGGCGGCAGCTAAGAATGAGGTTATGAGCACGCTGTGAAAGTAAATGTCAAGAACTCAGCCAACACGCCTTGTCTGCATTATTTATAATTAGACAGACAACACATATACATTGTGATTTTGTTTTGTTTACAAGGAAAGAAAAACAAAAGTTAAAAAAGGGAGATATATGTTGTATATATATGTATGTGCTGCGGTTGCTTTAAGAACGTTGCGACAGCTGCCGTAAAAGAGGTGCGTTGCTAGCCTGGTTGCTATGTTTCCGGTTGGTCGTAAAAGTGTTCGTCATGTGTTTGTACCCTGCTCAAATCTCTCAGTAAAGTTATTCATTGGATTATACCTTTTGTTTTGAACTTTATTACGCCTTGGAGCGCTTTTTCCGGTCCATTGTTTGTCCTGCTTTCGCTGTCTGCGCCTAATGACTGAGCTACGTGACGTCATTTCTTGTGATGTCACACGGAGCATTTATGGTCGGGACGGGATTCGTTCGAATAAAGAACCAACTCTTTTTCTTTACTATAGTGGTCTCGATAACGGGTACCGGTTCTCAAAAAGGGATTCGAGTCCAAGGACTCGGTTCTCTTCTTATCGAACAACCGGGAAAATCGGTTTAGAGTATCATCCCTACTCGCATGTATTGTGCATCTTCCATGAGCGCATGCTAAAAAAGTGAGTTCTGTTGTAGATCGCATTGCAGGACTGCTTCTAAAATGCCAAGAAAAAAACGCAACAGCTCGGGGCATGATAACATGGATATGCAGTAAATGAGTATATCCATGGTGAAAGCCGCAAAGACCGCGCAAAAACTTCGGTCTGAACCAGTTATCAACTGTAAACGCAGTCTTAGGAGATCACACACAACACACCCACTAATAGTGCACACAATTGAATAGCTTGCACACGCTGTTTAGTGTGTGGTATTTGAATCATACTTCATCAGAACTTAGACTTAGACTTAGACAAACTTTATTGATCCACAAGGGAAATTGTTCCACACAGTAGCTCAGTTTGAAAGGATGGAAAGGGTAAGGATGGAAAGGATAATGCAGGTATTATGTAGACAAAAATGTACCATAGTAGCAATATAAAATATAACATATATGTAATATTTACATATTTTATGTATAGTATATAATATATACTGATATATTATATTATTGTATTATATTATATTTTTATATAATATATACAATATATAACAAATCCCAATTACCATGTACAATATTACAGTATATGTAACAGCTGCAGCAAAAAAGCAAACATACTCGTGTTATCCGGTGCTTCGGGAATTTGTACCATTATTATGATATTTGGTTCTGCCTATTGGAAGTAAAAATGGTGAGTGATGCCTCAATTGATGCTGTTCTAGCTTTCCCTGTTGTAGGATTAAGACGAATGTGTGTCTGTGGAAGAAGACCATTTATGGGAGTATAGGTTAGGGTTCTTTGCAAGTTCGTAAACATAAACCAATATGACCACTCCTTTTCTGGCAATGCTTTACAAACTACCATGCAAGAAACATAAATAAATGTTTCCCCCACTTTTGGTCGTTCATCAATTTCAGAGCATACTGACAGAAACATGGAATATGCAGTGGGTATATTTACTGACTTGAAAAAAGCTTTTGACACAATAAACAGTTTAGAAGAATGGAAAGAGGGATGCCTTTCCATTGGCTGAAAAGTTGCATGCAAAAAATAAAGGTTAAAGTTAAAGTTAAAGTTAAAGTACCAATGATTGTCACACACACACACTAGGTGTGGTGAAATTTGTCCTCTGCATTTGACCCATCCCCTTGTTCACCCCCTGATAGATGAGGGGAGCAGTGAGCAGCAGTTGTGGCTGTGCCAGGGAATCATTTTTGGTGATTTAACCCCCAATTCCAACCCTTGATGCTGAGTGCCCATTTTTATAGTCTTTGGTATGACTCGGCCGGGGTTTAAACTCACAACCTACCAATCTCAGGGCGGACACTGCATGTGGCATCCCACAGGGGTCATTATCGGGTCCCCTACTATTTATTATGTACAGCAACAGCATTTCTAAGATACCAGACCCTTTGAAGTTTGTGGGGGGGGGTTGTATTCAAACTGCACATGTAATGTTAAAAGCAATAAATAATCTTCTGCCACCAAATATCCCAAAAAATGTTCAGAGATAGAGATAAAAATAATGACTTGAGGGGTAAATTGAGTTCAGAACATCCTTGTGTTAACATAACTCTTAAATGTCTGTGCATATCAGTTTAGGGGGGTGACTCAGTGCAATAAATTAAACAAGTATTTAAACAAAGCAATAACATCATTGAATTTAAAAATAAATACTTTCGCACACGCATCATGTTTCTTTGTATAATCATTTTAATAGCACTGATTTTGTATTGGAGATTGTTTTTGTTTTTTTGTTTGAATCGTGTAGATCATGGGTGTCAAACTCTGGCCCGCCGTGTAATTTAATTTGGCCCTTAAGGCAATATCAAATTAACAATAGAGCTGGCCCGCCGGAATTATACAGCGGCAGTGCCGCTGTAACACCGCATTCACTGCGAATACTCATACTTGCCAACCCTCCCGATTTTCTTGGGAGACTCCCGAATTTCAGTGCCCCTCCCGAAAATCTCCCGGGGCAACCATTCTCCCGAATTTCTCCCGATTTCCACACGTCCGCTTTTCCTCCAAACAAACAGCGTGCCGGCCCAGTCACATAATATATGTGTCTTTTACACACACATAAGTGAATGCCAGGCATACTTGGTCAACAGCCATACAGGTCACACTGAGGGTGGCCGTATAAACAACTTTAACACTGCTACAAATATGCGCCACACTGTGAACCCACACCAAACAAGAATGACAAACACATTTCGGGGGAACATCCGCACCGTGACACAACATAAACCCAACAGAACAAATACCCAGAACCCCTTGCAGCACTAACTCTTCCTGGACGCAACGATATACACCCCCCGCTACCACCAAACCCCGCCTCCGCCCATCAAGTTAATGTTGATATTTACCTCAGAAGGCTGCAAATAGAAAAAAGGCATTACATTTTTTTTTTTAATGAAATTTAATATACCATTGATGTTTTTTTGTTTGTTTTTTGAAAGTTGATTTTGCACTATGAAGTTATATAAGCGTTGCTCGTTCCATATTCAGTGTTAAAGCAAATCAGTGTAGCAAACTGAGCAATAATTAACGTTTTATTCGTGCACTTTCTCTTGCTACTTCAAGGCTTGAATGTTTGATTCATTCATTATTGTTATTTCATTTTCAAATTTATTATTAGCCTGTGGAAAAAAATAATTTTGATATTTACCTCAGAAGGCTGCAAATAGAAAAAAAAGGCATTACATTTTTATTTAATTTTATTAATATTTTTTAGTTATTATTATTATTTGAAACTCGATTTTGCATGTCACTATAAAGTTATATAAGCCTTGCTTGTTCAATATTCAGTGCAAAACTTGTTTGGGTCCCTATTAAAAGGTTAATTTGTTCAACCTTGGGCCGCGGCTTTGTTCAGTTTTACATTTTGGCCCACTCTGTATTTGAGTTCGACACCCCTGGTGTAGATGGTTCGTTGTGTTTAAAATAAATTGGTGAACTGAACCGAGCAGACTTACACTGAGTGAGAATCAACACAAACATGAGGTTTGTATATGACTATCAGTTCTTCATAGCACAACACATTATTATTGAAATAACCTATCAAATGGTTTGTTTCAACAATTGTGTCCATATGTTGTGGGTTTCATCGTGATTTCATTACATAACAGTTCATGCATGAGCAAAGCAGCCGCTGAAAGATGAGAGATGACGGACCCCCAAATTGCACACTGGCAAAAAGAAGCCGACCGTTTTTTCTGGTATTTTTCAGAAAGCCAAGACAGACACGCGGGCTGCGGCCCCGCGGCGGGCCTGATGCATATCACTCATGTGAGCCCTCATGGTCCCAGCAGGAGCACATACTGTAGGATTTAACAAAGCATACCTTGAAGCTGTTCTCCATTACCTTTATGTTTTAAGTTTAGCGCTGGCAGAGGATGAATAAACTTTGATTGATTGATTGATTGGTTGATTGATTGATCAGCGTGAAGCCTTCAGTCATCAGCACTAGTGAAAACCTACATCACTCTCAGGCTGTTCTTTAGCATCTTGGTCATTTGTAGCATGTCTCGGACTTCATTCCTTTTGTAAACGTACAATGACCTTCACCGTAGGATGGACAGATTATCGCCAAGGTAATATCTTTGTGTAAACATTCACTCCACGTTATGTGAAGTGAAATGTCAGAAAAATATGTGATCTTTTTGTACCTTCTTTTGCCTGTTTTTTCCTTCTTTTATCTCGTTACTTACTGTTTACCTTCTGCCTGCTTTTACCTACTTTTTTCCCTTTTTATACCTACTTGTATGTGTTTTACCTAACTTTGTACGTTCTTCTACTTGTTTTTACCTATAGGTTTGTTCCCTTATTTCAACTTGTTCACTTGTTTTTTATCTTATTTTACCTAGGATTACCTACATGTTTACCTTATTTTTTCCTGCTTTTGACTTTCTTATACCATTTGTCTATTTTGTTTTACCTCTGTAACTTGCTTTTAACTGCTTTTTACTAAAAGTTAAAGTTAAAGTACCACTGATAGTCACACACACACTAGGTGTGGTTGAAATTGCTCTCTGCCTTTGACCCATTCCCTTGTTCCACCCCCTGGGAGGTGAGGGGAGCAGTGAGCAGCAGCGGTGGCCGCGCTCGGGAATCATTTTGGTGATTTAAATATATTGACCCTGGATTTTTATCTTCTACTACTTGCTTTTTACATTCTTTTTACATTATTTTACCAATGTCTACCTCAGACCTGGACAAATTAAGCTTTTCAATCTGGCGCGCTGGACATTCTCAAATATTTTTTATTTTTATTTTTAAGATCGAAACTGTCACTGCCATTATGAAGTGCAGTGATCAATCAATCAATCAATGTTTATTTATATAGCCCTAAATCACAAATGTCTCAAAGGGCTGCACAAGCCACAACGACATCCTCGGTTCAGAGCCCACATAAGAGCAAGGAAAAACTCACAACCCAGTGGGACATCGATGTGAATGACTATGAGAAACCTTGGAGAGGACCGCAGATGTGGGTGACCCCGCCCCCCGCCCCCCTTGTTCTCCTCTAGGGTATAGTGAGTGGGTCGAGCATAATATTGTGAAAGTCCAGTCCATAGTGGATCTAACATAATAGTGATGTTTTCAAATTACCGTAAGTGTTGAACTATACAAGGTATTTGGTTGAAATCTGCGCTTTTGCATGATATACTAGTTACTATGGTAATCTAAGGCACAGCAGCTCAGACGAGGCACCAAGCAGTGTGGGTGGGGAGCGTTTCCACAGAGTGTTTCCAGAGCGGACAGCCTGAAATGCGGGTGTCAGGGACCGACGCGGAAGTAGGTTTGTACAACAAAGTTCTAAATCTTAGTGATATATCAGATACATCAGATTGTAGGTGGGTTTAGTTTTTACCCTTTAGGTTCATATTTCGCTGAATGTTGCATATTTGTTTCGTTTCGCTTGATTGTAAAATATGTCGATCGAGAAGGGGTGTGACGTTCATATGTGGGTTGGGTTGTACTTGTACTTGTATAGCGCTTTTCTACCTTGAAGGTACTCAAAGCGCTTTGACACTAGTTCCACATTTACCCATTCACACACACATTCACACACTGATGGAGGAAGCTGCCATGCAAGGCGCTAACCAGCACCCATCAGGAGCAAGGGTGAAGTGTCTTGCTCAGGACACAACGGACATGACGAGGTTGGTACTAGGTGGGGATTGAACCAGGGACCCTCGGGTCGCGCACGGCCATTCTTCCACTGCGCCACGCCGTCCCTCACGTCCGTCATATGTTGTCAATATTCGGTGTTTTATCGTTCATAGTTAATATTGTATATCACACATTCATGTACATTCTGGGTGTCTCATTCAGTAAAACAATGTAAAATTCCATTCTGTTTTTAAGGTGGTCTGTCACAATGTTTTTAGCATTCAACCAGACATTTTTGTGAGGTTTTGCATTAGAGTTCCTAAAAATAGATATACCGGCCCCCAAAACATTTTTTTCTCTAAATTTGGCCCCCCGAGTCAAAATAATTGCCCAGGCCTGGTCAACCTACGTCTTTTACCTTTTACCTGCTTTTACTTGTTTGCATACCTTTTACCTTCTTCCACCTTTTATCTTCTTTTACCTCTATTTAGCTTTACTTTTTTACCTCCTTCTTCATGCTTTTTACCTTCTTCCAGCAATGTTTACTTTTGACCTTCTTCTACAGACCACTCGGCTTACTTTATGCACATGTGCAATATTGTTTTCTTTAATAATGAGAATTTTCCCAGTTTGAATGTGAACATAAAACAGCTTTCAGCCTTGAATTTATCTCTAGTGGCTATTGTTGAGTTTCCTGCACAGAGACACAGTCAGAGGAAGTACCCACCTATCCTGACTCCTTCTTTCTTTACAATCATATGGTTTTCAGAACCTTTGCCCTGATACCAGAGCTCCTTGCAAACTCTTCTACCCAATAATACAACGGATGCATGCAGCAGGTTTGCTATTTGTTGGTGTCATCTGGAAGTCACTGTTCCTGTCCTCAGGATGACACTGCACAAGTGAAGACATTGTGCGAGCGTGGGTTAGTTTGTTTTCTGGCTGGGTACTGCACAGTACAATAAGTTCCAAGGAGAAACATTTTGTGCAATCCCCTACCACCTCACCCCACCCCCAAAATATCCTGTCTTTGCTTCTCATTGACGTTTGTGAAACATCCATCAAACTGTTTTAGTTTCCAAAACATCACAGTCCACTGTAGTGTTGAAGAAACGAGGGGGAGAGCGCACATCTCATGTAGAGATGTCTGGCTTTTTTAATCCCAGTCTTTCATGATGACAGACATCAACCATAGACGTAAACCATACCTGTCAACCATCCTGTTTTTCCCGAAAAACTCCCTTAATTTGTTATTTTTCCCAGCTGGAGCAACACAGCTTTCGGTCCTCTCGGCAACACAGGGGAAACATTGACGTAGCCCATAAAGTCAAGCATGTATGGCCTGCATATGAGGGCATGTACCTACATCATTGTATACATGCTACATCAAAAGAGTTAGCTGGGAGATCCAACCTTTTACAACGTCATTAACTTACCATGAGTGACTTTTCTGGCAACGTGTAGCAAAAACATCTCATTAAACATGATAAACTGCAAAGGCTATTATATACATTTGGGGAAAACCCTCAGCACAGGGAAACATGAATAGGTTTCGCTTACATGTGCAGTAGATTTTCACTCTGTAGAATAGGAACAGCATGCGAGACACATGAGGTGGCATCAAATGTAGTACCTTAAATCCCAGTTTTACCACAAGATTTAGCACTTAGTACAACAAGAACGATAGTATGTACATAAGAGTGTAAATATAATATAATGTAAATAGAGTAGGTTATAAATACACTAGTCAATAAATTATGTAGTGCAAAGAGAATGTAAAACAATGACAGCTAACCAATACCAAATAAAAGATTGACTGATTGATATTAGCCGCGTCCCGATCCAATGTTGATATCGGATATTGGTTCGATATAAGCAAAAAAACAAGTATCGGATTATATCGGCTTGCATCTAAAATCTCTAATATAATCACTGATAGAAACAGTCCTGCAGCACGTTTACTTGTGCAAAGCTGGCTATAATAGGGGTCCCCAAAACACCGGATCCGATCCTCCAGTGTCCACAATCTAGTAAGTGGGACGAAAAAAAACAAAAAAACATGTACTTTTTTTTTTTAATCTGTCCTGTCCTGCTACTCAGGCAAATTATACTGTTTATATATATATATATATATATATATATATAAAAGGGATGTCTGATAATGGCTTTTTGCCGATATACGATATTACGATATTGTCAAACTTTTTAATTACCGATACCGATATCAACCGATATATACAGTCGTGGAATTAACACATTATTATGCCTAATTTGGACAACCAGGTATGGTGAAGATAAGGTACTTTTAAAAAAAATCAATAAAATAAAATAAGATAAATAAATTAAAAACATTTTCTTGAATAAAAAAGGAAGTAAAACAATATAAAAACAGTTACATAGAAACTAGTAATTCATGAAAATTAGTGAAATTAACTGTTGTGTGTGACAGTCATTGGTACTTTAACTTAACTTTAACTTAACTAAAGGTTTGTACTATTAGTGGATCAGCAGCACGCACAATCATGTGTGCTTACGGACTGTATCCCTTGCAGACTGTATTGATATATATTGATATATAATGTAGGAACCAGAATATTAATAACAGAAAGAAACAACCCTTTTGTGTGAATGAGTGTGAATGAGTGTAAATGGGGGAGGGAGGTTTTTTGGGTTAGTGCACTAATTGTAAGTGTATCTTGTGTTTTTTTTATGTTGATTTAATAAAAAAAAAAAAAAAAAAAAAAATGGAAAAAAAAACAAACAAAAAAACGATACCGATAATAAAAAAACGATACCGATAATTTCCAATATTACATTTTAACGCATTTATCGGCCGATATTATCGGATATCTCTAATATGTATATATATATATATATATATATATATATATATATATATATATATATATATATATTAAAGCAAAAACTCAGCATAGCATACAGGGACTAAAACCAAGAGGGTGGCGAGGAGCTAGTATAACAAAAAAGATACTGTTGCAGAAATAGGCTGAATCAACATAACTTGTCGCTAGTGGCGAACAAAATACCCATTCCGAGTCAGTGGCAAGACCGGGTACATAAGGAGCCGTGATGAATGTAAACTGCTTGCGGGGATACTAATCACTAAACAAAAGCAGATGCAGAGAAAGGCGCTCAAACCAGAAAGTAAATAAGTAAGAAAGAGCGCTAAAACGGAAATAGACCTGAAACATAGGAAAACTATAACGTATACCAAACAAGGCATGGCTAAATATATATATATATATATATATATATGTATATATATATATATATATATATATGTATGTATATATATATATATATATATATATATATATATATATATATATTTATACAACAGGGGTGTCAAATTTACGGCCCATGGGCCATATCATGCCCGCAAACAGGTTTAATCCTGCCCGCGGCACGCAAAATGAGTTTACTAAGTATATAAAATGTAACCACTGGTTGTCGCAATAGCAATTCCAGTGTAATCCACATCCACATCACACTGTATAAAGATGACGCGTCAGCAGACAATAGGTGCCCTCTGAATTGGCTGTCGCTACTCCAACAGCGCAGGTGCAAGCAGTCACCTGCTTCTGTTGTGGCTGACGGCAGACTAATGCACACAATACCTTCTTTAATTGTGAACGATCCACTCAACAGATAAAATAACAAAACGGTAAGATGCAAAGACTTAAGTCAACTTGACCATCATCTTTGTAGTTAAAATTCCGTGTAGCGCTCGCAATTTGTTGACGGCATGATGTGCACACTGAACTCCATTGTAAATATGTGTGTTTCTACATTTGTTGTTTGTTATATTTCATTTTATGCTTAAATCTAGCATGTTCATATTGGTTAAAATTGTAGTTATGGTACATTTAATTCGGCTATCATGGTGTCATTTTGACAATTGTTTTGAAAAAAATTTTCAGTGTAATATTTGAATGATGACAATAATATGTTGTGGGAGATGTGGATGAAACCAATTTGCCGGTTTAAGGAAACACTCGGTCGCTTTTCCAAACACGTCTTTAATAGTGAACTGCCAACATGAGAATGCTAAACAGGAAGTGCTTAAAG
Organism: Nerophis lumbriciformis; assembly: GCF_033978685.3. Classification (NCBI taxonomy): domain Eukaryota; kingdom Metazoa; phylum Chordata; class Actinopteri; order Syngnathiformes; family Syngnathidae; genus Nerophis; species Nerophis lumbriciformis. Next base: position 15,956,679 of record NC_084582.2, on the reverse strand, counting down.
CTTAAAGGCCTACTGAAATGCGATGTTCTTGTTTAAACGAGGATAGCAGGTCCATTCTATCTGTCATACTTGATCATTTCGCGATATTGCCATATTTTTGCTGAAAGGATTTAGTAGAGAACATCGACGGTAAAGTTCGCAACTTTTGGTCGCTGATAAAAAAGCCTTGCCTGTACCGGAAGTAGCAGACGAGTAGCGTGACGTCACAGGTTGTGGAGCTCCTCACATCTGCACATTGTTTACAATCATGGCCACCAGCAGTGAGAGCGATTCGGACCGAGAAAGCGACGATTTCCCCATTAATTTGAACGAGGATGAAAGATTCGTGAATGAGGAAAGTGAGAGTGAAGGACTAGAGGGCAGTGGGAGCGATTCAGATAGGGAAGATGCTGTGAGAGGCGGGTTGGACCTAATATTCAGCTGGGAATGACTAAAACAGTAAATAAACACAAGACATATATATACTCTATTAGCCACAACACAACCAGGCTTATATTTAATATGCCACAAATTAATCCCGCATAACAAACACCTCCCCCCTCCCGTCCATATAACCCGCCAATACAACTCAAACACCTGCACAACACATTCAATCCCACAGCCCAAAGTACTGTTCACCTCCCCAAAGTTCATACAGCACATATATTTCCCCAAAGTCCCCAAAGTTACGTACGTGACATGCACATAGCGGCACGCACGTACGGGCAAGCGATCAAATGTTTGGAAGCCGCAGCTGCATGCGTATTCACGGTACCGCGTCTGCATATCCAACTCAAAGTCCTCCTGGTAAGAGTCTCTGTTGTCCCAGTTCTCCACAGGCCAATGGTAAAGCTTTACTGTCATCTTCCGGGAATGTAAACAATGAAACACCGGCTGTGTTTGTGTTGCTGCAGTCGGCCGCAATACACCGCTTCCCACCTACAGCTTTCTTCTTTGCTGTCTCCACTGTTCATTGAACGAATTGCAAAAGATTCACCAACACAGATGTCCAGAATACTGTGGAATTTTGCGATGAAAACAGACGACTTAATAGCTGGCCACCATGTTGTCCCAAAATGTCCTCTACAATCCGCGACGTCACGCGCTGACGTCATCATACCGAGACGTTTTCAACAGGATATTTCGCGCAAAATTTAAAATTGCACTTTAGTAAGCTAACCCGGCCGTATTGGCATGTGTTGCAATGTTAAGATTTCATCATTGATATATAAACTATCAGACTGCGTGGTCGGTAGTAGTGTGTTTCAGTAGGCCTTTAATGGCTCAGTAAAAACACTGAGACTAAGTCTAAGTTCATTGTGTTCTTCATGGTGTTTCGTAACTGCATCATTTTTTTCCTCAGAATTTTCAACTAACTTGAAATGTTTTGCCAAGAGGACTATTTGTGATATGTACATTTTCAGAATGTGTTTGTTCTATTTTTGTCCGAAGAAAACAATTTGAGTTATCTTTATTTTGAAATTATTAGGCCATGATTTTACCAGTCCGGCCCGCGTGGGAATAGATTTTCCTCCGTGCGGCCCTTGAGCTAGAATGAGTTTGACACCCCTGATATATGGACACACGTATAGTTCGCCCAACCCGCGGCCAAATTGTTTTAACCCAATGTGGCCCCTGATTCAAAAAGTTTGGGGAGCCCTGGGCTATAGGCTGTTTTTTTGTGTGTATGTAAATAAATACACATTCAAATCAGACAATAAATGCCATTATTATGCATATTATAAAGGTTTCCTCCACAACACTTCTTTGCTGTTCTCCCATCTCTGATCGTATTCTCAATTGGCAGGACTTAATCAATGAACAGATGTCCACAAATGTTCCGATTTATGCGTTTTCATGAGGCATTATAACGGAACGCAGGCGTAAGCTTAGTTATTGGACGTCCAGCCATTTCAGTCGGGCGCCAACTTCCAGCCATCCCAGCTGCACAGCATACGTCTTGCAGCTGTCCTCACTACATTTAATTGTACAATATTTTGTGCAGCTTTATGCAGATGAAAATGCTTATTTTATGACATTTCAACGTGAGATGATTGCCAGACATTCTATCAACAGGCAGCACTCTGCAGGACCCCACAACTGTCTGTGTGAAAGTGTAAAATCTCGACTATGTAGCCAATACTTAGACAAACTTTAATGATCCACAAGGGAAAATGTTTCGTCATGCAGGTTAAATTCCTTGTGTTTTGATTTAATGTAATATAAGAAGTCCCACAGTGATTATTTAGTGGCTGGGCTGTGATGCTTAACGATGATCATGGATTTAATAGTTTTCACATCATCCTTTTATAAGGTGTCCGACAAGTTACGGTAAGAACACATGCACAGATAGAAGAGATGCAGCAAAAGAGCATACAAAGTAATGTACTTGTGTGACGATGAAAGGAATGCTGAAGCGCTATACATCATCCACAGCTGTGTTTCTAGATATTTCTTGAAGCTAAATAACCGTACACCAATATATGAAACACTATATGAAACACCTCTTAGTATGATGTAGGGATGTTCTAGTTATGTTGATAGCCAACACTAGGCAGGTGTGATAAATATATATTCTTTTTCATGTTTACCTTTTTTGGCAATGACGATATAGATATATATATATATATATATATATATATATATATATATATATATATATATATATATATATATATATATATATATATATATATATATATATATATATATATGTATATATATGTATATATATATATATATATTTATTTATATATATGTATATCTATATATATATATATATATATATATATATATATATATATATATATATATATATATATATATACATATATATACATATATATAAATATATATATATATATATATATATGTATATATATGTGTATATATATATATATATATATATATATATATATATATATTTATTTATATATATGTATATCTATATATATATATATATATATATATATATATATAAATATATATATATATATATATATATATATATATATATATATATATATATATATATATATATAATATATATATATATATATATATATATATATATATATATATATATATATATATATATATATATATATATATATATATCCATCCATCCATTTTCTACCGCTTATTCCATTCGGGGTTGCGGGTACATATACATATATATATATATATATATATATATATATATATATATATATATATATATATATATATATATATATATATATATATACAAACCCCGTTTCCATATGACTTGGGAAATTGTGTTAGATGTAAATATAAACGGAATACAATGATTTGCAAATCCTTTTCAACCCATATTCAATTGAATGCACTACAAAAACAAGATATTTGATGTTCAAACTCATAAACCTTATATTTTTTTTGCAAATAATAATGAACTTAGAATTTCATGGCTGCAACACATGCCAAAGTAGTTGGGAAGGGGTATTGTCACCACTGTGTTACATGGCCTTTACTTTTAACAACACTCAGTAAATGTTTGGGAACTGAGAAGACACATATTTTAAGCTTAAAATTAAATTTAAGCTTCTCAGGTGGAATTCTTTCCCATTCTTGCTTGATGTACAGCTTAAGTTGTTCAACAGTCCGGGGGTCTCCGTTGTGGTATTTTTGGCTTCATAATGCGCCACACATTTTCAATGGGAGACAGGTCTGGACTACAGGCAGGCCAGTCTAGTACCCGCACTCTTTTACTATGAAGCCACGTTGATGTAACACGTGGCTTGGCATTGTCTTGCTGAAATAAGCAGGGGCGTCCATGGTAACGTTGCTTGGATGGCAACATATGTTGCTCCAAAACCTGTATGTACCTTTCAGCATTAATGGTGCCTTCACAGATATGTAAGTTACCCATGTCTTGGGCACTAATACACCCCCATACCATCATAGATGCTGGCTTTTCAACTTTGCGCCTATAACAATCCGGATGGTTCTTTTCCTCTTTGGTCCGGAGGACACGGCGTCCACAGTTTCCAAAAACAATTTGAAATGTGGACTCGTCAGACCACAGAACACTTTTCCACTTTGTATCAGTCCATCTTAGATGAGCTCAGGCCCAGCGAAGCCAACGGCGTTTCTGGGTGTTGTTGATCAACGGTCTTTGCCTTGCATAGGAGAGTTTTAACTTGCACTTACAGATGTAGCGACCAACTGTAGTTACTGACAGTGGGTTTCTGAAGTGTTCCTGAGCCCATGTGGTGATATCCTTTACACACTGATGTCGCTTGTTGATGCAGTACATCCTGAGGGATCGAAGGTCACGGGCTTAGCTGCTTACGTGCAGTGATTTCTCCAGATTCTCTGAACCTTTTGATGATATTACGGACCGTAGATGGCTAAATCCCTAAATTCCTTGCAATAGCTGGTTGAGAAAGATTTTTTTTAAACTGTTCAACAATTTCCTCACGCATTTGTTGACAAAGTGGTGACCCTCGCCCCATCCTTGTTTGTGAATGACTGAGCATTTCATGGAATCTACTTTTATACCCAATCATGGCACCCACCTGTTCCCAATTTGCCTGTTCACCTGTGGGATGTTCCAAATAAGTGTTTGATGAGCATTCCTCAACTTTATCAGTATGTATTGCCACCTTTCCCAACTTCTTTGTCACGTGTTGCTGGCATCAAATTCTAAAGTGAATGATTATTTGCAAAAAAAAAAAAGTTTATCAGTTTGAACATCAAATATGTTGTCTTTGTAGCATATTCAACTGAATATGGGTTGAAAATGATTTGCAAATCATTGTATTCTGTTTATATTTACATCTAACACAATTTCCCAACTCATATGGAAACGGGGTTTGTATATATATATATATATATATATATATATATATATATATATATATATATATATATATATATAAATATATATATATAATATCGTATTGTTATATGACATTAGGCACGCCAACAACATCTGCTTGTCAGATGGATTCTGAAACAAAAGGTTCAAATCCTGCATGAAGCCCAGTTTGTTTATATATATATATATATATATATATATATATATATATATATATATAAATTAATTTAAAAAAAAATGTCTTTTTAATTGATGTTTATTTGTGATCAAAATGAAAATCCCATATGTTTACCCATTTTCCGTAAAAATTAGTCACCAACGAATGGATTTCTTCGTTTGGGCATTCGATTCTGCAAAGTGATACGCGGTAAAACGGACCCGTTTGTTACACCTAGTGTTTAATAACCGATACAGCAAACGAAAACCAAAGCAAATCTTTGGCAAAAGTTTTCCTCGAAATTCGAATCCTACAAAAAGTCGGCCGTGTAAAAACCAAGGTGCCTCTCTATTTCATGCTGTAGATCTAGTGGATGTTTTCAAAAGGGGGCAACACCGCTCTTGAAATGTTAAAATTTAACACACAAACACTTTTGCATTTACAAGGTTGCTACACTATGTTCGTGTGAATGTGAGTACTGTTTTATTGGGTATTAAAAGACCTCTGCATTGTCAGAATGCAGAGGTTTTTGTGTGAATGTGAGTACTATTTTATTGGGTATTGAAAAACCACTGCATTGTCATAGTCTGCCTAAGATCCATCAACCATCGAACAAACTTGGTCCCCAAAGCAAAATTGTTCCCAAAACAGAGCTACAACAGACTTGCATGAAAAATATTACATGTCCTTAAAATAGAGCATTTATTTATTGTGATGACTCGAGGTTTGATAGAGCAGTCATGATTGGACCATCGAGGTCACAGTCCAACCGTCAAACAAAGAGCTCCTCTTGTCCCTCTATGGGAGGTGCGTACCCAAGGCGTTGGGGGGGATGTTCCGGGATAGGGGAAGGAGGGCCCACCAGACCGGAGCCCCCATAGGGCATCATGCCGCTGGGCACTTCGGCCGGAAATTGTACTGGGCATGCGTTGTGGGGGTGTAGCTCCCACTAGTTTGCCTGGGAAGAAGCCTCCCTCATTGAGTCCTCTCTGGCTACAGTAATGATACTTATACTTTTTCACCGACGGAAACCTTGTTACGACTTCCAAGGTCTACATAGTCAAGTCTGATTATCTTATCAGCGCTCTGCCAGAGCTGTAGCTGTAGGATTTTATATCATATCACGGGCTTATCGGATGTGTAAAGGTCCAGCCTGTGGCATAAACATTCTGTGCGGTTGTTTATGGTCACACCACTTGAGATGCCACATGATCATATAGCCTGTGCTTTTGGAAAGATTAGATTTGTTTTTTTCCTTTCATTTAAATCCGTCAGTTATAACATATGACGTCCTAAAAGTTGAAATAAAATCTATTTTGCTGGCAAAGTTTAAGAATACAGTTGTTCGAAATGTGTAACGCTACCTAGACCCCTTGCAAAAATGCAAAATGTTTTTTATTCCTCCTGGTAGGGAAAAACCCGGCATCAAACACTTCACTGTTCACTTAATACAGACGTCATAATGTGAGCAAAGCTCACCTTCAAGGATCCACACACAGCGTCAACATTTGGGAACCAGGATGAAGTGATAGAAGAAAGGTATATATGTTTAGGTTTCACTTTTGCATCTCATAGCACATAATTGTGGTGCGTAAGGATCCTTGATTAAAGTTCAAAACAGAGATGTCCCTAGTTTTTAAAGACAGGGCTTAACCTCCAGTAGATGTGTTAAAATATAATAATAATCATAATGATTATAATCATGATGTATTATTATGATTATTAATATCAACTCATGATGATCCTACATGAATCAGTTTATCTCTACCATACACTGTGCACAAGCAATGGGAAAGTTATTATTATTATATTTAAAGTCAATAATGGCAGGTTGTATGATTATTAAAACGCACATTCTGGCGACTTTAAATGTGTCAGCACTTATTTGTAAAAAAAAAAAAAAAGATAACTTTTCAAGAAATAAAACAACATTTTTTAGGGGGTTTTAAGAATATTTTAGGGAGCTTTTAGCCCCCCTAAAAATGCCTAATGACGGCACTGGTTTGAAAGCGTGATAAAAAAAATATTTAAGTGGTTCTCCCCAGCGCCACTATATTATTGCCGAAAGAAAAACATAAACATGTAAATATAGTGGGCTCTCTGATTATGGAGTGTGTGGTCTACTAGAATGTAACCACAAACACGGTTGAGTTGCTAAAATAGTAGGAGTATAATGATTTGTTTTAACAACGATTCGGTTCCATATTCGTGGTTGCTGATATGATTAAAAGACAATCTCATTTTTTTAAACAATACGATCCGAAACGATTCAGTGAGTTGAAATCTATTCAGCAACTTTTTAGCAAAAACAATAAACCAGTATGACTGTGAAATAAGTACTGCATACTGGACAATACAGGTGAAGTTTCCTATATTCCTGTAAGGCAGGGGTGTCAAAGTCAAGGTCCGCGGGCCAGATCCGGCCTGCAAATGAATGATCTATGGCCTTTGGGATGATATTTGATTAGTATTAGAGCCGGCCCGCAGGCCACAGCCGCCTGCTGCTGTTTTGCACGCACCAATACTTCCATCAGTGTTGGCGCTAGGAATTTTCAAAATGGGGTCCCCTGGGAACCCATCAAGTCATAAAAATAGGGTCCCACAGTAAATTTTTGGGGTCTCACTTTTTTGTAAGCGTTTTGAAAACAAATGATAAATGTATGCATTATCCTGTTATATCTCACATTATATATTGTGTTTTGGAAAAAGGTTTTGATAAACGTTACTTAATTCATTAAAAAAAAATAATACAAAAGAAAACACATTTGTATGCATATGTAAATGTATGCTGACTTCAAGTGAGGAAGTCGTAGGGCGTTGGAAAGAGCACTTTGAGGAGCTCCTGAACCCAATTACATCAGACACACCCTCCCTGATAGGAGCAGAGCCTGAGGATGATGGGGGGTCGACGTCGATCTCTCGGAGTGAAGTCACTGAGGTAGTTAGACAACTCCACAGTGGCAAAGCTCCGGGGGTTGACGAGATCCGTCCAGAAATGCTGAAGGCTCTGGGTGTTGATGGGCTGTCTTGGTTGATACGCCTTTTCAACATTGCGTGGAAGTCTGGGACAGTGCCGAGGGAGTGGCAGACTGGGGTGGTGGTTCCCCTTTTCAAAAAGGGGGACCAGAGTGTGTGTGCTAATTACAGGGGTATCACACTACTCAGCCTCCCTGGGAAAGTTTACGCCAAGATAGTCAAACCTCAGATTCAAGAGGAGCAATGTGGATTCCGTCCTGGTCGTGGAACAACTGACCAGGTCTTTACTCTTGCGGGAATCCTGGAGAAGGCTTGGGAGTATGCCTATCCAGTCTACATGTGCTTTGTGGATTTGTAGAAGGCGTATGATCTCCCTCGGGAGATCTTGTGGGAGGTGCTGAGGAGTACGGAGTGAGGGGGACCCTGCTGAGGGCCATCCAATCTCTGTACAACCAAAGCGAGAGTTGTGTCCGGGTGCTTGGATGTAAGTCGGATCTGTTTCCAGTGGGGGTTGGTCTCCGCCAGGGCTGCGCTCTGTCACCTATCCTGTTTGTGATTTTCATGGACAGGATTTCTAGGCAGAGTCGTGGCCATGGCGGAGAGGGTATACGTCTCGGGGGGCTAAAGGTTGCGTCACTGCTGTTTGCAGATGATGTGGTCCTGATGGCACCTTCGGTTCGTGACCTTCAGCTCTCACTGGATCGGTTCGCAGCCGAGTGTTCAGCGGCTGGAATGAGGATCACCATCTCCAAATCTGAGGCCATGGTTCTCAGCAGGAAACCGATGGATTGTACAGTCCAGGTAGAAGACGAGACTCTGTCCCAGGTGGAGGAGTTTAAGTATCTTGGGGTCTTGTTCACGAGTGAGGGAAAGATGGAGAAGGAAATCAGCCGGAGAATCGGAGCAGCTGGGGCAGTATTGCAGTCTCTCTGCCGCACTGTTGTGACAAACGAGAGCTTAGCCAGAAGGCAAAGCTCTCGGTGTACCGAGCTATCTACATTCCTACTCTCACCTATGGTCATGAAGTGTGGGTCATGACCGAAAGAATAAGATCGCGGATACAAGCAGCCGAAATGAGTTTCCTCAGAAGGGTGGCTGGCATCTCTCTTAGAGATAGGGTGAGAAGTTCAGTCACCCGAGAGAGACTCGGAGTAGAGCCGCTGCTCCTTCGCTTGGAAAGGAGCCAGCTTAGGTGGTTCGGGCATCTCGTGCGGATGCCTCACGAGTGTCTAACTAGGGAGGTCCTCGTTGCACGTCCCACTGGGAGGAGACCCGCGGCAGGCCAAGGACCAGATGGGGGAATTACATCTCCTCTCTGGCCTGGGAACGCTTCGGGATTCCCCAGGAGGAAGTCACTAATGTTGCTCTGGAGAGGGAAGTCTGGGGGTCTCTGCTGGAGCTGTTGTCCCCACGACCCGATTCCGGATAAGCGGTTAAAGATGGAGATGTAAATGTATTCAGTTATAAACATTCATTCACTCTCTTCTTTCCTTCATGGATCTAAACGTTACCGTTGCCGGGTTTTTTTTTTTTAATTTTTATTGTAATATTTTCAGAATGAGTTTGTTCTATTTTTGGCTAAAGTAAGACAAAGAAACAATCTGCAGTTGATTTTAGTTTTTAGTTTTAATGCCATGATTTTAATAGTCCGGCCCGCGCGTACACAGATTTTTCTCTATGCGGCCCCTGAGCTAAAATGAGTTTGACTCCCCTGCTGTAAGGGAATTAAGTAAAAATCATTTATGGATACAAGCAAGCAAGTAAACAACAAGTAATGGCCGATGCATTCACATCTTATTTGAATAAAGTGCAACCAACAAGCAGTAGAAAATGGATGGATCGATGGATGGAAACGTTTTCTGCTCACATTTTCAACATTCAAGCAATTTTCAATAAAAGTACAGTAACTAACATTTTAACAGTAGATTCATCTGCTAAATAAAGTTCCCTGACCTGGCCATGCAGTATCTGTTCCCCGCCCTCTTGTGGCCGATGAAGGACAGCGTGCCAGGTGTGCAGAAGCATGTATGCCCCCTCATCCCTATTGATAGCGTTGGTCCCTCGCTTCCTAATTTCCATTGCCGCTTTAATCCATCATTACTTTTACTTGTGTGTGTCGCCGCAACCTGCTCCGCTGTCACATCCGTTGTGTCGGTTGCGTCTTTTTTGGCTCAAAGTTCTGTTGCGGCTTTATATTTTTGCGTTGTTTCGTTTGTATGTGTTGTGGCTTTTGCAATCATGCTGTAGCTGAAAGTTTTTGTGTTGTAATTTATGATATTGTCTTGTGGCATTTGCGTTTATTACCTTGAGTTTGAGTTTGAGTTTATTTCGAACATGCAAGCATACAACATGATACATCACAATTTCCAGTTTCTCTATTCAACATGTGCGAAAAGGAGTAGGAAGAAGTAGAGCTTATTTAATCCTACCCCTTTTCCTTTACATAGCAGTTGCTAAAACGTTTGTTCACTTCTTGTTCTCAATTTATTCACAATATACTCCATAAGTAATCACAATACAAATAAATAAATAACACTGGGTGAAGTAAGTTATATTTCTTATGGTGAGATGAGTAAGATTATCTAGAAAATGAATGGATGGATGAAATAAATTCAGAATGTTTATCATGGTTCTTCTTCTTTGCACTTTGTAAACACTTTAAGTTTGAAGAGTTACTTGAAGTGGATCATATTAGTACATTGTTTGATTTCTTTGCTTAATCCATTCCATAATTGAATTCCACATACTGATATACTGAAGGTCTTTAGTGTTGTACGTGCGTACAAATGTTTTAAATTACATTTTTCTCTAAGATTATATGTCTCCTCTTTTGTTGAGAAGAATTGTTGTATATTCTTGGGTAGCAGATTGTAGTTTGCTTTGTGTATAATTTTAGCTGTTTGCTAATTCACTATGTCGTGGAATTTCAGTATTTGTGATTCAATAAATAAGGTGTTTGTATGTTCTCTATATCCAACATTATGTATTATTCTAATTGATCTTTTTTGTAACACCATGATGATAATAATGAATGAAGTGTATTTTTGTAGTTATTTCCCCATATTTCTGCACAATAACTCAGATTTGGTAACACTAGCGAGCAGTAGAGAATATGAAGTGATTTTCGGTCTAGAACATGTTTTGCTGTATTCATTATTGACGTGTTTATTGACTGTTGTATATTTTTTACATGAGATTTCCAGTTAAATTTATCATCAATCGTTATACCTAGAAATTTGGTTTAATTTACTCTTTCAATTTGTATTCCGTCTATTTGTACCTTTCTCGATCACTGTAGCTATCCCCCATTTTTGTTTTGATAACGCCACAGACGGCAAAATAGACTTTACGTTTAACGTCCTTATTTTTTAAAGCACTTAACGTCATATAAAGTCTGCCGTTCTTAAATCCAATGTTTTCCTTTATCTGGTATCGATAAACTCGATTGATTCCCTTTTAAAACAATCTTCCAGAAGGAAAACTTGCCGAGCACAGATCGATATACTTGTAATTTAGAAATATAGATCGATCTATCGATATATTGATCCATTGTTACGCCCGTACAAAATAGCAAGATTCAGATGTTCCTGCATTCTTTCTTGAATTAAAGGACCCTAGAAGATAGCGCCTGTAACTGGTTCAGACTAAACAGTGTTCTATTATGAAGAGGAGTACATCCCCCAAGGAAGCAAATTGTGTGACTAACTAAAGTAACAGATCTCTCTACCAGAGAGAAATGTAAAAATGATACTATCTATGACCACAGACACCATGTAGTAAACTGAGAAACAAAGCCCCTCGTTTGGGTTGTGATCCACTTTGAAGACTCTTTCAACATGTTTTTGCTTAACTGTTCCCTTCGAACAGAATCTACTGTACACACTGTCAGCTTCAAAGTGCTTCCTGTGCAAGATGATGAATAATATTTACTGTTTAGAAAGAGCAGCTACTTTTCTGCAGCTATCTGACGTTGTCCTTCCACCTCCCCATTGGACAAAGTGTACTCGGACAACAGCGTGTCCTCTCCTCTTTCACCCCTACAAGCTCGATGCAACCAAAAGACTCTTGCTAGGTAAACATGAGTCTTTTGTTTAATGATGATGTCCTTTAACGGTTTAATAGTATGACCCTTTCCTAATGACAATAATGATGCACCAGGAATAGCTGCATCCAAAAATAGTTGAGAAGTCATTAGAGTCAACATAAAGGGCCTTTGTATGTCTGGTGTGTGTGTATTTTTGTGCCACGATTGCATGGCTGTGGTGTGTGTGACCGATGCTTGTGCTCTAGGGGTTAAATAGATGTTCCTGAGTTCACCAGTGGAATGCTTCGGGATGTACAGTGCTACCTCGCTTTTTGTTTGCAATCCCATTCAAAAGGTCCAATGACCGAGGACTCAGGATCCGTTCCTTCAGAAGAGTCGTTCAAAAGGCTGGCTTGTTATTATATTTCCTTTTTTCTTGTTTACATTAAGGAAACAATACCTGATAGCAGTCATAAGATACGGTTTGGATCAGGGGAAAAAACAACTTAAGGGGGTGCCATATCCCATATGCATTGACAACAAGATGACTATTTCTAAATGTCGCTTGTCTAAAAACGTTGTGGATTACAAGTAGAGAAAACAATATGCATAAGTAATAAGTACGAATTGTTAGTAACACTTTAGTATGGGGAACATATTCACCATTAATTAGTTGCTTATTAACATGCAAATTAGTAACATATTGGCTCTTAATTAGTCATTATTAAGTACTTATTAATGCCTTATTCTGCATGGCCTTATTATACAACCAGTAAGCCATAAACTAAGAGTGCTCCCTCAATAACCTCAGAATTATTGCTTATTAGTACTAAGTAAGAAATTTGTTGTACAGTACATGATTCTCCCTACCACTTAATGAATATGGTCTGTTCTTACATAACAAAACACACAACTACAATAACCCTAACCCTTAAGTCTTTGTTACTTAGAATATGTTCCCCTAGTGTCCAAAAACTCTAAATTAAGTCTTTGTTACTTAGAATATGTTCCCCATACTAAAGTGTTACTGATTTTTTTTGGTCTATATATACATCCATCCATCCATCCATCCATCCATCCATCCCATCCATCCATCCATTTTCAACCGCTTATTCCCTTCGGGGTCGCGGGGGGCGCTGGAGCCTATCTCAGCTACAATCGGGCGGAAGGCGGGGTACACCCTGGACAAGTCGCCACCTCATCGCAGGGCCAACACAGATAGACAGAACATGCAAACTCCACACAAAAAGATCCCGAGCCTGGGATTGAGTACAGGCCAAACGTTTGGACACACCTTTGTCTCATTCAATGCATTTTCTTTATTTTCATGACTATTTACATTGTAGATTGTCACTGAAGGCATCACAACTATGAATGAACATATGTGGAGTTATGTACTTAAGAAAAACAAGGTGAAATAACTGAAAACCTGTTTTATATTCTAGTTTCTTCAAAATAGCCACCCTTTTCTCTGATTACTGCTTTGCACACTCTTGCCATTCTCTCGATGAGCTTCAAGCACACCTGTGAAGTGAAAACCATTTCAGGTGACTACCTCTTGAAGCTCATGGAGAGAATGCCAAGAGTGTGCAAAAAAAAGTAATCAGAGCAAAGGGTGGCTATTTTGAAGAAACTAGAATTTAACATGTATGTCACCTTTTTTTGTTAAGTACATAACTCCACATGTGTTCATTCATAGTTTTGATGCCTTCAGTGACAATCTACAATGTAAATAGTCATGAAAATAAAGCAAATGCATTGAATGAGGAGAAGGTGTGTCCAAACTTTTGGCCTGTAATGTATGTAAAATATATGAAAATTAAACTAGAATACACATTAGAACCAGATACAAATGTAACTGCAACTGCAACTCGGTTCTCATTGTTCACTTTGAAGAGCCACTCAAATGACTTGAATCATTCGGGAATGTCACATCTCTATAAGGCATGCTGTAAACAATGTCAAATACAAATTGATGATGAATTAAATTTAGCATCGCACTCAGGGTTATTGAGAACTCTTTTGGGCGAAGACAGCAAGATGGCGCCCCCCGTGGCTGACGTCTTTGCGTCGTCCTCCCGACAACAACTAAGTTTTTTATTTATTATAGTACTAATTTGCATCCTAAATGCAAAGTTTTTGCACGCAACAGTGAGATATAACAGAGACGCACTTCTGGACATTAGAAAAGCTCACCATGAGCTCACTTATAGTCTAACGGACTTTAACTTTCTGCTACGACGGGACCCAGCTAACCATAGCGACACCAAAACAACAACAAGGCGGCGGGGCAAGAGAGTGGGGCTACATGCTAGGCTAAAGGCTAGAGCAAAACAACCACCACTACCTAGCCTGCTGCTAGCTAACGTGCGCTCGCTCGACAACAAGCTGGATGAGCAGAGAACCAGGATTACATCCCAGCGTGAACTGAGAGAATGCTGTGCTTTCATTTTCACGGAAACCTGGCTTTTGGACCACATCCCAGACTCTGCTATCCAGCTGGCAACTCACTCAGTCTACCGTGGAGACCGGACAAAGGCTTCAAGAAAGGCGAGAGGCGGCGGCGTCTGTGTTTACGTGAGTAACCGCTGGTGCTCGGACATACAGGTGGTTAAAAGACACTGCTCGGACAACATTGAGTTTTTGATGGTGAAATGCAGACCTTTTTATCTGCCAAGGGAGTTCAGTGCAGTGTTTATACTGTCTGTTTACATCCCGCCACGGGCAGACTCCACAACAGCGCTGAAGCTGCTGCATGACGTCATCAGTAAACAAGAGACCGCACACCCCGATGCTACGTTCACAGTAGCTGGGGATTTAAACCACCGCAACCTAAAGTGTCCTCCCGAAATACCATCAGTTTGTGAACTTTCCTTCGAGGGAGAAAAACACTCTGGACCAAGTATACTGCAACGTTAGGGGAGCCTACAAGGCTGTACCCAGACCACACTTTGGACTATCTGATCACATCTCAGTTTTTCTATATCCAGTGTACAGACAGCGCCTCAAGCAAGCCCCCCAGTGAGAAAAACTATTAAAGTGTGGAATGAAGACACTGAACTAGTGCTTCAAGACTGCTTTGGGAGTACAGACTGGGACATGTTCAAAACTGCTGCTCAGAGGGATGATGGTACTGTGGACATAGAGGAATATGCTTCCAGTGTAACTGGCTACATCAGCACATGTGTGGAAAACATTGTTCCCACAAAACAATACAAGATATACCCAAACCAAAAACCCTGGATTAACTGTGATGTTCAGTCCAAGCTACGTGCCCGCTCCACTGCATTTGTCTCAGGAAATGCTGAGGATTACAAGAAGGCCAGGCATGACCTGCGTAAATCCATCAGCGAGGCCAAGGGACAATACAGACTAAAGCTGGAGGGATTCTACTCCACCACAGATTCCCGGCGCATGTGGCAAGGCCTGCAACACATCACAGACTACAAGCAAGGAAGCAGGGGGGTCATAAACAGCCAACGCTCACTGCCAGATGAGCTGAATGAGTTCTACGCCCGCTTCGAGGTCGTCAACACCAACCAACAGAGAGGGGTTATGACCACGGAGCGCACGCAGAACCCACCACTCACTGTGACAACAGCAGAGGTACGTACAGTTCTGAGGATAACAAATCCACGGAAAACAGCCCAGACAACATCCCTGGCCAAGCCCTCAGGGTGTGTCCATCAGAGCTGGCTGACGTACTTGCTGACATAAACAACTTGTCACTAGCAAAAGCTGTTGTGCCCACCTGCTTCAAGACCACCACCATCGTGCCCCTGCTAAAGAAAAACACTGTGAGCTGTCTGAATGACTATCGCCCTGTTGCACTCACCCCAATAGTGATGAAGTGCTTCGAGAGGATAGTCATGTCACACATCAAGAAGACTATCCCAGACACCGTGGACCCTCTACAGTTTGCCTACCGGCAGAACCGGTCCACTGAGGATGCAGTCAACACCGTCATCCACACCACCCTCACCCACTTAGAGGGCAAGGACACCTATGCCAGGCTATTATTCATCGACTACAGCTCTGCTTTTAACACGGTCATCCCACAAAAACTCACTGCTAAACTCCTCACTGTCTCCGTCTGACACCGGCAACTTTCTCACAAACCGGCCCCAGTCAGTCAGAATCGGCAACCAGACATCAGACACAAAGGTTCTAAGCACAGGGACCCCCCCAAGGCTACATGCTGAGCCCCCTATTGTACACCCTCTTCACACACGACTATGTGGCCTCCCAAAACAACACCAGTATCATCAAGTTTGCAGATGATACTACGGTCGTCGGACTGATCACCGGGGGAGCTGAGGCAGTGTACAGGAGGGAGGTAGCGGAACTGGTGGCCTGGTGTCAGGATAATAATCTCTCCTTGAACACAGACAAGACCAAGGAGATGATTATTGACCCACGGAGAAGGAGTGCACAGTACACACCTCTGTACATAGGGGGGACAAAGGTGGACAGGGTGAAAACCTTTAAATTCCTCGAGACCACATCAGCGAGGACCTCACCTGGGATCACAACACCCAACAAACAATAAAGAAAGCCCAGCAGCGATTGTACCTCCTAAGAAGGCTGAGAAAATTTGGCATGCCACCCAAAATTCTCAGCAACTTCTATAGAAGTACGGTTGAGAGTGTCCTTACCAGCTCAATCACGGTCTGGTATGGAAACTGCACTGCTAAGGATAGGAAGGCACTCCAGCGAGTGATTAAAACTCCTCAGTACATATCCGGAGCAGCCTTCCCCTCACTACAGAACATGTACTCTACCAGGGCCACCAGGAGAGTACACAACATCATAAAGGACAGCAGTACACACCCCCAGCAGTCTCTTCATTCTCCTACCATCAGGCAGACGATACAGGAGCCTGAAATCCAGGACTACGAGACTGACAAACAGTTTCTACCCACAGGCCATCAGGCTTGTGAATGCTAACTTGTGAATGCTAGCTACCCCCCCCGCCCCCCCCCCCCGTTTTACTTTTATCTTTTTGAACAAAAGACAGCTACCATGACCACCCCCGAACTGTGAACCATCACTGTAGACACTTTTCACCTTTGATCACTAAAGACACTTTAACTGCTGCTGTGAACCAAGGTCACCTCCATATTCATACTGTTGACTGTCAATCAGAATGTGCAATAATGTTGTGTTACTTACTGTGTCTTGTATATACATTTTTATTTTTATTTTTTTAGCTAAGTACCGTGTGACTTGTTGAAGGGTGGACTAGCACAGTAAGATTTTCATTGCACGGCAAAGTGTCTGTTTTAACTGTGCATATGACAATAAACAATCTTGAATCTTGAATCTTGAATGTGGTGAGGGAGGAGCCCCGCGGATGCTACTTACGTACTGTCGAGCTCTCTCTTGAATTTAGCACTGCTTCTCACCTTCTTTATCAAACTGCTTACACTCGTGATAAAATCAAGCACAACTGTGTGGTCACATGACTTAATTTACGTCAGCCGATGCAATCGCACGCATTTGCAAGACAGCATAAGACGTCTGCAACGCCACAGCAATACGCTAGAACTCGCAACTTTCTTTGGCCCCCCACGGTGGTCTTTATGATGTTGTATTCAATTAACAAAAAGAACAGAGACTGAGTCAGTAACGCGAGGGATTCTTGTTTGACCACAAAATGATGCAATGGAACAATAAACGAGATTGTATACTATAGGGTTGTACGGTATACCGGTATTAGTACAGTACCGCGATACTAATGAATCATTTTCGGTACTATACTGTCTCTAAAGCGTACCGGTCCCGCACCCGCCCGTGCCTGCATCATCATCACGTCGAGTCATTGCTGGTTTACGAGCAGACGAGCATGTTCAATAGCGCACAATCACGGAGTACTTACAAGCAGACACAGTGTGTAGACAGAAAAGGGAGAAAGGACGCATTTTGGCTTAAACAGTAACGATAAAGGTGAAGTTATAACACTGAAACGCCCTCAGGAAAAGATGCTTTAAGACATGGCTCCCTAGCTAACGTCCATCCGTCGTCGGCAGTGTTTTAGCTACTTCTAAATCACTAATCCTGGTCTCCATGGCGACAAATAAAGTATGTTTCTTACAAGTATCATCCCTGCAGGTCGAGGTATAGCTAAACATGCTTCACTACACACCGTAGCTCAACGGCATCAAAATGTAAACAAACGCCATTGGTGGATCGACACCTAACATCCACTGTAATGATACCAAGTACAGGCACGTATCTAGTCAATACTACTATGATTATGTTGAATCTTTTGGCATCACAACATCTTGTTTTTGTTTTTTTTAATGTATATTATGTTTATAAACTCAGAGAATATGTCCCTGGACACATGAGGACTTTGAATATGACCAATGTATGATCTTGTAACTACTTGGTATCGGATTGATACCCAAATTTGTGGTATCATCCAAAACTAATGTAAAGTATCAAACAAGAGAAGAATAAGTGATTATTACATTTTAACAAACGTGTGGACAGAACATGTTAAAAGAGAAAGTAAGCAGATATTAACAGTAAATGAACAAGTAGATTAATAATTAATTTTCTACCACTTGTCCTTAATAATGTTGACAAAATAATAGAATGATAAATGATAAAATATGTTACTGCATATGTCAGCAGACTAAATTAGGAGCCTTTGTTTGTTTACTTACTACTAAAAGACAAGTTGTCTTGTATGTTCACTATTTTATTGAAGTACTAAATTGCAATAAGAAACATATGTTTAATGTACCCTAAGATATTTTGTTAAAATAAAGCCAATAATGCAATTTTTTGTGGTCCCCTTTATTTAGAAAAGTACCGAAAAGTACCGAAAAGTATCGAAATCATTTTAGTACCGGTACCAGTACCAAAATATTGGTATCGGGACAACACTAGTATAGTAAAACCGGTGCACACCTTTAGTCAAAAGTGTGGGGTACAAAAATTGATCTGCCACTGTGCTTTGTCTAAAGTAGATACAGTAATTGTGTTTTGGCTCTTGGTTATTTATGGATGTCCCGTGCACATCCTTTTATATGCATAAGTGCATATAGAAACCGTTTTTCTACCAAAAAAAGAAATAAGGAAAAATAGAACCTCTGTACTTTCTTAACATTAATCACATTCGGAAGTCACTTCCAATGAAACAAAAACCCAGCGTTTGTCCAACAATGTACGACAGAGGGTCCGGCAGCGGTGCTTATAAAGGGTGAAACAGATGCCAGGCTGTGAAAGGAACTTGTGTTTCATATCGCATCAGAATGGAGCCCTCGGGGCTGAACTGCTCCCATGACAGACGTTTTACGACACGTCACACAGAACCCTCTTTTTATTCCCCAATGAGGACATTGTTTGCAAAGTGTGCAATCCAGACAGCCAAGACAATGACAAACTGATTCTGCAAAAACTTGGATCCAATGCAAAACATGATCATCGTAGATCAGGGATGTCAAACTCGTTTTCATTGAGGGCCACATCGCAATTATGGCTGCCATCAGAGGGCCGCTTGTAACAGCGAATAATGTATCAATTTGCCTGTGGATTTCATTATTAATTACATATTTTTTTAAGTAGACTTTCGATTTTACAGTAAAAACTTTACATTTATAAAATGTTACTGTAAAATAGTGTTATTTTTTTAATTTCTTACGGTTCTTTTTCTTTTACGGTAAACATATAAACAGTGCCACTGTTTTGTTTTTTACGGAAAAAGCTGGCAGCTTAGTTGCCAGAATTTGACTATTAAATTTACATTGGTTTTAACAACATTATATTGTTAATGGAAAAACAGTACAGGTTCTTTTCTTTCTACCGTAAAAACAAATGCACCGTCTTTCCATTTACAGAAATACACCGTTAAAAACAACAACCCTTAGATTTTACAGTCAAAAACTGGCAGTTCAATCAACGATTTTAATACGAAAAAATGGTAGCTTTTTTTCTATTTACAGAAATATGTTGTAAAAAACACCATAAAATGTATTGTCATTTTTATTAATTTGATGGGTATTAGTTTTAAAATCATAAGTCAAGCAAATATTTAAGTATTTATTTTTATTTAGACAAAAATGTTTGGAAAGTATGATAATATACTGTAATATTTGTTGCAATAATGGATACTAGTTAAGTTGAAAAGGCATGCAAATTCAAGCAGTGCATATATTCTTTCTGTCAAAATGAAAAATATCCATTACATTTAGTGAGAAAATATGAAGTACCCGTATTTTCCGCACTATAAGGTGCACCTAAAAACCACACATTTTCTCAAAAGCTGACAGTGCGCCTTATAACCCGGTGCGCTTTATTACGATTCATTTTCATAAAGTTTCGATCTCGCAACTTCGGTAAACAGCCGCCATCTTTTTTCCCGGTAGAACAGGAAGCGCTTCTTCTTCTACGCAAGCAACCGCCAAGGAAAGCACCCGCCCCCATAGAACAGGAAGCGCTTCTTCTTCTACTGTAAGCAACCACCCGCCCCCGGAAGAAGAAGAAAAAACGCGCGGATATCACCGTACGTTTCATTTCCTGTTTACATCTGTAAAGACCACAAAATGGCTCCTACTAAGCGACAAGGATCCGGTTCATAAAAAGACGCAATCTCTCCATCCGCACACGGATTACTACCGTATTTCACAGCAACTGATATTCCTGTGAACCGCACTGTGGAACGGGAGCACGTACGGTGAATATTCGCACCACAGGGAATGAGAAGTCATCCTTCACTGTGGTTCTAGCTTGCCATGCTAACTTCCACCCATGGTGATATTCAAAAGGAAGACCTTGCCAAAAGAGACCTTTCCAGCCGGCGTCATCATAAAAGCTAACTCGAAGGGATGGATGGATGAAGAAAAGATGAGCGAGTGGTTAAGGGAAGTTTACGCGAAGAGGCCGGGTGGCTTTTTTCACACAGCTCCGAAGGCGAACACACCTTCACTAAGACGGGCAGACAGCGCCGGACGACATACGCCAACATCTGCCAGTGGATCGTAAATGCCTGGGCAGATATTTCGGTCACAACTGTGGTCCGAGCTTTCCGGAAGGCAGGATTCACAGAACAACAGCGACACTGACTCCGATGACTTCGACGAGACGGAACCGGCCATTTTGGATACCACGCTTGCGCAACTTTTCAATTCGGACACCGAAGACGAAGAATTCGAAGGATTTACGAATGAAGAATAACTTCAGAAGGTGAGCGCTATGTTTATTTTGTGTGTTGTGACATTAACGTTCGAGCAACATTATGTTGCTATTGCTCTACACCATTTTGAATTTTACTATGTTTGTGATTGCACATTTGCGTACATTTTGGGACAGAGTTGTTAGAACGCTGGTTTTCAATATATTATTAAAGTTTGACTGAACTATCTGACTGTTTTTTTGACATTCCCTTTAGCGCAGCGTAGGCGCGGCTTATAATCCGGGGCGGCTTATTGGTGGACAAAGTTATGAAATATGTAATTCATTGAAGGTGCGGCTAATAATCCGGTGCGCCTTATAGTGCGGAAAATACGGTACTTTATTGACACATATCATTTCCAGGTGTTTGCGGGCCAGATAAAATGATGTCAGATATGGCCTTGAGTTCGACACCTGTGTCGTAGATTCATCTTTGGAGCATGTAATAAATAGCCACTGACCACTAAGGCTGCACCTCGCCAAGGAGGCCCGTTTGTGTGAATAACTGCATGTGATGAATGACAGGGAGCTTCATATGAAATTTGAGTGCACATACTGTATATTTGAAATGCAATCCTGTTCTGTCACTTACAAGAATATAATGCCTGATTTCCCCGGACATGCTCATTGTTCCCAGTGGTGAGTGCGTTAAAAATGTAAAGCATATGTTTTTATTACAAACCCTGTTTCCATATGAGTTGGGAAATTGTGTTAGATGTAAATATAAACGGAATACAATGATTTGCAAATCATTTTCAACCCATATTCAGTTGAATATGCTACAAATACAACATATTTGATGTTAAAACTGATAAACATTTTTTCTTTTGCAAAGAATCATTAACTTTAGAATTCGATGCCAGCCACATGTGACAAAGAAGTTGGGAAAGGTGGCAATAAATACTGATAAAGTTGAGGAATGCTCATCAAACACTTATTTGGAACATCCCACAGGTGTGCAGGCTAATTGGTAACAGGTGGGTGCCATGATTGGGTATAAAAACAGCTTCCCAAAAAATGCTCAGTCTTTCACAAGAAAGGATGGGGCGAGGTACACCCCTTTGTCCACAACTGCGTGAGCAAATAGTCAAACAGTTTAAGAACAACGTTTCTCAAAGTGCAATTGCAAGAAATTTAGGGATTTCAACATCTACGGTCCATAATATCATCAAAAGGTTCAGAGAATCTGGAGATATCCCTCCACGTAAGCGGCATGGCCGGAAACCAACATTGAATGGCCGTAACCTTCGATCCCTCAGACGGCACTGTATCAAAAACCGACATCAATCTCTAAAGGATATCACCACATGGGCTCAGGGACACTTCAGAAAACCACTGTCACTAAATACAGTTGGTCGCTACATCTGTAAGTGCAAGTTAAAGCTCTACTATGCAAAGCGAAAGCCATTTATCAACAACATCCAGAAACGCCACCAGCTTCTCTGGGCCCGAGATCATCTAAGATGGACTCATGCAAAGTGGAAAAGTGTTCTGTGGTCTGATGAGTCCACATTTCAAATTATTTTGGGAAATATTCGACATCGTGTCATCCGGACCAAAGGGGAAGTGAACCATCCAGACTGTTATCGACGCAAAGTTGAAAAGCCAGCATCTGTGATGGTATGGGGGTGCATTAGTGCCCAAGGCATGGGTAACTTACACATCTGTGAAAGCACCATTAATGCTGAAAGGTACATACAGGTTTTGGAACAACATTTGCTGCCATCTAAGCGCCATCTTTTTCATGGACGCCCTTGCTTATTTCAGCAAGACAATGCCAAGCCACATTCAGCACGTGTTACAACAGCATGGCTTCGTAAAAAAAGACTGCATGTACTTTCCTGGCTCGCCTGCAGTCCAGACCTGTCTCCCATCAAAAATGTGTGGCGCATTATGAAGTGTAAAATACGACAGCGGAGACCCTGGACTGTTGAACGACTGAAGCTCTACATAAAACAAGAATGGGAAAGAATTCCACTTTCAAAGCTTCAACAATTAGTTTCCCCAGTTCCCAATCGTTTATTGAGTGTTGTTAAAAGAAAGGGTAATGTAACACAGTGGTGAACATGCCCTTTCCTTTTTTTTTTTTTTTTTTTTTTAAATATGTCCTGTCCAGCTTCTCAGGCAAATCATATAGTTGATGTAGATGCCCATATCGGCTGTTCAGATTTACTTTACAAAAGAGAAGTGTAGGATACTTCACTTGTTGCCTTATTTGTATTTGACTTAATTAAATGTATTTATATTATCATTTGGTGCAGCCGGGCCGGAGCAACATGCCCTTTCCCAACTACTTTGGCACGTGTTGCAGCCATGAAATTCTAAGTTAATTATTATTTGCAAAAAAAAATAAAGTTTATGAGTTTGAACATCAAATATCTTGTCTTTGTAGTGCATTCAATTGAATATGGGTTGAAAAGGATTTGCAAATCATTGTTTTCCGTTTATATTTACATCTAACACAATTTCCCAACTCATATGGAAATGGGGTTTGTATATTAGATTAGACATTAGACATTAAACATTAGACAAACTTTAATGATCCACAAGGGAAATTGTATATTTATAGTTGAGGTTTCTGTGGTGTATCCGTTATACAGTGCTCAATACCGGGGTTGAGTGGAAGAGGGAAACCTGCGAAACACTGTAGGGATGACATTGTCAGGGTATATTGGTGACAAACCCCAAGATGCAGAGATGACGGCAGGCATTGAGCGAGAAAACATGATTTAATACTATAGCAAAAAAACAAACAAAAGGGTACAAACAAAAGGCGCGCACAAGGCGGAGAACAAACTTGGCTATGAACTAAAATAGCACAAAGGCTAACTGTCGACAAGAAACAAAAACACTTACTGTGACACGAAGGAACTATGACATGAGCAGAGTGAACAAAAGTAGACAGAGCAACGACAAGTATTATGACAGGTAGTAGGGACATCGACAATGACAATAATCCAGCACTGACTGGAGGGGAAGGCAGGTTTAAATAGCAGCTGGCTGATTGACACCAGGTGTGGCCAGGTGCCAATCAGCCACAGCTGAGGGGACACAGCACTCAGGGAGACAAACAGGAAACAGAACCAAAACAAGAGCGCTGACAGGAAATACTACACACACAGAGGAAAAACTAAAACACAACCAAACTGTCAGGGGCAAGCCTGACAGATATAGCCTCTGTGTTTTTTCCTGACCTAACTTATACATATATATATATATATATATATATATATATATATATATATATATATATATATATATATATATATATATATATATATATATATATATATATAATAAATCAAATATATATATACACATATATATTTATATATATATATATATATATATATATATATATATATGTATATATACATATATACATACATATATAATGTATATATAATAAATCAAAAATACATACACACACACATATATATATATATATAGAGAGAGAGAGAGAGAGAGAGAGAGAGAGAGAGAGAGAGAGAGATATATATATATATATATATATATATATATATATATATATATATATATATATATATATATATATATACACATATATATATAGAGAGAGAGAGAAAGAGAGAGAGAGAGAGAGAGAGAGAGAGAGAGAGAGAGAGAGAGAGAGAGAGAGAGAGAGAGAGAGAGAGAGAGAGAGAGAGAGAGAGGGAGAGAGATACGGATGGTGTGTTTGACAGCAAAGCAGCTGGAAAGAGATACTATTGTATTACTTTCATACAACATATCTTGTTTTTATTTTGTTATTTTTAAAAAGCATGTTGTATTAAAATGTACTTTCTTTTTGGGGGGCAAGCTCCAATTAAGTAGATTTTAACGACCTTGATTGAAGATACGAGTGTTTTGCGTTAAAGGCGACGTCACAGAACCAATTTAGCTCGTAAGTTGAGGTACCACTGTTTAGGGTGCAACTGCACAATATTAGAAACAGTTCACTATGTTTTTTGCATTGCAGGTTTACACCACTGCACGTTTGATTTAACAATTTTAAATTAGAAATAAGAAGGATTGTATTCACTTGAAAATATCAATTCATCAAGATTTATTTTTAAATGTGTTTTTACACATGGCTACTATCAAACCACAGTAAATTGTGCAGGGGATGTCTACCTAATGTTGTGGACAACATCTGGATTGTTTTTTTTGTTTTTTTTTGTTTTTTGTTAATGCATCAAGAGAAGGACTGAATTATTATTATTTTTTTTTTTTTTTAAACAGACCGTAGGACTTTCACGAGTAAGAGTGAAAGTTTAGGCGCACTTGGCTGTGCATCTGCGCGGACACGTGATTGGCTGAGTGTCTTTGGCGCATATAAAACAGCGCATTGTTCTGCGGCGCGTCAGAGCGCAGACTGGCTGGGTGGAGAGGAGCCAAGCACTAACAGGACTCACTGGACACTGGGGGGGGAATCCGACTATGCCTTTCCAACAACACATGGAACGTTAATAAGAACAACTTTTGACCTGACCATTATCTCTGCATTTCCATTCTCTGGTAAGTCATCATTGGATTGTGAATTAAGAAACTGGAAAAAGTTAATGAAGTGGTTCATTTGCCATGAGTCTGTTTTTGAATGGTGTTAACTATATGAATGAATGACCTGCAGACTGCGATATTGATTAGCAAAACTTTGCATTTTAATCAACTCAAGTTGAAAGATTTTAAAGAGGTGCATTTGACCTCTTATACTTGAATGTAATAATAATATGGTAACACTTTAGCATGGGGACACATATTAATTAATATGTGTTGTATTAATATTAATTAACGCCATTAATTAGTTGCTTATTAACATGCACATTAGTAACATATTGGCTCTTAATTAGTCATTATTAAGTAATTATTAATGCCTTATTCTGCATTGCCTTATTATACAACAATTAACTAAGAGTCTTCCCTCAATAACCTCAGAATTATTGCTTATTAGTTACCCTAACCCTAACCCTCATATGTTCCCCTAGTGTCCAAATAACTCTAAATGAAGTCTTTGTTACTTTAATAAGCAAGTAATTAATGGTGAATATGTTCCCCATACTAAAGTGTTACCAATAATATGTGATCTATGCCATCTAGTCAATTGTGTGTGGCCTGCAGTGTGAAAGTGCAGCTGCAATAGTACATTTAAAAATTGTGCTGCACTTTTACATGTGGATTTAACCGATAAAGACTGGATTTAGAGGGGTTGTTTTTTTTAAGTGTAAGAAACTGCAGCAGGATATGAACGTTTCACAGCTGGAGAAATAATGTGAAATGCCATTATTCACTTTGGCCTGCCTTTGACATCCTGACGGTTTGCATCCAGGCTCCCACACAAAATTCCTTTTCATGTTGCAGTGTTTCTTGTTTCCAGAAAGCCTCATGGGACAGATGAGCGGGAGCACTTGAAATCAGCAACAAAGTCGCTTGTGAAAACAAACTTAAATCGCTGATAGCAGGGATTTATTGACTTTAATCTTGCTGCTGTTTGACGATTGCGGTACGGTTCTATAAGTACAACCTGTGCTGGGTTTGGATGTGTCCTTTTTTTTTCTACCGCAAAATTGCTTGTTGAAAGAGCAGAACATATTGAAAGATTTTTATTACCATGCTGGATTTTGAGGATCTGGAATACTGGAGTTCAGAGCAGTGTTTATCTATAACTGCTGTCCTCCGTCTGATGTCTTTACTGTAGTCCTTCGTGACCCTTGGCCCAACTTTCCAATGAATGACATCCTTCTACATCAGACCTGGGCATTCTGCGGCCCGCGGGCCCTTTGTGCGTCCCTGTCCGGCCCACGTGAGGCCAATCATAAATTACAAAATAAATTTAAAAAAGTATCTATGTCGAGTGTGCAATACAACGGTGCTGCTTTTATTTTGAAAAGTGTTATTTATGGGCGTATGTCCGGGTGTAACCTGTGAGTGAAGGTGCACAGCGACAAGTGATGAGACACTAAAAAGAGAAAAGTTGATATTTCCAACAAGAAATGGACTGCCAAGTATTTCTTTACAGAAATTAAAGGTAAAGCCGTGTGCTTAATTTGTGGTACACAGGTTGCTGTGTTTAAAGAATATAATTTGAATCGCCACTACATGACGAAGCACGAGGAAAAATAGCGGAATCTGTCCGATGAAGAGCGCGCAAGGGAGGCTGATGCGTTGATAATAAAACTGCAAACCCAACAAGGACTTTTTGCCAAATTTCACACCCCCAGAATGCAGCCGTCAGGAAAAGTTTCGTCATTTCTCACAAAATCGCCAGAAAAAGAAAGGCGTTTTCTGACGGACAGTTTATTAAGGAGTGCTTATTGGACTCTGTTGCGCTGATAATGCCCGTGCGGGATAATGCACCCCCGGCGTAGAATGCACCCCCTGACGGGAGTGTTATATCAACTAAAGCCCACACTTAAAGTTTCCATGTGCAAGATTGAATCTATTTAAAAAAGTTATTTAATAAGAAGCCAAAAGTGCAAAAACAATAATGTTCGTCTTGGAGGAGTTGTGAATGAATGAAATATGAAATCCGTGCTGCAGTCTGCAGGTGTACCTAAAGTTGTGGCCCAGCAGTGACTGCAGCACGGATTTCATATTTCATTCATTTACAACTCCTCCAACACGAACATTATTGTTTTTGCACTTTTGGCTTCTTATTAAATAACTTTTTTAAATAGATTAAATCTTGCATGTGGAAACTTTAAGTGTGGGCTTTAGCTGATATAACACTCCCGTCAGGGGGTGCATTGTACGCCGGGGGTGCATTATCCGGCACAACACCGGAGACTTTGACTGTTTTTCGCTGGCTTTGGATGAGAGCTGTGATGTACGTGACACCGCCCAGCTGCTCATCTTCTTACGTGGGATAACTACAGACTTTCAAATCACGAAGTAACTGGCAGCCATGCAGTCAATTAAAGAGACAACCACAGGTAATGACTTGTTCACATAGGCAAATGCGTGTTTGGACATGTTAGGACTGAAATGCAACAAGCTGGCAGGTGTGACAATCCAATCCAATCCAATGTATTTATATAGCACATTTAAACAACAAAATGTTTCCAAAGTGCTGCACAACAATATTAAAAACAATATTCAAATATTATCCTTAGCTCCACCAATGACTGAATAAAAACAAAAAATAATTACATATAAAACCAATATAAAAAAACATTATAAAATAAATATGATTAAAAACGATTTTTAACAACAGATGGTTGTCCAAATCTGACGGGGAAAAATGTTGGATAATGCAGGATAAAGTGACAGAAATTAACCCTGTGCAGAAATGGCCATTTTTGCATTGTATTATACATCAGGAAGTGTTGTGTAAGACAGTGTTAAAAATAAAGTTAAGTTAGGTTAAATGAAATAATAATAATGATTATTAATTATTATTATTATTATTTTTCTTACGGTATATCAAAAATAATATTGAGCAAAATTTAATTGAAATTTTGTCGGTGTGGCCCTCCAGCAGTGCTCAGGTTGCTTATGCGGCCCCTGGTAAAAATTAATTGCCCATCCCTGTTCTACATCCATGGCCTTCCCTTGCTCCTCTCACTTGATCAAATTACCATTCATATTCATTTTAGTCAATTGCTCACATGCCTTCCACTTATCTCCTGGCTCCTCATTCACTCAAAAAGTATCGTTCTCCTCCCCCTTAAGACAGGTTTATTCAACCGGCGGCCTGTGGGCCAAATCCGACCCTGGAATGACACCATGCTGGCCCCCAGGTTCAGTTCGAAACTTGGGAGAACAACATTTTTGCAGCAAATTCTTAAAAATATTAGAGAGCTCATGGCCACTTGAGAACTTGGGCCACTGTAAACACATTGGTAGACTTAGACTCAGACTTAGACTAAGACTTCTTTTATTGTCATTCAAATTTGAACTTTACACTACAGAAAAGAACAACATTTTGTTGCATTAGCTCGTTGTAGTGCAGGATAAAAGAGCAATAAGGTGCAGATATAAATAGATTTACTGTACAGATAAATATATTGCACTTTTGCATATGCATCCACATTTATGGATGTATGTTATATTGTTTTTATAGTCCAGCGAGTTAATCCGTTTTTTGGGGGAATGGAGGGGATTATTATGATGCGTTCAAGAGTCTTATGGCCTGAGGGAAGAAGCTGTTACAGACTGCTACGGAGGCTGAGGAACCTCTTTCCAGAGTCCAGCAGTGAAAACAGTCCTTGGTGGGGGTGGGAGGAGTCTCTACAGATTTTCTGAGCACTGGCTTTTTGCGATCTCCCGGATAAGAGGAAGAGGAGTCCTGATGATCTTTTCCGCCGTCCTCACCATTCTCTGCAGAGACTTCCAGTCTGAAGCACTGCAGGCTCCAGTCCAGACAGTAGATCCTTGCATTGACGTTTTAACCTTGCAAGCAAACATAGAACACTGGGGTCCAAACCTGTGATTTACTTCACAGAGGCGTTCCTCAAAGCACCTATTTAAGTCCTCTCACTATTGGCAGTTTTTTTACATGATAGGATTTGTGTAACTGGATGTCGCTATAGCTTGTTTACTTCAGATGCAGTCAGTAGTCCTTTGTTCAAGTTCTTTAGTTATACGAGTACTGTTCGTCAGGGTTCCAGTTTCGGTCCTCTTTTGCATCATATGGACTATCAACTTGTGGCCTGTGGGTTTATTTAAAAAAAAAAATTGTGAGAGACTTCACATTTTTGCAGAAGACCCTAAAAGCAGCACAGTGCTCTTGTAACTCTGACCAAATCCATGGACTAAAATCAAATGTCTGCTGTAGTTCTCCAAAGTAAGATAAGACTAATAGTGAAGGAAGACGTTTATCCCCCATGTCCTTAGCTTTCTGGAAATTTGTCCCTCAGAACAATTTACTTGCATATCCCTGCTCCAGATATGGCGCCAACACAAATAAAGGTCAGAGATGGTTTCAGAGGTAAAAACCTATTAGATTAAGAAATTAATTCCAGTCGAAACTCAACAACCACCCTGCCGTTGTTGCTCCCCTCGCTCTCAGCCCCTAATAACGAGGTCCAGCACAAAGCCACAGCAGAGAGGATTTGAGTGGAAGTCTGCCAGATTTCTAAGACTGATTTCATGTGATACGTGTGTGAGTTCATCCATGTGATTTTGTCTTTTGTGCACGGAGACAACCAGCCTCTGTGCTCGGGCCTAAAAACGTAGCCACCAATGCCAGCTGTGTTTCATTGGCCCCGTGCAGGAATGACGTACGTTCAGGGTGAAGGTGTTTAAATGCAGTTCATCCCGAAACATTTGTCTTCGGGGACTTATGTTTGCGATTATTGGATTGTGCGCATTGAGCAAGCTGAAGGCAACACATGCATGCAAAGATTGCAGAAAAGTTCCACAGACAACTCAGAAATCTCTATTATCGCCATTCTATTTGGCGATCAGGTGCAAACACTTTCTGTTCACCTCCTTAAACAAACATTTTTTATTAGAGTCAATGTTTTTATTCCCTGCCTGTCCAGGTCACCAAATGAAATTATGTAGGTTTACACTATTAAACATCAGATAATTAAATTAGAACAGACTTCCTGGCAAGCGATCAAGTCCAACATGTGCCTTAAGTCAGTTGATATGGGTGTGGATCAGGGTTCTCAAACTCAATTTAACTGGGGGCCAATGGAGGTAGAGTAAGGCTGGTTTTACTTCAGATTCAGGTTTTAACCATTATTACTTCTACCAACAGCTATAGTGACTGGGGATGGGTGCCTTTCACAATTAATTCCCTGTACCTGACAGTATTGACAGTACTTGTGTGCTCATGTGTTAATAAATGTTAGTTTGTTCAATAACAAAATACATATTTTACATTTAACATTTAAAAACATGCTGATTATGATGACTGTTGTGTCTTGTTACACTTCTGAGTCTCATTTAAAAGTGTAAACTTTGCACGCCGCTGCAATACCGACAAATTAGACGAATGACAGTAGTTTTAGTGGATGGCCAGAGCTGTGTATAGAGAAAGAATAGCAAACTCCGTTTCTGAGTTGTCCCAAACCTGGCGCTCTGTTGCCACGTGAGGGGCTTTTGACCAAACATTCAGGAGATCGTCTGGCCATACTCAAAAGACCCTCACGTGACTACAGGCCGCCATGTTTGGGATATACTGTCTCTATACACGGCTCTGTAGATGGCTATGGTGTGCCACTAAGCTGAGTGTAGTTTTTTGTTGCGCCCTAAAATGTGTTTATACTGTAAGTACTGTACTTATTAGACACGAGCTGTTTAATTGGAACCTGCATTTTAGTTGTGGTTTTCATTACAAAATGTGGAGGTGTTGAAATTGCCATGTAAAATCGCTAATGCTAATCAGTAGAATGTCTAAGGCAAATCCAATCCATGTATCCAATCTACCTACTCAGTGGCCTAGTGGTTAGAGTGTCCGCCCTGAGATCGGTAGGTTGTGAGTTCAAACCCCGGCCGAGTCATACTAAAGACTATAAAAATAGGACCCATTACCTCCCTGCTTGGCACTCAGCATCAAAGGTTGGAATTGGGGGTTAAATCACCAAAAATGATTCCCGGGTGCGGCCACCACTGCTGCGCACTGCTCCCCTCACCTCCCAGGGGGTGAACAAGGGGAAGGGTCAAATGCAGAGGACAAATTTCACCACACCTAGTGTGTGCGTGACAATCATTGGTACTTTAACTTTAACTTTAGTGCATTTTTAAAAGTAAAGCTTTACAGCATACTTGCTTTGTTGGCATGGAATATTGCAACATTACATATAGGCAGTCCAACTGAGTGAGTGCTCTGAGTGCTTGTTTACTCGCCAAGTGTCAAGTCTGCAACCGGACATGACGTCACATGCATCAAAGCCATCAAAATATGGCACGGTTTGATTTTTACGTGAATCGATATCCGGTGGGACTGACAGAATTCTGTAAATATCTATAAAAGTTTGAAATGTAAAATTGAATGTAAAACATGGGTGTCAAACTCTGGCCCGCGGGCCAAATTTGGCCCGCCGTGTAATTTCACTTGGCCCGTGAGGTGATATCTAATTAACACTAGAGCTGGCCCACCGATTATATACAGCGGCGGTGCCGCTGTACACCACTAATTCTCATACTTGCCAAACCTCCCAAATTTCAGTGCTCCTCCCGAGAATTGTAACGTCCCTTTTTCGTCCAGTCCAACGAGTGCTGCTCAGCGGGGGTGTATATTGTAGCGTCCCGGAAGAGTTAGTGCTGCAAAGGGTTCTGGGTATTTGTTCTGTTGTGTTTCTGTTGTGTTACTGTGCGGATGTTCTCCCAAAATGTGTTTGTCATTCTTGTTTGGTGTGGATTCACAGTGTGGCGCATATTTCTAACAATGTTAAAGTTGCTTATACGGCCACTCTCAGTGTAAACTGTGTCGCTGTTGATGAAGTATGCTTTGCATTTACGTGTGTGTGTGCGTACAGGAGCCGCTCATATCTTGTGACTTGGCGGGCACGTTGTTAGAAGGGATGAAAAGCGGACGTGACGTCAGCTCGTAGAGGACATTAAAAGCAGTGCCTGTAAGGCACGTCCCCAAGACTGGAATACGAGATATAATGACTGATGAACACCTTTGTTCGATAATGAAGGTTGCCTCAGCTCAAAGCCTGAGCCCCGACATTAATGAACTAGCATCCAAGAAAAGATGGCAGGTACCTGGCTTGGGCACATCAGATTAGATCAGTGTGTTGCAAACTGAGCAGTTTAAAGTCCTGAATGGTTGGTTTATTCATTATTTTATTTTCAAATTTATTAGCCTGTGGAAAAAGTTAATGTTGATATTTACCTCAGAAGGCTGCAAATAGAAAAGAGGCATTCAATTTTTATTTAAATTGTGTTTGATATGCCATTGATATTTTTTTATTATTATTTGAAACTCGATTTTGTATGTCACTATAAAGTCATATAAGCCTTGCTTGTTCAATATTTAATGCAAAACTTGTTTGGGTCCCTATCAAAAAGGTTAATTTGTTCAACCTTGGCCCGCGGCTTTGTTCAATTTGAGTTTGACACCCCTGATGTAAAACATTGTATATTTTGAATCTATTGCATTCCCCAGGAAAGGGTTAGAGACCATTCCGCTTGCGTTTAGGAAGTTCCTTTTTGTTTTGCCAATTGTGTGTTTGCTGTGTTGTCATTTTTGTGATTGCACTGTCATTGCGGTTAAAATTCTTTTTAGTAGGATTCAAGATTGCCATAATATATTTAACTATTAGCCACTTAGGCTGTGATCATACTAAAATGAAGTCAAGTAGAGGGCCACAAAATAGGACAGCAAGTTTGAGACCCCTGGTGTAGAGCTAGAAACGTTCATAGAACATGAATGGATGGACAATTACAATGCATCATTTATTATTAATAGGCGTTGATAACAATTTAAGCGGCATTAAAGACAAGGTAAATGTTCCCAGCATAGCTTTCATCTCTGCATGCCTGTCCAAAAACTCACTTTCTATACTCAAACAGCTGGTTTCCTGCCTGTCCGATAAATGATTTGTCCATTTTCTCTGCAGGACACATTGGAACAAAGATCCACACTGCCAGGCCCAAAGCAAAAAAAGAAAATGTGTGCGTGTGAGCGTGTACGTTAGGACTGCTGTGTGCCTTTGACTGAGGAAACGCCTCCTTCTGAAAGAACCTGCCTGGCTTTTACAATGAAGGCTGTCGCTCTGCTCTGTTTCCTGATGGTCGTGGCGGTCGGGGCCTCTCGGTTTATCCGGGACTCCCCGAGTGTGCCTGACACTTTTGATGATTCCAAGACTAATGCGTCCATTCAGCGCCTACCCCCGCAGGCGGTTCGGCCGGGGGACTCCTTCCCCCCCATGTGCATGAAGCCCACGGAAATTAAGCACGCCTTCAAGTATGTGAACACTATTGTGTCCTGCTTGATCTTTGTGGTTGGAATCATTGGCAACTCCGCACTGCTGAGGATCATATACAAGAACAAGTGCATGAGGAATGGACCCAACGTCCTGATTGGGAGCCTGGCACTGGGGGACCTACTTTATATCGTCATCGCAATCCCCATCAATGTGTATAAGGTAAATTGTCTTCCTTCCCACTGTTTCCTTTGTGGTTTTGTAAGGCTCGTGTTAACCTGGAGATAGCTTACAGTTTAGACCAGGAGTGTCAAACTCATTTTAGCTCAGGGGCCACATGCAGAAACATCTATTCCCAAAATCATGTCATGATAACTTAAAAATAAAGACAACTTCAGATTGTTTTCTTTGTTTAAAAAAAAGAACAAGCACAATCTGAAAACATACAAATCATAATGTTGTTGTTTTACACTTACATGTTGCTGTTCATTGTAGTCTATCTTCATTTGTCGTGATTTATCATTTCTGAATATCAAACAATCAATGTTTATTTATATAGCCCTAAATCACAAGTGTCTCAAAGGGCTGCACAAGCCACAACAACATCCTCGGTACAAAGCCCACATAAGGGCAAGGAAAAACTCACCCTAGTGGGACGTCGATGTGAATGACTATGAGAAACCTTGGAGAGGACCGCATATGTGGGTAACCCCCCAGGGGAATAAATGATGTCATCGGTCATCATAAAATGGCAACCAAGGTAATCAAAAAGGTCAACTAACGAACGAGATTTCTCTATAGAATCTCCTCTCTGGTCAACAAAAGCACCATGAGGATTCTAGCGGGAACTCTCGTTCAACCCTTTTTCGATTACGCATGCATCTCCTGGTACCCTAGCACCTCCAAAACCCTCAAATCTAGACTCCAAACATCCCAGAACAAGCTAGTCAGATTACTTCTAGACCTCCACCCCAGATCCCACCTCACTCCTACCCACTTCTACAAAGTGGGCTGGCTCAGGGTGGAGGACAGAGTAAAACAACTTGCACTGAGCCTAGTCTATAAAATCCGCTACACCTCCCTGATACCGAAGTACATGTCAAACTACTTCCTTAACGTAAATGACCGCCATAACCACAACACCAGGGGGAGCTCCACTAACCACGTTGAACCCAGATTCCGATCGAACAAAGGTCTTAACTCATTCTCTTTCTATGCCACATCAATGTGGAATGTGCTCCCAACAGGTATAAAAGAAATGGCATCTCTATCCTCCTTCAAAACCGCTATAAAAGTACACCTCCAGGCAACTTCAACCCTAAACTAACACCCTCCCCGGATTGTTAATAATCAAATGTAAACAATCAAATGTAGATATTTTTCTTATGCCTTCTGATCTCTCTCTCTCTCTCTCTCTCTATGTCCACTACTTGCTGTACATATCCTACCAAGTCAGACCTACACTGTTTCAATATCCATTTCTCTGTTCTCAATTGTTGATGACTGATGATAACAACCAAACCCCCCCACCCCCCCACCCCCACACACACACACACACACACACACACACACACACACCCCGAATTGTAAATAATGTAAATAATTCAATGTATACACCCTGATGATTATCTTGTGTGATGACTGTATTATGATGATAGTATATATGATAGTATATATCTGTATCATGAATCAATTTAAGTGGACCCCGACTTAAACAAGTTGAAAAACTTATTCGGGTGTTACCATTTAGTGGTCAATTGTACGGAATATGTACTTCGCTGTGCAACCTACTAATAAAAGTCTCAATCAGTCAATCAATCAGTCAAATAGGTGTGAGTCTGGCCGAGTTTTAAAATGCTCCCATTGGTATAAAATTGTAATCTATCAGAAGATATAATAAATAGTAATATCAAAATCAAATTACAGCATGATATTAATGTAATTCACTCA
This sequence comes from Nerophis lumbriciformis, assembly GCF_033978685.3. Lineage (NCBI taxonomy): Eukaryota > Metazoa > Chordata > Actinopteri > Syngnathiformes > Syngnathidae > Nerophis > Nerophis lumbriciformis. The sequence goes on along the minus strand of NC_084582.2, from coordinate 15,920,749 downwards.
TTTTCCTCAATTGATGTACTAAAATCATGAGTTTATTCTGTACATACGTAGCATCATCTGCAACAAAACCTGTGAATTCGGACTAATTTCATGAATCACACATGAAGTCAGAAGGGGATGCATGTTATTTATAGCTCGGTTGGTAGAGTGGCCATGCCAGCAACTTGAGGGTTCCACGTTCGATTCCCGCTTCCGCCATCCTAGTCACTGCCGTTGTGTCCTTGGGCAAGACACTTTACCCACCTGCTCCCAGTGCCACCCACACTGGTTTAAATGTAACTTAGATATTGGGTTTCACTATGTAAAAGCGCTTTGAGTCACTAGAGAAAAGCGCTATGTAAATATAATTCACTTCACTTCACTTCACTATTTCAACATAGTTACGTGCGCCCAGATAATGGGTCCCCAGTCCTCTATCTTAACCGGGCACATAGCTCCGCCCCCTCTGAAGTCATGCGCACTCCTGCGGTAGGGGATACAAATAATTGCTATTGCGACATCCAGTGGACACATTTAGAAGAGAAGTTTCTTTAATTCAAAAATTTCAGCTAATTTTTATACTTACCAAAATCATCTCGCGGGCCGGATAAAAGCTGTTTACGGGCGTTTGACACCCCTGGTTTAGGCACACTCATCATGGGAATACATGTCATCGATCATTCATTGACTCCCTGATTTTGGGCCCTTAATGATTTATTTGATCTGTTCTTATTTTATATTGGAATGATTATACAGTACTTCAACATACATGTCTAATAGAATATAATTTAGCAGAATGCATTACCACCAACTAGTTTTAAAAAGTGATGTCAAAATAATGTACAGCATTTACCTCGGAGTGGATCTCCTTGCAGATGCTTCTCCGTCAAACACACCATCAGCAGCTTTTCCATATTTTAATGGTCCGCCGTTTAGATATTATTTCAACATCTGACTCATTCTGCTTTAGTATTTTGCAAACTAGCAATGATACGCTCCAGTTGCTTTGCCAAGTCGACTTTCATGTTTTTGATGATTTTATTTCTTTTAAATTTTAATGATTATCATCCACTTCTTCTTCTCAGCACTGTCCAGCACGCTTACTTTCTTCCTTCCCAGGATTGGAAAAACAAATGTGTGTCGATCTCTAGCTGTAAGTGAATGCTATCGAGTGAGACCGGATATTTTAGGCGGTTCTTTTAGGGTTGACTCTGTTATTTGCTACCAATTCATTGATTAATAGCGGCTATGCTTATATCTTAGATGTTTGCTTGCATAACAATTAGCCAAAAGACAGCTCTTTCCTCAAAACACTCTTAAGTTGTGGCACTTTTAAGTTTAGGTACCACTGTACAACATGTATTTTCAATGATTGGATCAATTGGTTGACAATTGATCTAAACTTCATCTTATTTACACATAGCATAAATTCTACTTACTGATTCAAATACAAAGTAAATACAGCCCCACTAATTGATTAAATGTGCCTTAACAAGTTTTACCTCAACCAGATGTTTTTTGTAGCCATGTACACGCTTCAGGCATAATTCAGGCTGACTATTTGAGCTCTCGTATTTAGTTCACTTATACTGGTGGGTTTCCTGGCATGGATCCAGCATGGTCCACATATGTTCAATAAGGGTGAGGCTTTGAGATTGTCGTATCGGAAGCTTAATTTCAGCCTGTTTTGATCTTTGAGGTACCTGCATAAAAGAGCTGACAGAATATACAAACCCCGTTTCCATATGAGTTGGGAAATTGTGTTAGATGTAAATATAAACGAAATACAATGATTTGCAAATCATTTTCAACCCATATTCAGTTGAATATGCTACAAACACAACATATTTGATGTTCAAACTTTTTTTTTTGCAAATAATCATTAACTTTAGAATTTGATGCCAGCAACACGTGACAAAGAAGTTGGGAAAGGTGGCAATAAATACTGATAAAGTTGATGAATGCTCATCAAACACTTATTTGGAACATCCCACAGGTGTGCAGGCTATTTGGGAACAGGTGGGTGCCATGATTGGGTATAAAAGTAGATTCCATGAAATGCTCAGTCATTCACAAACAAGGATGGGGCGAGGGTCACCACTTTGTCAACAAATGCGTGAGCAAATTATTGAACAGTTTAAGAAAAACCTTTCTCAACCAGCTATTGCAAGGAATTTAGGGATTTCACCATCTACGGTCCGTAATATCATCAAAGGGTTCAGAGAATCTGGAAAAATCACTGCACGTAAGCAGCTAAGCCCGTGGCCTTCGATCCCTCAGGCTGTACTGCATCATCAAGCGACATCAGTGTGTAAAGGATATCACCACATGGGCTCAGGAACACTTCAGAAACCCACTGTCAGTAACTACAGTTGGTCGCTACATCTGTAAGTGCAAGTTAAAACTCTCCTATGCAAGGCGAAAACCGTTTATCAACAACACCCAGAAACGCCGTCGGCTTCGCTGGGCCTGAGCTCATCTAAGATGGACTGATACAAAGTGGAAAAGTGTTCTGTGGTCTGACGAGTCCACATTTCAAATTGTTTTTGGAAACTGTGGACGTCGTGTCCTCCGGACCAAAGAGGAAAATAACCATCCGGATTGTTTTAGGCGCAAAGTTGAAAAGCTAGCATCTGTGATGGTATGGCGGTGTATTAGTGCCCAAGACATGGGTAACTTACACATCTGTGAAGGTGCCATTAATGCTGAAAGGTACATACAGGTTTTGGAGCAACATATGTTGCCATCCAAGCAACGCTACCATGGACGCCCCTGCTTATTTCAGCAAGACAATGCCAAGCCACGTGTTACATCAATGTGGCTTCATAGTAAAAGAGTGCGGGTACTAGACTGGCCTGCCTATAGTCCAGACCTGTCTCCCATTGAAAATGTGTGGCGCATTATGAAGCCTAAAATACCACAACGGAGACCCCCGTACTGTTGAACAACTTAAGCTGTACATCAAGCAAGAATGGGAAAGAATTCCACCTGAGAAGCTTAAAAAATGTGTCTCCTCAGTTCCCAAACGTTTACTGAGTGTTGTTAAAAGGAAAGGCCATGTAACACGGTGGTGAACATGCCCTTTCCCAACTACTTTGGCACGTGTTGCAGCCATGAAATTCTAAGTTAATTATTATTTGCAAAAAAAAATAAAGTTTATGAGTTTGAACATCAAATATCTTGTCTTTGTAGTGCATTCAATTGAATATGGGTTGAAAAGGATTTGCAAATCATTGCATTCCGTTTATATTTACATCTAACACAATTTCCCAACTCATATGGAAACATGGTTTGTAAGAAAACAAGAATAGATTTTAGGAAGGAAGTACTAAAAACTATTGAAATTGTCTATGTAGTTCATTTTGCTTGATAAGATATCCTAAATTAAGATTTGTATGTCTAGAAATTAGCAGGACTTTTATCATCAATCCATCAATCAAAGTTTACTTATATAGCCCTAAATCACCAGTGTCTCAAAGGGCTGCACAAGCCACAACGACATCCTCGGCTCAGATCCCAAATCAGGGCAAGAAAAAACTCAACCCAATGGGATGACAATGAGAAACCTTGGAGGGGACCGCAGATGTAGACCACAAGGAAGTGTTTTCCATTTATAAAAAAAATAATAATAATATGCCTCCTTTAATGTGCCCTATAATCCGGTGCGCCTTATATGTGAAAAAAGATCGAAAATAGACCCGCTCATCAGCAGTGCGCCTTATAATTCAGTGAGCCCTATGGTCCGAAAAATATGGTATCCTTGTGCCATGTATTAAGAATGTTAATTTATGAATATTAATCATAAAATGCTGTTACTAAATTACATACATTATGTTAAAAATTTTACAAACAAAAAGTTGTACACTGTATCCCATGCATCTCATTGTGCAACATGTGAACGCTAGAAGGTTAACAAAATGTGACCTCTGAAAGGCGTACATGTCTCAAATATTCCCACAGCAGGACCCCAACCCAGACATCAATCTTGTTTTTCATGAGCTCATGAAAAACAATATTTGGTATTTTCTCCATTGTTCTCCCCGCACGGAAAATCTATTTTGAGCACACAAAATCCAAATCTAAAATCCAACCAAAACGCTTATTAATAAATCAAATTGTGGTACGTGTGCTACTAGTGGTACGCCAAATAATAATTTAATTAAATATTCAAACACAGTGTTTTTGTTCAAACTTTGTGTAATGTTACAGTGGCCAAAAATATTACATATATGTGTTAAATAAAACCTCTGCATTGTTCTTAATGAATATTTAGGCCTACTAAGCGACTGTATTTTACTGTTGGTCATTATTGTGGTACTTGGAGAGCCAAGTGTTTTCTGAGGTGATACAAGTTTGAAAACCACTGTTCCAAACAAAATAACCACATAACAATTTATTATTTCCCATTTTGCATTGCAACTTTGTGAGTGACAGGTGACAACTCGTGGTCACAACAGATAAAACAATGACAATGTCGGCCAAGACCTTCTACGGAGGAGAAAGAGGTGGTCTGCATTAACAATGTTTTTATTGTGATAAACTGATAACTGTCGGCCGTAACCACACCAAAACAACATCAGCAACAAAACTACTATCATGCAAAACGGGTCACTTTCTACTGTAATCACACCAACTATATGTCGTATTGACAACAGCTACTCTCTCAATGTCATTTGCTCCAAAAGACGCAAACTGAGTCAGTGATGCGTTCACCGCCACAAAAAGAGTCGGACAACTCCAACACCACACATAAACTGTAACTGCCAGGTCGACACACTAATGCAGTTCACACGCAGCCAATCAATGTCATTAACAGCTTATAGCAGCCAGGTTAAAAGCTGCATAATAACTCTTATTTTTTGCAAAACAAGCAGGCACTGTACACCCACACTCCCCAATCAGATTTGCACTTATTCTTGTGTCATGTATTAAGAATGTTCATTTATGGATATTAATCATAAAATGCTGTTGCTGGATTACAGAAATGCTATTAAAAACTCTGTAATGATGTATTTTACAAACAAAAAGTTGTACACTGTATCCCATGCATGTGCTGCAGCATACATCTCATTGTGCAAAATGTGAATGTTACAAGGTGAACAAAATGTGATCTCTGAAAGGCGTACAAGTCTCAAATATTTCCACGGCAGGACCCAACCCAGACATCAATCTTTTTTTTTCATGAGAAACATTAAAAACAATATTTGGTATTTTCATTGTCAGTGGGCCAAATCATTTTTATTAGAAAATAACATAATGGAAATGACTGCTGTTATTTGATTGTTGTAGTAACACATTTAACTTATGTCAGTTTTGGGACAGGTGTGATGCCGGTGTGGCGACAGTGTACACATCTGATTTGCTCAGACACATGAAAAATTAGAGGGAACATTGATGCTCACTGTCAAAAAATACATTCTAATCCATAGAAAGACACTACATTATTATCTTAAAAGGGAACATTATCACCAGACCTGTGTAGGGCGTCAATATATACCTTGATGTTGCAGAAAAAAGACCATATATTTTTTTAACCGATTTCCGAACTCTAAATGGGTGAATTTTGGCGAATTAAACGCCTTTCTAATATTCGCTCTCGGAGCGATGACGTCACAACGTGACGTCACATCGGGAAGCAATCCGCCATTTTCTCAAACACATTACAAACACTGAGTCAAATCAGCTCTGTTATTTTCCGTTTTTTCGACTGTTTTCCGTACCTTGGAGACATCATGCCTCGTCGGTGTGTTGTCGGAGGGTGTATCAACACGAACAGGGACGGATTCAAGTTGCACCAGTGGCCCAAAGATGCGAAAGTGGCAAGAAATTGGACGTTTGTTCCGCACATTTTACCGACGAAAGCTATTCTACGCCAGAGATGGCAAGAATGTGTGGATATCCTGCGACACTCAAAGCAGATGCATTTCCAACGATAAAGTCAAAGAAATCTGCCGCCAGACCCCCATTGAATCTGCCGGAGTGTGTGAGAAATGATGATCAAGAGAAGAATATCGACCCTAGCTTCCCTGGCCTGCTGACATCAAGTCCAAAACTGGGCAGATCAGCTTTCAGGAAAAGAGAGCGGATGAGGGTATGTCTACAGAATATATTAATTGATGAAAATTGGGCTGTCTGCACTCTCAAAGTGCATGTTGTTGCCAAATGTATTTCATATGCTGTAAACCTAGTTCATAGTTGTTAGTTTCCTTTAATGCCAAACAAACACATACCAATCGTTGGTTAGAAGGCGATCGCCGAATTCGTCCTCGCTTTCTCTCGTGTCGCTGGCTGTCGTGTCGTTTTCGTCGGTTTCGTTTGCATACGGTTCAAACCGATATGGCTCAATAGCTTCGGTTTCTTCTTCAATTTCGTTTTCGCTACCTGCCTCCACACTACAACCATCCGTTTCAATACATGCGTAATCTGTTGAATCGCTTAAGCCGCTGAAATCCGAGTCTGAATCCGAGCTAATGTCGCTATAGCTTGCTGTTCTTTCCGCCATGTTTGTTTGTGTTGGCTTCACTATGTGACGTCACAGGAAAATGGACGGGTGTTTATAACGATGGTTAAAATCAGGCACTTTGATGCCTTTTTTAGGGATATTGCGTGATGGGTAAAATTTTGAAAAAAAACTTCGAAAAATAAAATAAGCCACTGGGAACTGATTTTTAATGGTTTTAACCCTTCTGAAATTGTGATAATGTTCCCCTTTAATTGATGTTTGCAGGTGTCTCAATTAATGGGATCAGAATAGATTTGATAGCTTTCTGGAAGTTTCTTTTATCGTTTTAATATATGTGGTGTACACGGCATCCAAAGTGCAATGCAATGTTTCACTTTCCTGGGGCGCTGGATTTATTGCAGCCTCAGAAGCACATAGGACCAAAACATTTAAGTCGATGGAGAACACATGGAAGGCCATATTTGACAGGGGAACACCCACATTAAGGCTTGCTCCACTTAAAATGTCTTAAAATGTTATTTTCCTAATGGAGGGGGAGAATGCTGCGCAGGCAGAATCCACGCAGTTGTGCACCTTTTTTTCTTTAGCACATGGGACAATGGGGACAAACTTAATCAGGCATTCAAGCTCATGATTTGTGAATGGAAAGTAACGTCTGATAGGAAGTGAAATTTACAGCTCAATAGGACCTCTTGAGGATTATAACTAAATGTTATATGGTCAGAAAGGATTCAAACCCAACAATGTGGGGCGTGAGGAAGTCAGCTGTTTGGACATGTATTTGAAGTAGACAATTTAACGTGATGTTGGCCAGTTTACTTTAACGTGCTCATCATACAGGATTGATCCTATTGCTGCCGATGCGGCCCTCAATGAAAACAAGCAATGTATATACAGTAAATCAGTTTTGGAATTTTTATACTAACAATGCGGTAAATTGATTGACAGCTATAACAATGATTAAGCGTTTGCACTCCTTTTTAAGGCTTCTTCAAAATTTTATTCATTTCCTCAAGACGCAGGGCTCATTTTGATTATAATGTACTATCCATGTTGAATTCATTTTGCCTGTACTATGCATGCACTTTACCAGTTATGGCTTGGCACGTTTTATTGGTGGTTACGGTCTATTTACGATTGCACTCTGAATGCAGCTGTATTAGGAAGAAGTGAAAACAGTTGTTTTGAACCACAATGTTGTCATCAAGTGAAAACAATCTTGTAATGGAGGCTGTGGCCAAATGCGCCAATTCAACTATAACCGTATGGTTTTCCTTTAATCTGATAGGATGACTGGAAATAAACAGGATCTGTGTAGTCACGGCAAGGTAGAGTCTTAAGTAAACACTTTTTTGATGTATTTATTTCGTGCAATGACACTCAGTCTTTGTACTGGGCTGTATTTTGTATATTGCATTTGGTAAGTATTCACAGCACTTCACTTTTTCCACATTTTATTATGTAAATGCCTTATTCCATAATAGAATACATTCATTTTTTGTCCTCCAAATTCTACGGATGAATGACAATGTGAAACGTTTTTAGGGACCGATGTCCCTTTGGGACAGAGGACCCTATTGAATTTCTAGCGTTTTATAATTATTATACCGCCGCCTCTTTGAGCTGTAATTTGACCCCCTTAACATGCTTCAAAACTCACCAAATTGGACTGACGAAAATTGCGATCTAATCAAAAACCCAAACCCCAAAACTCAAAATTGCGCTCTAGCGCCTCCTAGGAAGAAAACACAGACAAAACTGCCTCTAACTCCCAGTAAGAATGTCGTAGACACATGAAACAAAAACCTCTATGTAGGTCTCACTTAGACCTATATTTCATACACTGACAACCCCCAGCAAAAATCAACAGGAAGTTTGCAATTCCCCCTTCAAAACAAAAGTTGTGTAAAAACAGTCACCTTTTTTCAAACATTATCTCCTCTGAGCACGTTTGTCGTGTCGACTTCAAATACGCACAGGGGAGAGATTGAACCCTTCTGATTAAAAGTTGATGAAAGAGTTTTAATTACTGCTCCGGTTTGGATTTTATGAGCCCTCAAAGAACCGCTGCGCTGATGCTGCTGCGCTGCTGCCATCTCAAGATGGCCGCACCTTGCTGAGACAAAACTGCCTCTAACTCCCAGTATGAAATTTAGGAGACACATGAAACTAAAACCTCAATGTAGGTCTCACTTAGACCTATATTTCATACACTGACAACCCCCAGCTAAAATCAACAGGAAGTTTGCCATTCCCCATTCAATACAAAAGCTTCTCTCCATTCGCAATACATTAGAGTCTCAAGATGGCACCACCCTGCTCAGACAAAACTGCCTCTAACTCCCAGTAGGAATGTCAAAGACACATGAAACAAAAACCTCTATGTAGGTCTCACTTAGACCTATATTTCATACACTGACAACCCCCAGCTAAAATCAACAGGAAGTTTGCAATTCCCCCTTCAATACTAAAGATGGCTAAAAAAAACTTGCCTTGTTTCAAACATCTCCTCTGAGGTCGCGGGGGCAGCAGCCCAATCAGGGAAGCCCAGACTTCCCTCTCCTCAGCCACTTCTACCAGCTCTTCCTGGGGGATCCCGAGGCGCTCCCAGGCCTGCTGAGAGACATAGTCTCTTCAGCGTGTCCTGGGTCTTCCTTGTGGTCTCCTACCGGTCCCGTATCGCTGCTTGCAGCTTTAATTTTGTATTATTTTTTTAAACATTTTGGTAATGTATTAAAAATTAAAAACTACAAAAATCACATGTACATAAGTATTCATATAAATTGATCAATACTTTGCTGATGCACCTTTGGCAGCAATTACAGCCTCACGTATTTTTGAATACGATGCCACAAGCTTAGCACTTATCTTTGGGCAGTTTCGCTCATTCCTCTGTGGGCATTCCTCTATGCAACACCTCTCAAGCTCCATCACGCTGGATGAGAAGTATTGGTCTTTATCCAGGATGTCTCTGTACATTAATGCATTCATCGTTCCCTCTATCATGACTATTCTCCTAGTTACTGCCGCTGAAAAACATCCCCACATCATGATGCTGCCACCACCATGCTTCACTGATGGTATTGGTCTGGTGATGAGTGGTGCCTGGTTTGTGTAATTTGTTCATGGCAGAGTTCAATCGTTGTCTCATCTGGCCAGATAATTTGTTTCTCATGGTCTGAGAGTCTTTCATGTGAATTTTGGCAAACTTTTTACCGAAAAATGGCTTCCATCTGGCCCCTACACCATACAGGCTTGATTGGTGGATTTCCTGTAGAGATGGTTGTCCTTGTCCACAGAGGAATGTTGTAGCTCTGTCAGAGTGTCCATCGGATTCTTGGTCACCTCCCTGACTAGACTAAGATGAATGCACTCATTTACAGAGACATCCTGGATGAATACCAATGCTTCCAATCCAACCTGATGGAACTTGAGTGGTGCTGCAAAGAGGAATGGGTGAAACTGCCCAAGCATAGGTGTGCCAAGATTGTGTCTTCGTATACAAAAATACTTTAGGCTGTAATTGCTGCCAAAGGTTGGTCGGTCGGTTGGTTTCAGTTCATTTCGAACATGCATACAAAACAATTACAATGCAATACATCACATATTACCAGTTGTTTCATTGCAGCGTGTCCGAAAAGGAGTGAAAGAAGCACAGCTTCTAAAGGTGCACCAACAAAGTATTGAGCAAACCCTGTGAATGTGATTTTTTTATTTTTTTTATTTGTAATACATTTTCAAAATTTAAAAAAAATAAAACCTTAAAGGCCTACTGAAATGTAATTTTCTTATTTAAACGGGGATAGCAGGTCCATTCTATGTGTCATACTTGATCATTTCGTGATATTGCCACATTTTTGCTGAAAGGATTTAGTAGAGAACATCGACGATAAAGTTTGCAACTTTTGGTCGTTGATAAAAAAGCCTTGCCTGTACCGGAAGTAGCAGACGAGTAGCGTGACGTCACAGGTTGTGGAGCTCCTCACATCTGCACATTGTTTACAGTCATGGCCACCAGCAGCGAGAGCGATTCGGACCGAGAAAGCGACTATTTCCCCATTAATTTGAGCAAAGATGAAAGATTTGTGGATGAGGAAAGTGAGAGTGAAGGACTAGAGGGCAGTGGGAGCGATTCAGATAGGGAAGATGCTGTGAGAGGCGGGTGGGACCTGATATTCAGCTGGGAATGACTAAAACAGTAAATAAACACAAGACATATATATACTCTATTAGCCACAACACAACCAGGCTTATATTTAATATGCCACAAATTAATCCCGCATAACAAACACCTGCCCCCTCTCGTCCATATAACCCGCCAATACAACTCAAACACCTGCACAACACACTCAATCCCACAGCCCAAAGTACCGTTCACCTCCCCAAAGTTCATACAGCACATATATTTCCCCAAAGTCCCCAAAGTTACGTACGTGACATGCACATAGCGGCACACACGTACGGGCAAGCGATCAAATGTTTGGAAGCCGCAGCTGCATGCGTACTCACGGTACCGCGTCTGCTCATCCAACTCAAAGTCCTCCTTGTAAGAGTCTCTGTTGTCCCAGTTCTCCACAGGCCAATGGTAAAGCTTGACTGTCATCTTCCGGGAATGTAAACAATGAAACACCGGCTGTGTTATCTGGCACAACAGTCAGAGGGTGCATTCTACGGCGGGGGTGCGTTATCCGGCACAACACCTACCGCAATACACCGCTTCCCACCTACAGCTTTCTTCTTTGCTGTCTCCATTGTTCATTGAACAAATTGCAAAAGATTCACCAACACAGATGTCCAAAATACTGTGGAATTTTGCGATGAAAACAGACGACTTAATAGCTGGCCACCATGCTGTCCCAAAATGTCCTCTACAATCCGTGACGTCACGCGCAGGCGTCATCAGACCGAGACGTTTTCAGCAGGATATTTCGCGCAAAATTTAAAACTGGACTTTAGTAGGCTTACCCGGCCGTATTGGCATGTGTTGCAATGTTAAGATTTCATCATTGATATATAAACTATCAGACTGCGTGGTCGGTAGTAGTGGGTTTCAGTAGGCCTTTAACATGCTTATTGTGGGTATTGTGTGTAGAATTTTGAGGGGGAAAAAAATATATATATTCCAGTTTGAAATAAGTCTGTAACGTAACAAAATGTGGAAAGCGTGGAGCATTATGAATACTTGCCAGATGCACTGTAATAGATATCTGTCAGTGTGTGTTAAAAAGGACAATTAGAGTTGGAAAGTTGGGAGTTCTTTATTCCTACTTTTGAGATACTGCCCAATTCTGAACTAATTTGATCAGCCCCTGGGAGTAGGACGTTATCCATTTTATGTGAAAATATTTATAGTTTATAGTGTTGGCCTCTGAGGGGGAAAAAGACACGATGTGACCGTTAATTGAACCCCAAATAGTTTTTCCATGTGCTGATTACAATTTTCCATAACCACAAACTGGACAGTCTTTCTTTTTTTGTATCCTCAGCTAATAGCAAAAGATTGGCCCTTCGGGGTGTATCTCTGCAAGATGATGCCCTTCATCCAAAAAGCTTCAGTGGGTATCACTGTCCTCAGTCTATGTGCGCTGAGTATTGACCGGTGCGTATATGCTCCTCATCCTCCAAGTTTTTTGACGTACTACTCAAAGCAGGAAATATCATGTGTTTTGCTTGCACAGCTACCATGCAGTGACGTCATGGAGCAGGGTGAAGGGAATGGGCATCCCTGTGTGGAAAGCGGTGGAGGTGGCGCTGATTTGGGTGATCGCTGTGCTGTTGGCAGTCCCCGAGGCCCTGGCGTTCGACATGTTGGAGATGCCGTACAGAGGCAACAAACTGCGCGTGTGCCTGCTGCATCCGGAACAAAGCTCCAACTTCATAAAGGTAGGCACGGCCACAAGCAAGGACTACATAATATATAAAAACTAGGGATGTCCGATAATGGCTTTTTGCCGATATCCGATATTCCGATATTGTCCAACTCTTTAATTACCGATACCGATATCAACCGATATATGCAGTCGTGGAATTAACACATTATTATGCCTAATTTGGACAATAAGATAAATAAATTAAAAACATTTTCTTGAATAAAAAAGAAAGTAAAACAATATAAAAACAGTTACATAGAAACTAGTAATGAATGAAAATTAGTCAAATTAACTGTTAAAGGTTAGTACTATTAGTGGACCAGCAGCACGCACAATCATGTGTGCTTACGGACTGTATCCCTTGCAGACTGTATTGATATATATTGATATATAATGTAGGAACCAGAATATTAATAACAGAAAGAAACAACCCTTTTGTGTGAATGAGTGTAAATGGGGGAGGAAGGTTTTTTGGGTTGGTGCACTAATTGTAAGTGTATCCTGTGTTTTTTATGTTGATTTAATTAAAAAAAACATCAACAAAAAAAAACAACGATACCGATAATAAAAAAACCCGATTCCGATCATTTCCGATATTACATTTTAACGCATTTATCGGACATCTCTAATAAAAACCCCAAAGCCAGCGAAGTTGGCACGTTGTGTAAATAGTAAATAAAAACAGAATACAATTATTTGCAAATCCCTTTCAACCTATATTTAATTGAATAGACTGCAAAGACAAGATACTTAACATTCAAACTGGAAAACGTTGTTATGTTTTGTAAATATTAGCTCATTTGGAATTTCATGCCTGCAACATGTTTCAAAAAAGCTGGCACAAGTGGCAAAAAAGACTGAGAAAGTTGAGGAACGCTCATCAAACACTTATTTGGAACATCCCACAGTTGAACAGGCTAATTGGGAACAGGTGGGTGCCATGATTGGGCATAAAAGCAGCTTCCACGAAATGCTCAGTCATTCACAAACGAGGATGGGGCGAGCGTCACCACTTTGTGAACAAATGCGTGAGCAAATTGTCGAACAGTTTAAAAACAACATTTTTCAACGAGCTATTGCAAGGAATTTAGGGATTTCACCATCTACGGTCCGTAATATCATCAAAAAGCGACATCAGTGTGTAAAGGATATCACCACATTGGCTCAGGAACAATTCAGAAAACCACTGTCAGTAACTACAGTTTGTCGCTACATCTCTAAGTGCAAGTTAAAACTCTACTATGCAAAGTTAAAGCCATTTATCAACAACACCCAGAAACGCCAAAACACATTTCCACTTCCATCAATTTTCTACTGCTTGTCTTTTTAAAAATAAACAATTACCGGTACATGGATAAATGAAATTAACCATTGCTTACACATTTTATTGAAGACTATTGTTGGCAAAGACGATGATGTGAGGAGGGGTGTGGAGAGCTTTTCTACGAGTTCTTTCTTAAATTCAATAGTGTTTCTCACCTTTTTTATCAAAGTACTGAGACTCGTAACTTTCTTTGGCACCATTGTGGCTTATTTTGCAGTGGTACTTAGGCCGTATAATAACTGAGACATCAAATTAAAATTGGGATCATGCAAATCCTACAAAGAGTAGCCGTTAAAAAATCCAGGCACTACTGTACGACTGATTGTTGTCAGTAGAACTGCTGCTTTGTTAACTTGCGTGCAAACAGCTTGAGTTTGGTTTCTACTAAGAGTGAATGTTGTTCGTCTATGTGTTTCCTTTGATTGACACCCAGACTGGGCGTACCACAACTTTGACTGGTGAAAAGTCAATCACAGGGTGCGTAGAGAGCCAAACAACCATTCACATCCTCCATGGGAGGAAAGAATGACACTAAATGTACACAGGAATGCATGTTTAGGATGTTGAGTGGCACATATTTGCAGTATATTGCACACTGGGAGCCTGATGTACTAAAGGTTTGCATGTATTTAAACATGTGCAAACTTGATAGCATTACTAAACGTGTGCAAAGTGGATTGGGTCTGTTAAATGAGCCGAATAAGGCGTGCAATCCATTTTGTGTCTCTGTTTTCATTAATATGTGAAATGTATGCTGGTTAGCAAAACGCCCACAATGCTTGGAGGAGAGAATACAATACATTAAACAGCATGCACAATGTGATTTATCAACATTTATCACCGTTTTGGCAGCACTATATTGCGCTTTATTTAGCAAGTTTGAAAAGGAAGTGCAAACTGATACAGTTACGCACACGGCTGTAAGAGACGAGTGCTTGCGCAGCAAAGACACACGATGGACAGGGAAACCTCTGTCCTATGTGTACATTTCAACATATTTTGACAGTCAGGAATGAAAAATATAAGACATATTGTCTATTCAGCAATATCCTTTTATAATTCCGTAGCTGCTAGATGATTTAAGGTGCTGATTAAAACTAATTCAATTGATGGGTTTTGGTGTCATTTAATATATTTTTGATGATGATTCTTTTTTCACATAGAATATATATTACGAAAATATATCCTATATAATACAAACTTCTAGAAGTATGCATTTTTGCATCTTGAGCACAGGAGTGCAGCTCAATGCACTATCAGTGGTTAAAAAAAAAAAAGAAGTGATGTCAATGTAGATGCACTCCACGACTGCTTCTAAAATGCCCATAAAAAATGGTGGATGTCACCTGCATATTTGAAAACATTGCAAAATGCAACAGGTAGGAGCATGATAACATGAATATGCAGTAAATGAGATGTCTCTGTGGTGATTCCCCGTTTAGTACACGCAAACGCCTCATTTAAAAAAGGCGTACTGTGTGCTATGAGGGGCCGTTAGGGACATTATTCAGAATTACCTCTTATACACACTACTGAAATGCTCTCACATTAAACAACTGAAATGTTTTTCTCTCACACACTACTGTAACACTCTTATACACACTACTGAAATGCTCTCACATAAACAACTGAAATGTTTTTCTCTCACACACACTACTGAAACACTTTCATACACACTACTGACACACTCTTATACACACTACTAAAAATGCTCTCACATAAACAAATTAAATGTTTTTCTCTCACACACACTACTGAAACTCTCTTATACACAGTAGTGTGTGTGAGAGAAAAACATTTCAGTTGTTTATGTGAGAGCATTTCAATAGTGTGTAATTAGAGTGTTTCAGTTGTGTGTATGAGAGTGTTTCAGTAGTGTGTGTGAGGGGAAAACATTTCAGTTGTTTATGTAGGAGGATTTCAGAAGTGTGTATGAGAGTGTTTCAGTAGTGTGTGTGAGAGAAAAACATTTCAGTTGTTTATGTGAGAGCATTTCAATAGTGTGTAATTAGAGTGTTTCAGTTGTGTGTATGAGAGTGTTTCAGTAGTGTGTGTGAGGGGAAAACATTTCAGTTGTTTATGTAGGAGGATTTCAGAAGTGTGTATGAGAGTATTTCAGTAGTGTGTGTGAGAGAAAAACATTTCAGTTGTTTATGTGAGAGCATTTCAATAGTGTGTAATTAGAGTGTTTCAGTTGTGTGTATGAGAGTGTTTCAGTAGTGTGTGTGAGGGGAAAACATTTCAGTTGTTTATGTAGGAGGATTTCAGAAGTGTGTATGAGAGTGTTTCAGTAGTGTGTGTGAGAGAAAAACATTTCAGTTGTTTATGTGAGAGCATTTCAATAGTGTGTAATTAGAGTGTTTCAGTTGTGTGTATGAGAGTGTTTCAGTAGTGTGTGTGAGGGGAAAACATTTCAGTTGTTTATGTAGGAGGATTTCAGAAGTGTGTATGAGAGTATTTCAGTAGTGTGTGTGAGAGAAAAACATTTCAGTTGTTTATGTGAGAGCATTTCAATAGTGTGTAATTAGAGTGTTTCAGTTGTGTGTATGAGAGTGTTTCAGTAGTGTGTGTGAGGGGAAAACATTGCAGTTGTTTATGTAGGAGGATTTCAGAAGTGTGTATGATAGTGTTTCAGTAGTGTGTGTGAGAGAAAAACATTTCAGTTGTTTATGTGAGAGCATTTCAGTTGTTTATGTGAGAGCATTTCAATAGTGTGTAATTAGAGTGTTTCAGTATTGTGTATGAGAGTGTTTCAGTAGTGTGTGTGAGGGGAAAACATTTCAGTTGTTTATGTAGGAGCATTTCAGAAGTGTGTATGAGAGTGTTTCAGTAGTGTGTGAGAGAAAAACATTTCAGTTGTTTATGTGAGAGCATTTCAGTAGAGTGTGTAAGAGTGTTTCTGTAGTGTGTATGAGAGTGTTTCAGTAGTGTGTGTGAGAGAAAAACATTTAAGTTGTTTATGTGAGAGCATTTCAGTAGTGTGTATAAGAGGTAGTTCTGAATAATGTCCCTAACAGACCCTCACAGTGTGCACCCACTCACTGTACATGCTATTTTTAGATAGCACACGCTGTTTAGCGCAAGGTATTTAGATCTGAGTAAATCAGACTCTAAGTGTGTTTGCATCTCCCCAGTTCTACCAGGACGTGAAAGACTGGTGGCTGTTTGGCTTCTACTTCTGCCTGCCGCTCGCCTGCACAGGAATCTTCTACACTCTCATGTCCTGCGAGATGCTGAGTCGCAAGAAAGGCATGCGCGTGGCACTCAACGACCACATGAAACAGGTATGACTGCACACATCGTGGCGCATTAAGACTAAAGGCTTGAGCCTAACGTTTGTCTTTGTCTAGAGGAGGGAAGTAGCAAAGACAGTGTTCTGCCTGGTGCTGATTTTCGCTCTGTGCTGGTTGCCACTTCACCTCAGTCGCATTCTCAAGAAAACAGTTTATGACCAAAATGACCCCAACCGCTGCGAACTCCTCAGGTAGGCACGCACCGTCACAAATAAGCTGGGAAAGTCACGACGGCCCATTGTTCTCTGCCTCGTGGCTTCCTGGCAAACTGACCGTAAGCGTTTTGCTTTCCCTTCCAGCTTCCTTTTAGTGATGGATTACATTGGCATCAACATGGCTTCACTAAACTCCTGCATTAACCCGATCGCCCTCTACTTTGTCAGCCAGAAGTTCAAAAACTGCTTCCAGGTAAGAACGCAAGGACATTGCACTCTGATTATGAACACAGGGGTAATGTCAAATACCAGCTGAAAGATGACGGTTAAAATTTTTGATTGGTGAGAAGAAGGATGTCCTTAATATTTAAATGACACACTAAATGACAAACCTGCTCAGTGGCCTTGTGGTTAGAGTGTCCGCCCTGAGATTGGTAGGTTGTGAGTCATACCAAAGACTATAAAAATGGGACCCATTACCTCCCTGCTTGGCACTCAGCATCAAGGGTTGGAATTGGGGGTTAAATCACCAAAATGATTCCCGGGCGCAGCCACCGCTACTGCTCACTGCTCCCCTCACCTCCCAGGGGGTGAACAAGGGCATGGGTCAAATGCAGAGGACACATTTCACCACACTTAGTGTGTGTGACAATCATTGGTACTTTAACTTTTTTAACTTTAACTTGTGCATGAGCAAAGTGCATCATTTTGGGGTTTTATTTAGCGTTGCTTTGTTCACCCCGGTGGAGAGTCTACAATCTACAGTTGTGACCAAAAGTTTTGGGCGTGGCTTAAAGCTGCTGCCTAAAGGGCACTCGCCGTTCAATGGTCCTGCCCCCTTTTTATGCTCCAACCATATGTAAGCAACTCAAAAAACCACCCTGATCCCCAATGTGCATTTGACCAGAACTGCAGGAAACGTCTAATCTTGGAATTGCAGACAACGCTTTATGTATGAAATATAAAGTTCTGTTTTCCTGACGTATCAAATACTGTCATGCAATAAACTGCTAATTAATGACTAAAAAATCATACAATGTGATTTTCTGGATTTTTGTTCTAGGTTCTGTCACTCACCGTTGAAGAGTACCTATGATAACGATTATATATATATATATATATATATATATATATATATATATATATATATATATGTATATATATATATATATATATATATATATATATATATATATATATATATATATATATTACAGATGTCCGATAAATGCGTTAAAATATAATATCAGAAATTATCGGTGTCGGTTTTTTTATTATTGGTATCGGGTTTATTTGTTTTTTGGTTTTTTTTATTAAATCAACATAAAAAACACAAGATACACTTACAATTAGTGCACCAACCCAAAAAACCTCCCTCCCCCACTCATTCGCACTCATTCACACAAAAGGGTTGTTTCTTTCTGTTATTAATATTCTGGTTCCTACATTATATATCAATATATATCAATACAGTCTGCAAGGGATACAGTCCGTAAGCACACATGATTGTGCGTGCTGCTGGTCCACTAATAGTGCTAACCTTTAACAGTTAATTTTACTAATTTTCATTAATTACTAGTTTCTATGTAACTGTTTTTATATTGTTTCACATTCTTTTTTATTCAAGAAAATGTTTTTAATTTATTTATCTTATTTTATATATTTTTTTAAAAGTACCTTATCTTCACCATACCTGGTTGTCCAAATTAGGCATAATAATGTGTTAATTCCACGACTGCATATATCGGTTGATATCGGTATCGGTTGATATCGGTATCGGTAATTAAAGAGTTAGACAATATCGGAATATCGGATATCGGCAAAAAGCCATTATCGGACATCCCTAATTTATATATATATATATATATATATATATATACGTTAGGTCAGGGAAAAACACAGAGGCTATTTCATCCCTACAAGCCTGTTTCGCAAGTTTCTCTGCTCTTCAGGGGATTTTAGAGAGGATTTTAGAGAAACCTGCGAAACAGGCTTGTCGGGATGAAATAGCCTCCGTGTTTTTTTCTGACTTAAACTATATTCCGCTCTACCCCGGTATTGAGCACTGTATAGCGGATAAACCACAGAAACCTCAACTATATATATATATATATATTTATATATATATATGTATATATATATATATATATATATATATATATATATATATATATATATATATATATATATATATGTTTTAAATTACATTTTAATTAAGTGTAATTGATTAAGTCTTATCAAGCTTGTTTCGTCACTTGTTTTTCTGTCAGTCTGGGCTCTGGCGTAGTTGCACATGTATCATTTGCATGCTTTAGAGCGCGATACCCAGGAAACGTTGTGTAGAAAAGGACAAACTGTAGGGACAAAAAAGTAAGCCCATATAGGCAACCACATGTTCACGCCTAAAAAAACGCAACCCGCAACTCACACACTTTGCAACACTATCAATCAATCAATCAATCTTTATTTATATAGCCCTAAATCACAAGTGTCTCAAAGGGCTGCACAAGCCACAACGACATCCTCGGTACAAAGCCCACATACAACACTACTGCTGCTAACAGCTACTGTAGGAACTCCGGTGATAACTCAACTCACAGTTACAGTGGATTGAAATAACTGGTCCTGAGGAGAGATCAACCTGCCAGGGCATCGAAGCTAAACTTGCCATTTACCATATTTTTCGGAGTCTAAGTCGCACCTGCCGAAAATGCATAATAAAGATGGAAAAAAACATATAAGTCGCACTGAAGCCCGGCCAAACTATGAAAAAAAGTGTGACTTATAGTTCGAAAAATACGGTACTATTAATTGTTCTTTATTACTTTCTGCGCTCTATGCATTCCTGTGACTCAATAACAGCTGGAATTCCGCTGCTTTTCCACCGCTACGATCTGGTCTGAGGGTCACACGTTAATCGCACCAAAGAAAAATATATTCTTCAAGCAAGCTTCAAGCACACCTGTGAAGTGAAAACCATTTCAGGTGCTCATCGAGAGAATGCCAAGAGTGTTCAAAGCAGTAATCAGAGCAAAGGGTGGCTATTTTGAAGAAACTAGAATATAGAACATGTTTTCAGTTACAGTATTTCACCTTTTTTTGTTAAGTACATAACTCCACATGTGTTCATTCATAGTTTTGATGCCTTCAGTGACAATCTACAATGTAAATAGCAGAGGTGTGGACTCGAGTCACATGACTTGGACTCGAGTCAAACTCGAGTCATGAATTTGATGACTTTAGACTCGACTTGACAAAATGTAAAAAGACTTGCAACTCGACTTAGACATTAACATCAATGACTTGTGACTTCACTTGGACTTGAGCCTTTTGAATTGACATGACTTGACATGACTTGCTACTTTCCCCAAAACCCAAAGATGAAAAAGTTATTCGGGAGCGCTCCGTATTTTTCATTGTGTACTTGTCTATCAGCGTTGCGTGTGTCAGCTGGTGTGCTGTCAGTACAACAGCCAATCAAATTAGATCTACTTTGTTTTCATCACACAGCATTCATCCAATCAAATTGCAGGACAACCAACGAAGAAGACATGTCCAAACCACACGCCAGTGAACAAAAAATTATACCTAAAATAATTTTGTTTGGGTATAAAAATTACGAGGTGGTCAACACAAAACGGTTTGCAGTATGCAACACATGCGGTTCGAAAATTACTGATGGAGAGGCAACAACTTCCAACTTCGTCCGGCATTTGAAGTTGCACAAAGAAGGGTAAGTTTTGAATGTAAGATAACGTTTATTGGCTAAGTAACGTGACTTTTATTTGCTGTGTAGTTAAATCAGTGAGGCTGTAAACTCACTGCTAACGTTATAACGTTATTGCAAACACGGGAATCTGTTGCAGTTCACTACCTTATTCATACTTTTTGTTCAGTGATTTTTTTTAAGCAGGGTTACGTTAGTCAATATATCACACGTAACGTTAGACGGCGGTCAGCAGCACCGCGTATTTTAGCCACCTAAAAAAAGACAAAAATAGTCAAATAAAGGTCAGTTAAAATGTATACTATATTATGAATATGTGTACCGTTTTAGCTAGCTTTCTGACATACTGTTGGTTGTTTACCTCAGTGGTCCCCAACCACCGGGCCGCGGCCCGGTACTGGTCCGTGGATCGATTGGTATCGGGCCGCACAAGAAATAATTTTATTTTATTTTATTTTTTTAAATTAAATCAACATAAAAAACACAAGATACACTTACAAGTAGTGCACCAACCCAAAACAACTCTCTCCCCCCTTTTGTTCTGGGCATTGAACATGAAGACTCTTCCTTCACTGTTCCGAGTGGCCATGAGAGTCTTGGCAGTGCCTGCCTCCAGTGCTCCAGTGGAGCGAGTTTTCAGCCATGGTGGCATCATACTACGCCCCCATCGTGCACAAATGACTGACAGACTCTTGGCTAATTTGGTCTTTTGCAAATGCAATGCAGCATAGGGCCCTGACATATAAAAAGTACAACTTTTTTGTTATGTTCACGTATATGTCATGTTTTTTCAATGTTAACACTTTTGTACAAATAAGTACATTTGCACTTTATTTTTCAATGTGTTTGTTCTGTAAAGGAATGAGTTAATGTTTAAAATGACTGGTTAATAGTGCTATTATAAAGTGCAATGTCAGCACAATTTTATTCCTGCAATTTAAAATGCACTTGTTTTAATAAATAAATACAGCGTTTGAAAAGCATACACAATCTGTGTTAATATATTAGTCTGTGGTTAAAAGGACTTGAAAGGACTCGAAACTCAAAATGCAGGACTTAGGACTTGACTTGAGACTTTCCAGTCTTGACTTTGGACTTGACTCGGGGCTTGCCTGTCTTGACTCGGGACTTGACTCGGACTTGAGGGCAAAGACTTGAGACTTACTTGTGACTTGCAAAACAATGACTTGGTCCCACCTCTGGTAAATAGTCATGAAAATAAAGAAAACGCATTGAATGAGAAGGTGTGTCCAAACTTTTGGCCTGTGCTGTGTATATTTAGTACCGTTAGAAGAAACCTATTTGCAACGCTTAATGGAAAACATTGGTGTAGTTTGTGGGCAATCAACAAATCAACAGACTAATAGTCTAGTCAGAGTTATGCATAAAGAGAGTATGGCCAACTCGGTTTCAGGCGATCTCCTCAAGGATTGGTCAATAGGCACTCACGTGACTACAGGGCGCCATGACTGCTACTAACTTTGAGCTAATACTTTGTGTCTGCGACGCTTCTTCGTCAGTTTTTTGCTGTGTAAAAATGCCCCGTTGTTTAGCATGGGGCTGCTGCACCCGCGAGAATTATGGAAAGCTTTTACATCGCTTTCCCCACACCCTGGAAATAAGACAAGTATGGGAGGTAAACATACGACGCAACGTCTGTGTTTTGTTCAGGAAAAAACACACATAAGCTAATACAAATAAAAGAAAAAATTAATAAATGAAAAAGATGGTTTGACAAAAACAGACTATCTTTGAACCTCAGTAAAACTAAAATAACGCAATTTGGTAACAGTAGAAGCGAAAGTCAAACACAACTACAAATGGACGGACAGTGAACGATTAAAATAAACTAAATTCTGGGTGTATTAATAGATGAATATGAATAATAAATTAACTGGAAATCTCATAAAAAAATACAACATAAAATGGCAAGAAATATGTCATTAATGAATAAAGCAAAATATGATACACGACACGTGCAAACGCACTCCATATTCTCTACTGCTCGCAATCATCATCTGCAGTGATACATACAGTCATTACAAATACACTGGAGGCAGACACACACTTCACACACAAGTCATTATTTCTCTGTGATGGTTGGTCCAAAGCGAACGAAGATATTTGGCA
This sequence comes from Nerophis lumbriciformis, assembly GCF_033978685.3. Lineage (NCBI taxonomy): Eukaryota > Metazoa > Chordata > Actinopteri > Syngnathiformes > Syngnathidae > Nerophis > Nerophis lumbriciformis. The sequence continues at coordinate 15,897,808 of NC_084582.2, read as the reverse complement.
AAATGAAGGTAATAAGTTATTTATTTGGTCGTTCTGTGTACTACTAATTGTATTTTGTTACACACAGTCAAACTGGTTTTTAAATGCTTGTATAACTCTGCTCCCCAATTGCTCTGCAAGGCATTTACAAGACTGCAAAGTGGAACTAGATCTACCACCCGAGCAGTGTCAAAAGGCAACTGTTGTATTACATTCCGTAGAACATCTTTTGCCCAGACTGCCTTTTCAATAAAAGGACCACAACTATGGAACTCTTTACCGGAGACTTTGAAAAGTATACCTGCACTTGTCACTTTAAAAAAACAAACAAAATTAAAGCTGCAAGCAGCGATGGACGGGACCGACTTTGACGGCACATAAAATCCAAACCGGAGCAGTAATTAAAACTCTTTGGTCAACTTTTAATCAGAGGGGTTCAATCTCTCTCCTGTGCTAGTTTAAAGCCAACACGACAAATGCGCTCAGAGGAGATAATGTTTGAAAAAAGGTGACCGGTTTTTACAAAACTTTTGTTTTGAAGGAGGACTTGCAAACTTCCTGTTGATTTTTGCTGGGGGTTGTTAGTATATGAAATGTAGGTCTAAGTGAGACCTACATATAGGTTTTTGTTTCATGTCTCTAAGACATTTTTACTGAAAGTTACAGACAGTTTTGTCTGAGTTTTCTTCCTAGGAGCAGTTGTGTCTTATTTCTTCCTAAGGGGCGCTAGAGCGCAATTTTGAGTTTAGGGGTTGGGTTTTTTCATCAGATCGCAATTTTTGTCTGTCCTGATGTGTGTGTCCAGTTTGGTGAGTTTTGAAGCATGTTAAGGAGGTCAAATTACAGCTCAAAGAGGCAAAAGTGACTGTTTTTAGTAAACTTTTGTTTTGAAGGGGGAATTGCCAACTTCGTGTTGATTTTAGCTAAAGGTTGTCATCGAATGAAATCTACGTCTAAGTGAGACCTACATAGAAGGTTTTTGTTTCATGTCGCTACGACATTCTTACTGGAAGTTATTTTATAAGTTTTTTTATTGGATCGCAATTTTCGCCAGTCCTGATGTGTGTCAAATATGGTGAGTTTTGAAGTATGTTAAGGGGGTCAAATTACAGCTCAAAGAGGCGGCGGAATAATAATAATAAAACCTTACAATTACAATAGTGTCCTCTGTCCCAAAGGGACATTGCGGTCCCTAATTATGGCTAGTTGAGCAACAATCGTGTTCCCATGTTTAGTTTTTACTCATTTTTACTAATTGGTTTTTATCTAGTCTGCACTTTGTCTGTGTTATTATTATTATTGGCTTTTATCCAGTTTGCACTTTGTCTGTATTATTACTATTATCATTATTATCGACTCATTCTATTTTTTATTTTCCTGTTTTAATGATGTTGGATCTGTGTTGTTGTTGTTTTTGGGGACAAGTGTTGTAAATTAGCTTTGGCTACAAACACTATGATGCATACATTGGATAACTGTTTCAGATGTCTATGTTTTTGTGTCCGTCCCTATTTCAAATAAACCTCGACAATAATAATTTTTTACGTTTATTGCGTCGTCGGGTGCGTGTTTCAGTGCCTGCTGGTCATGAAACACTGCTGGAATGCAGCAGCAGAGTGCGTCAAATACAACCGCAAAATGATACTTCCACGAAAAATAAAAAACATGAAAGTTTATGGGCTAGAGTATGTTTCGAACTATATATAGACATATTTTTTTGGTTTATTTCCTCAGAATGCATGCAATTGCATGCATGCAGGCACAGCCACACACATGCTTGGTAGCAGTCATGGCGCCTGTTGTTTAGTTGTCAATACTCTCTTTATACACGACTCTACCCCAGTAATAGGCGGGCTGCATCCAGTGGTATGCCAAAAAAAATCACTTAATTTATTTATGTATTTATTTGACAGGGACAGTACAATTAAACATTGCTACCCCCAGGTAACCGATGTCAAAGTACATAGGACTTCTAGCCACAGGCTAATTTGCAAACCTTGTCCCTGGTTAGACTTTTAAAAAAAGATGAGAAAAGTGTCGAACACATACAAAAGGATTAAGACAAGTACAAAAATAAAAACACATTGAAAATAATTGGACCCATTTGTCCATACCACATCCAGTTCTAGTGCTCACACTTCTGATTTTCCTTAAGCTACTTTTTCAGTTTTGCGGAGAAAAGTTTAATGTCTGACTGTGACTTTCACTTAAATCAAAAGTACAGCGGTTTATTTTCCTATTTTCAAACAGTGTAGAGCAGGGATCACCAACCTTTTTGAAACCAAGAGCTACTTCTTGGGTACTGATTAATGCGAAGGGCTACCAGTTTGATACACACTTAAATAAATTGCCAGAAATAGCCAATTTGCTTAATTTACATTTAACTCTATGTTATTATCAATAATTAATGATATTTATCTTTGTGGAAACACTGATCATCTTAATGATTTCTCACAATAAATATATATAGAAACAGATAAATATCAATATGCAACACTTTATTTTTATATATTCTCTAAGTGCACATTTTTCAAATTGAACATTTTCAAATGATCACTTCTAAGACAGTCTTGTGAAATCACAATATCCCATTCTAACTAGCGAGCCACTAACATTTTTTAACAAATCATGAATTACTTTGCACCATGTTTGTACAAATAATAACTCATGTAAAATACAAAAGTAAACTCTCAAATTTTTAAATAAATCATGTCACACTTTGAACTGGACACCAAATCTGTTATCTGTTTCTTTGTCAGTTAGTGGGAAGCCTGGCATTGCATGTTGTTAACTAGTGTGTTGTACTCTGGTGTGTAACTTGACACTGCAACTCTGAGTGAGTCTTGCAGATGTGCATCAGTGAGGCGTGTTTGTTCTTGATGAAGATCATGTCAGAAAAGGCTGATTCACAAAGATAAGTTGAACCAAACAGGCTTGCAACCTTCATAGCACTGTACTTTTCTGTGTCAACAAGGCACCAAAAGTTTGGTGCAGCCTGGTGGACTTTAAAAGAAATTCAAAAGACTTTGAAATAAGATTTTAAATTTGATTCTACAGATTTTCTACATTTGCCAGAATATTTTTTTTAAATTTTAATCATAATAAGTTTGAAGAAATATTTCACAAATATTCTTCGTCGAAAAAACGGAAGCTAAAATGAAGAATTAAATTAAAATGTATTTATTATTCTTTACAATAAAAAAAAATAATTTACTTGAACATTGATTGAAATTGTCAGGAAAGAAGAGGAAGGAATTTAAAAGGTAAAAAGGTATATGTGTTTAAAAATCCTAAAATCCTTTTTAAGGTTGTATTTTTTCTCTAAAATGGTCTTTCTGAAAGTTATAAGAAGCAAAGGAAAAAAAAAAAAAGAATTTATTTAAACAAGTGAAGACCAAGTCTTTAAAATATTTTCCTGGATTTTCAAATTCTATTTGAGTTTTGTCTCTTTTAAAATTAAAAATGTCGAGCAAAGCGAGACCAGCTTGCTAGTAAATAAATAAAATTACAAAAATAGAGGCAGCTCACTGGTAAGTGCTGCTATTTGAGCTATTTTTAGAACAGGCCAGCGGGCGACTCATCTGGTCCTTACGGGCGACCTGGTGCCCGCGGGCACCGCGTTGGTGACCCCTGGTGTAAATGTTCAACATGTGTGTAATGTTACAGAGGTCAAAAATGTTACTTGTACATATTAAGTAAAACTTCTGCCTCGTTTTTAATGAATACTTCGCCCTACTACGCCACTGTGTTTCAAGTGTAGTCATTATGGTGGTACTTAAAGGGAGTTTTTTTCTGAAGTGGTACTTTGTAAAAAAAAAAAAAAAAAAACTTTGGGAACTACTGGACTGAGCGGAGGTAGAATAATTAAAAAGATACAAGCAATACAAAAAAAATGTGATTATAAACCATTTTGTCCTTGCAGTCTTGCCTGTGCTGTTGGTGCTACGGAACATCCCCATTGGATGATCGAGGGTCCGGGTCAGGATGGAAGGGCTCCTGCCACGGCAACGGACTGGATCGCTCCAACTCCCGTTCTAGTCAGAAATACACGAGCTCCTCGTAAACACACCCACCCTTATTCAGCACTTCATTTAATCCCCGAAAAAAAAAACATGTTCCCAATCAGCACCAGTGGAGCTGGAGCTGGAACTGGACTGAAGGACACGAAAGGGTCAGGCCAAACAATGAATTAAATCAAAGGACTGTACCTGCAGAATGAAGACACCAAGGCTACCTGCATTCCACAGAGGCAAAAATGCATCACGTCACATGCAAATCACATATACAAACTCCGTTTCCATATGAGTTGGGAAATTGTGTTAGATGTAAATATAAACGGAATACAATAATATGCAAATCCTTTTCAACTCATATTCAATTGAATGCACTACAAAGACAAGATATTTGATGTTCAAACTCATAAACCTTTTTTTTTTTTTTTGCAAATAATAATTAACTTAGAATTTCATGGCTGCAACACGTGCCAAAGTATTTGGGAAAGGGCATGTTCACCACTGTGTTACATGGCCTTTCCTTTTAACAACACTCAGTAAACGTTTGGGAATTGAGGAGACACATTTTTTAAGCTTCTCAGGTGGAATTCTTTCCCATTCTTGCTTGATGTACAGCTTAAGTTATTCAACAGTCCGGGGGTCTCCGTTGTGGTATTTTAGGCTTCATAATTTTCAATGGGAGACAGGTCTGGACTACAGGCAGGCCAGTCTAGTACCCGCACTTTTTTACTATGAAGCCACGTTGATGTAACACGTGGCTTGGCATTGTCTTGCTGAAATAAGCAGGGGCGTCCATGGTAACGTTGCTTGGATGGCAACATATGTTGCTCCAAAACCTGTATGTAACTTTCAGCATTAATGGCGCCTTCACAGATGTGTAAGTTACCCATGTCTTGGCCACTAATACACCCCCATACCATCACAGATGCTGGCTTCTACACTTTGCGCCTATAACAATCCGAATGGTTCTTTTCCTCTTTGGTCCGGAGGACACAACATCCACAGTTTCCAAAAACAATTTGAAATGTGGACTCGTCAGACCACAGAACACTTTTCCACTTTGTATCAGCCCATCTTAGATGAGCTCAGGCCCAGCGAAGCCAACAGCGTTTCTGGGTGTTGTTGATAAACGGTGTTTGCCTTGCATAGGAGAGTTTTAACTTGCACTTACAGATGTAGCGACAAACTGTAGTTACTGACAGTGGGTTTCTGAAGTGTTCCTGAGCCAATGTGGTGATATCCTTTACACACTGATGTCGCTTGTTGATGCAGTACAGCCTGAGGGATCGAAGGTCACGGGCTTAGCTGCTTACGTGCAGTGATTTCTCCAGATTCTCTGAACCCTTTGATGATATTACGGACCGTAGATGGTGAAATCCCTAAATTCCTTGCAATAGCTAGTTGAGAAAGGTTTTTCTTAAACTGTTCAACAATTTGCCCACGCATTTTTTGACAAAGTGGTGACCCTCGCCCCATCCTTGTTTGTGAATGACGGAGCATTTCATGGAATCTACTTTTATACCCAATCATGGCACCCACCTGTTCCCAATTTGCCTGTTCACCTGTGGGATGTTCCAAATAAGTCTTTGATGAGCATTCCTCAACTTTATCAGTATTTATTACCACCTTTCCCAACTTCTTTGTCACGTGTTGCTGGCATCAAACTCTAAAGTTAATGATTATTTGCAAAAAAAAAAAAATGTTTATCAGTTTGAACATCAAATATGTTGTCTTTGTAGCATATTCAACTGAATATGGGTTGAAAATGATTTGCAAATCATTGTATTCCGTTTATATTTACATCTAACACAATTTCCCAACTCATGGAAACGGGGTTTGTAATATAATACAGTATCTAGCCTTTGTATTTCTATACATAACAGCGCTGCAGCTGAGTTATATGAACGCAATCAGCAGGACATCTGGCACTTGAGCACAGAGTCACTGCCTTGGCAACAACTTACCAAAGAAAATGGGGAGTTGGAAGGTCAGACGTTACGCTGCTTACAGTAAAAGTGAAGGACAACTGTTGTTGAGGATATTGATGGAAACTACCCTCCACGCGCTGTAGGAGGCTCGAGTTCCAAATATGTACAAATATAATAATCTCATGACCACATGACAGTGTCTATGTCATGACATCACGACTTCGCTGTCAAAGCTCATGTGTGAAAGGTTATTTTTGCTTAACCTCTTCATCAAGCATATTTTTATACATTAGTATTTCTTTTGAATATAGTGCATCTACTGGAAGTTTAGGATCTCCTGGATATTTTAAAAGAGAAATATACGTTTCATAATGTGAAAGATAGTATCTTAAAGATGTAGAAAGATCTTCCTGCAACATACACATGTTATTTATACCTATAATGCAGCAAGATGCAAATAAGGGGTCTATTGATTAATGACGGTTTGTCCAACACAAAGTGTTCAAAATATGATTAATCATATTTGCAGTTTGTACTGGAATGTGACTGGCAGGTTTGACCCACAGTGCAACTCGTTGCATATCCAGAACCACATTCAGAGAAAACTGCATATTACATTTGCTTGCCTTTTTCGAAAAAAGTTGTAGAATCAAAGTATTAATCTTTTTAGCATAAGCGGTGGCTGCTTTTCAAAGTGGAGAAATCTGGGGCGAGGGTTTCCAATATTCAGTGTATTTGTTTTTTATATAAATTGTACTTTACTTTACATAGCAGATCCTCACTCAAACAGTGCAGCCATTGTCTCAATGTATTCTTGCGGTAATTCAATCAAATAGAGGCACAATGTCCTAATTAAAAAGTTATAAAATTAGTGAGTGTTGACACAAATTTTCTTTGACCCTTCGGGGAGCTATTCTAAACTTATTTTGACATACAAGCTTATACAAGCTTTATTTTTATTTCATTGTTGAGCAAATGCATTTTGCACACATTTGCTACAGTAATTGCTGGAGCCGCTCAGCTGATCATGCAGAAAGTGACTCAGCAACTCAATTTCATGGCAAATGCACCACCCAGACCACGTGGTCCATACAGCTTTGTCTAACGAGGGAGAGAGAAATACAAAGCCGGAATTCAATGCAATGTCAATACTTATCAGCATTTCGATTGTATGTATTTATAAACAATATGCGGTAATAAATATTACTTTATATCATCTTTGTGGTTTGAGTTTCTGTCTGACGGTATGAAGTTGTTTGTGGTGCATTTTGTCACAAGATAGAATAGCACAGTCATGACGCGAGTCGAAACGAAACTTCAAAAGTAGAGATGTCCGATAATATCGGCCTGCCGATATTCATCATCATCAGCCGTTGTCAGTCCACTGCTGGACGAAAGCCTCAGCATGTTTCTGCCATAGTGAACGATCTCTAGCTGCTCCCTGCCACTGCACTGTTCCCCAATATTTGTCTATTTCATCTCGCCATCTCACTCTCTGTCTTCCTCTATTTCTGCTCCCATCCATGGGTCTCCATGATGTCATTAGGGAAGTCCATCTATTATCTGTTCTCCTACTGATATGTCCAGCCCACTTCCACTTACTTAATTTGATAGTTCTCATAATGTCTTGGACTTGCGTTTGTTTTCTCACCCATTCATTTGTTTTTCTGTCTTTATATGTGATTCCGAGCATATTTATTTCCATGTTGTGTTGTGCTGCTGCTATTTTCTTTTTCCATTTTATTTGACAATGCCCAGGTTTCAGCTCCATATGTCATGGTTGGTAACACGCATTGATTAAAGACCTTTCTTTTTAGGCTTAACGGTATTTCTCCTCTCATGATGTTGCTCAGTTTTCCATATTGGCACCAGCCCAATCTGATTCTCCTCCCTATCTCCTGTTCTTGACTCTTTTCTTTCAGGCTAAATCTCTGCCCCAGATAGATATATTCATTAACTTCATCAATTTAATTTCCATTAACAGTCACAGGTCCATGAGGTACCATGGAATTTGCCATAACTTTTGTTTTCTTCATATTCATTTTCAATCCACAACATTTGCTGGCATTTGCAAGGTCTTTAAGCATATCTGCCGATATAATCGGCCGATAAATGCGTTAAAATGTAATATCGGAAATTATCGGTATCGTTTGGTTTTTTTATCGGTATCGTTTTTTAAATTTGTATTTATTTTTTTATTAAATCAACATAAAAAAACACAAGATACACTTACAATTAGTGCACCAATCCAAAAAACCTCCCTCCCCCATTTACACTCATTCACACTCATTCACACAAAAGGGTTGTTTCTTTCTGTTATTAATATTCTGGTTCCTACATTATACATCAACATATATCAATACAGTCTGCAAGGGATACAGTCCGTAAGCACACATGATTGTGCGTGCTGCTGGTCCACTAATAGTACTAACCTCTAACAGTTAATTTGACTAATTTTCATTAATTACTAGTTTCTATGTAACTGTTTTTATATTGTTTTACTTTCTTTTTTATTCAAGAAAATGTTTTTAATTTATTTATCTTATGTTATTATTATTTTTAAAACGTACCTTATCTTCACCATACCTGGTTGTCCAAATTAGGCATAATAATGTGTTAATTCCACGACTGCATATATCGGTTGATATCGGTATCGGCAATCAAAGAGTTGGACAATATCGGAATATCGGATATCGGCAAAAAGCCGTTATCGGACATCCCTAGTTTTTATATTGTTTTACTTTCTTTTTTATTTAAGAAAATGTTTTTAATTTATTTATCTTATTTTATTTTTATTTTTTAAAAGTACCTTATCGTCACCATACCTGGTTGTCCAAATTAGGCATAATAATGTGTTAATTCCACGACTGTATATATCGGATGATATCGGTATCGGTTGATATCGGTATTGGTAATTAAAGAGTTGGACAATATCAGAATATCGGATATCGGCAAAAAGCCATTACCGGACATCCCTATTCAAAAGGTAATGGTTAATAACTCTACTTAAACGATGACTTCATGCTCTGATCTTAACGTCTAAATGGTTTCTTTGTTTGCATTTCACATCAGAGAATTATCAACAATGCACGTGAAAATGGTGTTCAGTCATAATGGCTTTCAATGGGTAGCATTAGCAGCCTGAGATACGGAGGTGGGATTTTTTCTTCTGTTGCAGGATGCGTCGGCATATAGACCATCATAATGCCTCCACTAAGGAGTTCCAGGAAATGAGACTCGCACTCCACTTCCTGTGCAACGATGTGACTGCGGTCAGAGCGCAGCAGGAGCAGCTTCTTGAGGTTCTAGAGGAGGTGAAACAGCTACGCCTCCAGAACGTGGAGAAGGACCGGCGCATTGTGGATCTGGGGCGGAGAGTGGACAAGCTCGAGCAATACTCCCGCATGAATGATGTGGTCATCACCGGCATCAAAATTAAGTCGCGCTCCTACGCGCGTGCGGTGGCCGCGGACCGCGAGCAGGAGACACAGTCGGTGGAGTAGCAGGTGGCTTCTTATCTCCAGAGCAGGGGGATAGAGATGGACCTGGAGCACATCGAGGCTTGTCACCCACTGCCCATGAGAAACCAGAGACCACCAGCTGTCATCATGAGATTCACAAACAGGAAAAAGAAAATGGCACTATGGAAGCAAGGACGCAAACTGAAAGCTACAGATGTTTTCATAAATGAACACTTGACAAAGAAAAATGCTGACATCGCAAGGACTGCACGAACACTTAAAAGGCAAAGCAAGATTCAACAAACCTGTAATGTTGTGTCGTTCGCGAACGATTCGTTCGAACGAACGAATCTTTTGAGTGAACGTACTGAACCGAATCGCTTCATGAACTGATTCGTTCCTTTCTCAGTTCAGTTGAGCTCCGCCGCGGCCATGCCGGTATGAGTGGAACTGGCGCATTCTGTGACTCACTGAACCCTCGAAGTCGGCGAACGACACAGCCAGCTACTCATCATGGGGGCGGGGGGAGGGACTGAGCGAACGATTCGTTCACCGCGGATTAACGACACGAATCACTCAGTGAACGACAGAATCAGGACTCGCGAACCTACTGACACAGAGAACTGACTGTTTCGCGGAGGAGGACGTCACATTGAGGCTCTCGTTCAGTCACTGTGCGCGTCGTTCATTGGGTGCTGAGGGCTTGTGTCGTTCGCGAACTGACACACACCGAGATCTGCCGCTGGGGAAGCTGTTACTAACTGACTCATGATTCGCCGACCTGCACACAGAACTGCTGCTGCAGAAGTGATTCAGGTTCACGTACTGAACTGTGCTGACTGTGGTACTGTGTCAGTCACTCACTGCCTGGTGTACTGCATGCACAGAGCTGTGTAGGGACTCGCGTTCACCCTATTTGCTGCTTCTGCCGCGAATGTCTGCACTGTACTGTACTACGCACGCCCCCCCCCCCCCCCCCCCCCCCCCCGCCCCCCTCCAATTTTTTTTTTGGGGGGGGGGTGGGGGGGGATTCGGTGAACAAATTTTTTGAACGACTCAATTTAAGGAACTGATTCTAGTGATTCAGTTCAAAAGAACTGCCGATCCCATCACTACAAACCTGGGTAACGAACTGTAAGATCTTCATCAAACTAAATGGGACGCCGGAGGAAGCAAAAGTCTTGGTGGTGACAAAAATAGAAGATCTTGATAAGTATTGACATTGATGCAGTACTTGGTATCAATGTAGCTTTGGGACTTCTACATCATCTGAATGCTACCCACATCAAGAACACAGACCACACCAAGTATTGATATGGACATGTTACAGAAGATCCTACAACATCAACAAAAAGAACTGGACATGTGTGAGTATCAAAAGCATGCCACAACAGAGACTGATATGGAGATAGACCCTGATAATAATTTTTTCTCTGCGATTGTAAAAAACTGTAATTATTTTACCTGTGAACAATATGAAAGCACTGTAAAATCAGAAGATAGTCAATAATACATTTCAATAGTCGAAGCATGTACAGGATTACTTGAAAGAATTTAGTCATCCATTTACCATTATTGCAATTACTGAAACCTGGTTCAACAATGATAAAGGTATTGATTTTAGTCTGAATGACTATAAATTAAGATACATAAACAGAATAAATAAAATAGGAGGAGGGGTCGCATTCATAAATCTGTTACATTTAAAGTTTTAACAAACATGACCATAGCAGTTGATGGATTATTTGAATGTTAAACAGTGGAAATCCTAAATGACAAAAAGACAAATATCTTCATGAGCTGTGTATACCGGGCACCTGGTTCAAGCATAGAAACTTTCAATGAGTGGATGGGTGAACTATTTTCCTCTGTGAACCATAAAACCATATTTATCTGTGGTGAGTTTAACATTGATTTGTTAAACTCAACCAAGCAAAAACATGTTGATGACTTCATTGACACAATGTACAGCATAGGTGTCAAACTCTGGCCCGCGGGCCAAATTTGGCCGTGTCTCATACTTGCCAACCCTCCCGGGAGACTCCCAAATTTCAGTGCCCCTCCCGAAAATCGTCACGTCCGCTTTCCATCCAGTCCAACGAGTGCTGGCCCAGTCACATAATATGTGCGGCTTCTGCACGCGCACACAAGTGAATGCAACGCATACAGGTTACACTGAGGGTGGCCGTATAAACAACTTTAACACTGTTAGAAATATACGCCACACTGTGAACCCACACCAAACAAGAATGACAAACACATTTCGGGAGAACATCCGCACCGTAACACAACATAAACACAACAGAACAAATACCCAGAATCCTTTGCAACACTAACTCTTCCGGGACGCTACAAGGCGTGTGTGTCTGTGTGTGGGGGGGTGTATTTTGTGTCATCTCGGAAGAGTTAGTACTGCAAAGGGTTCTGGGTATTTGTTCTGTTGTGTTTATGTTGTGTTACGGTGCGGATGTTCTCCCGAAATATGTTTGTCATTCTTGTTTGGTGTGGATTCACAGTGTGGCGTGTATTTCTAACAGTGTTAAAGTTTTTTATACGGCCACCCTCAGTGTAAAGTGTATCGCTGATGATCAAGTGTGTGTTGCATTGCCGTGTGTGTGCGTACAGAAGCCGCACATTTCTTGTGACTGGGTCGGCACGTTGTTAGAATGGATGAAAAGCGGACGTGACGACAGCTCGTAGAGGACGTTAAGGCACGCCCCCAAGACTGTGGTCTGGGTGGACTACGAGATATAATGACTGATGAACACCTTCGTTCGATAATGAAGGTTGCCTCAGCTCAAAGCCTGAGCCCCGACATTAATGAACTAGCATCCAAGAAAAGATGGCAGGTATCTGGCTTGGGCACATCAGATTAGATCAGTGTGTTGCAAACTGAGCAGTTTGAAGTCCTGAATGGTTGGTTTATTCATTGTTATTTTATTTTCAAATGTATTAGCCTGTGGAAAAAGTTAATGTTGATATTTACCTCGGAAGGCTGCAAATAGAAAGGTATTCCATTTTTATTTAAATTGTATTTGATATGCCATTGATATTTTTTAATTACTATTATTATTATTTGAAACTCGATTTTGCATGTCACTATAAAGACAAAGAAGTTGGGAAAGGTGGCAATAAATACTGATACAGTTGAGGAATGTTCATCAAACACGTATTTGGAACATCCCACAGGTGTGCAGGCTAATTGGGAACAGGTGGGTGCCATGATTGAGTATAAAAACAGCTTCCCAAAAAATGCTCAGTGTTTCACAAGAAAGGATGGGGCGAGGTACACCCCTTTGTCCACAACTGCGTGAGCAAATAGTCAAACAGTTTAAGAACAACGTTTCTCAAAGTGCAATTGCAAGAAATTTAGGGGTTTCAACATCTACGGTCCATAATATCATCAAAAGGTTCAGAGAATCTGGAGAAATCACTCCACGTAAGCGGCATGGCCGGAAACCAACATTAAATGACCGTGACCTTCGATCCCTCAGACGGCACTGTATCAAAAACCGACATAAATTTCTAAAGGATATCACCACATGGGCTCAGGAACACTTCAGAAAACCACTGTCACTAAATACAGTTTGTCGCTACATCTGTAAGTGCAAGTTAAAGCTCTACTATGCAAAGCGAAAGCCATTTATCAACAACATCCAGAAACTCCGCCAGCTTCTCTGGGCCCGAGATCATCTAAGATGGACTGATGCAAAGTGGAAAAGTGTTCTGTGGTCTGACGAGTCTACATTTCAAATTGTTTTTGGAAATATTTGACATTATGTCATCCAGACCAAAGGGGAAGCGAACCATCCAGACTGTTATCGACGCAAAGTTCAAAAGCCAGCATCTGTGATGGTATGGGGGTGCATTAATGCCCAAGGCATGGGTAACTTACACATCTGTGAAGGCACCATTAATGCTGAAAGGTACATACAGGTTTTGGAACAACATATGCTGCCATCTAAGCGCCGTCTTTTTCATGGACGCCCCTGCTTATTTTAGTAAGACAATGCCAAGCCACATTCAGCAAGTGTTACAACAGCGTGGCTTCGTAAAAAAGAGTGTGGGTACTTTCCTGGACCGCCTGCAGTCTATATATATTTAAGAGACCTTCAGAGGTGTCCTAAGTGGTTAGGAGTTGCCGGCGGGGAATGGCACTGAGGCGAGAGAGATGTGCGCGAACGTTCAGGGAGCGGAAGGATGTCCTGGCTTTGTTTGATGACGAGCAGCTGATCAAATGCTATCGTTTAGACAAAGCGGGTATTATTTTTGTCACAGATTTAATAAGGGGCGTCATCTCATCAGCAACATGACGCAGCAGAGCTTTCACAGCAGAACTAAAAGTCATCACAATGCTTCGATATCTCGCCACTGGAAAAATGAATTGGAAAGAAAAGGAAACATTTATTTTTGATTCATTGCCAATATTGTTTGTTTGTTTTGTATTATTTTGTAGTTTATTGTCAAAACATACACTCCCATTGTCCACTTAAATATTTCTAAGATATTTCTTTATTCTTAGACAAGAGATTCTCTTCCGTGATTGGTCATTTCTATGGACACAGAAATGACGTCACCTAAAATTCCGTTTACGGCACATAGTAACGTCGTAATTCAGCTCTGAGTGTGACACTTAAGATTCAGTCCTACACTTCGCTGAAAGTGTGAGTAAGACGCTTGATAACTAACTTTTAAGTGCAGCTTTCAGTGAAGAATTTCTTTACTCATAAGTCAACTCTTAGCAGACTTCTTAGGAGTAATTCTAAGACGCTTGATAAATACGGCCCCAGACCTGTCTCCCATTGAACATGTGTGGCGCATTATGAAGCGTAAAATACCCTGGGCTGTTGAACAACTTAAGCTGTACATCAAGCAAGAATGGGAAATAATTCCACCTGAAAAGCTTTAAAAAATTGGTCTCCTCAGTTCCCAAACGTTTACTGAGTGTTGTTAAAAGAAAAGGCCATGTAACACAGTGATAAAATGCCCCTTTACCAACTTTTTTGTTATGTGTTGCTGCAATTAAATTTTAAGTTGATGATTATTTGTCCAAAAAAACTCAGTGTCTCAGTTCGAACATTAAATATATTGTCTTTGCAGTCTATTCAATTTAATATAAGTTGACAAGGATTTGCAAATCATTGTATTCTGTTTTCATTTATGATTTTATGGGTTTTGTAGAAGAATCTCTACGTTTAATTGGTGTAGCAAATGCCAGAGTGAACCAAGTAAAATCAGACTAAAACATCTGAGGCTGTGTTGCTTAAGAATTCCCCCTAAAAGCAAAGAGTAGATCCTAGTAAAGATAAACGCTATTCCAAAAGAATCCTAGTCCTTACTTCTCCAACCCACAATGCATTGCCACCCAAAATGAAAGCCAACCAACACTGCTTCTTATATGAAAGTCAGCAATCACAGACATTGTGATAAAGCTGAGCCATTTTACCCTCGTAAATACCAAATTAAGTTGAAATGTTGAAAGTGCAAAAATTATTGGCACGACAATTAATATGAGGGAAGAAATAAAGCTATTACTATGTGACTACTGTGCAAGTGGGCATAGGTTTTCACACATTTTGTAGGATAACTTTAAAGTATAGCTTACTATTCATTTAACAGATATTTTCTTTTATGTGAAATATTATTTACAATCACACAGTCTTCATAAGATTATATTCTATGATTAAGTTTATCGATTTGAGGGTCCATTCTTTGTCCATTATCATCTGAATGCACATTTTTTTATCTAGCTTTTAGGATCAACCAATCAGAGCTTTTCAAATGATGACCCATACCTCACAAGAGAGTATCCAATCACAAGTTGTGAGTTGCGAGAGCAGGAAATGTCACACCAGAGCCATACCCGGCTCGCAGAGAAATCTGATATCTACAAACCCCGTTTCCATATGAGTTGGGAAATTGTGTTAGATGTAAATATAAACGGAATATAATGATTTAAAAATCATTTTCAACCCATATTCAGTTGAATATGCTATAAAGACAAGATATTTGATGTTCAAACTGATAAACTTTTTTTTTTTGCAAATAATCATTACCCCGCCTTCCGCCCGATTGTAGCTGAGATAGGCTCCAGCGCCCCCCGCGACCCCAAAGGGAATAAGCGGTAGAAAATGGATGGATGGATGGAATCATTAACTTTAGAATTTGATGCCAGCAACACGTGACAAACAAGTTGGGAAAGGTGGCAATAAATACTGATAAAGTTGAGTAATGCTCATCAAACACTTATTTGGAACATCCCACAGGTGAACAGGCAAATTGGGAACAGGTGGGTGCCATGATTGGGTATAAAAGTAGATTCCATGAAATGCTCAGTCATTCACAAACAAGGATGAGGCGAGGGTCACCACTTTGTCAACAAATGCGTGAGCAAATTGTTGAACAGTTTAAGAAAAACCTTTCTCAACCAGCTATTGCAAGAAATTTAGGGATTTCACCATCTACGGTCCGTAATATCATCAAAGGGTTCAGAGAATCTGGAGAAATCACTGCACGTAAGCAGCTAAGCCCGTGACCTTCGATCCCTCAGGCTGTACTGCATCAACAAGTGACATCAGTGTGTAAAGGATATCACCACATGGGCTCAGGAACACTTCAGAAACCCACTGTCAGTAACTACAATTGGTCGCTACAGCTGTAAGTGCAAGTTAAAACTCTCCTATGCAAGGCGACAACCGTTTATCAACAACACCCAGAAACACCGTCGGCTTCGCTGGGCCTGAGCTCATCTAAGATGGACTGATACAAAGTGGAAAAGTGTTCTGTGGTCTGACGAGTCCACATTTCAAATTGTTTTTGGAAACTGTGGACGTCGTGTCCTCCGGACCAAAGAGGAAAAGAACCATCCGGATTGTTATAGGCGCCAAGTTGAAAAGCCAGCATCTGTGATGGTATGGGGGTGTATTAGTGCCCAAGACATGGGTAACTTACACATCTGTGAAGGCGCCATTAATGCTGAAAGGTACATACAGGTTTTGGAGCAACATATGTTGCCATCCAAGCAACGCTACCATGGACGCCCCTGCTTATTTCAGCAAGACAATGCCAAGCCACGTGTTACATCAACGTGGCTTCATAGTAAAAGAGTGTGGGTACTAGACTGGCCTGCCTGTAGTCCAGACCTGTCTCCCATTGAAAATGTGTGGCGCATTATGAAGCCTAAAATACCACAACAGAGACCCCCGGACTGTTGAACAACTTAAGCTGTACATCAAGCAAGAATGGGAAAGAATTCCACCTGAGAAGCTTAAAAAATGTGTTTCCTCAGTTCCCAAACGTTTACTGAGTGTTGTTAAAAGGAAAGGCCATGTAACACAGTGGTGAACATGCCCTTTCCCAACTACTTTGGCACATGTTGCAGCCATGAAATTCTAAGTTAATTATTATTTGCAAAAAAAAAATAAAGTTTATGAGTTTGAACCTCAAATATCTTGTCTTTGTAGTGCATTCAATTGAATATGGGTTGAAAAGGATTTGTTTATATTTACATCTAACACAATTTCCCAACTCATATGGAAACAGGGTTTGTATTATAAGAGGTTTTCTTTTTAAAGTCAGACGAAGTAGGCAGGGGCGCCGCTAGGGATTTTGGGCCCCATGAAAATAATCTTTACAGGGCCCCCAACACAGTGTCATTATTTTTTCTGTATTATATTTTCATCATCATTAGGGGCCTCTCTGGGCCCCCCTCCATCATGGGCCCTCTAGAATCCGTCTCCTTTACCCCCCCTTTTCGGCGCCCCTGGAAGTAGGACATTACTTATGGCGTAGGTGTGAAATGCGCGGCCCGCCACTGGGAAGGGAGACTTTTCAGTACAGAATAAATTAATGTTTTAACAGATTCCACAATGGCAAAATGTCAATAACCTGGCCAAAGGAAAAGTGCAAAACATTTGTCTCGCAAAACAAAAATGAACAAGCTCCATCTTTACATGAATGGAACTCAATAAAAGTGAACGTATGTGCTTAGACTGTAATCCTATGCAACTTTTTTACCAGTATGTAAGCAGCATGGGATAATCGGTTTTGACACTTTCCCATCGCCTCCCTCCTCCCTGATTGGTTTGCTCACAGAGCTGTGCACTGGCATGTTAGCTAAAGCAAAAGAGAACGGCTATAAAATGTTAAAAAATAAATAAACAAAAGTGTCGGTATATGGAAGAAACATACTTTTATAAACAAAGCAGTAAACCGTGCATCAAACTACTGCGTTTATGGATTGCTAAGTTTTATTTTAAAGTGGATGGACTCTTTTTACATTCTGGTTGAGTTTACACTGTAAATACTCTCATGATCTCGTCCCAGGAGAGACCCTCTCTCCTGACGGCTTATTTTGCTCCCTGGTTTTGATGACCTGCCAAATCTTGCCTCTGATTGGCCTGCTGGAATATTTTGCCCCAACTTTAACCAATCGTAACTCATCCTATGTAAACCAACCAAGCATTGTGGATTTTCTCTGTATTTGTTTTGTTTCCCCCCATAGCATTTTAAGTCCATTTTCTCTCTTTGAGGAACGCTACTTTGCAACCCACAGGAATCTCTACTGGTTCAAAAAGGAGCTATTTACTGCAAATTGCACTAAGGTACTGTTTCTTCAGGTGCAAAATAATAACAGCAAATATATAAGCTATTCTAATGTGACTCTTACTTTGTTAGTGTAGACGGACGGGATTCATAACACACACCAATTTTATTGCGAAGCCGGAAGTGTGCACTTGGCTTTTCTAGCGCAGTGTTTTTCAACCACTGTGCCGCGGCACACTAGTGTGCCGTGAAATACAGTCTGGTGTGCCGTGGGAGATTATGTAATTTCACCTAATTGGGTTAAAAAAATATTTTGCAAACAAGTAATTATAATCCGTTGTTGAGTGTCTGTACTGTCTAGAGCTCGGCAGAGTAACCACGTTATACTCTTCCATATCAGTAGGTGGCAGCAGGTAGCTAATTGCTTTGTAGATGTCGGGAACACGTCGTGTCGTGATCACAATATGCAGACGACAGCGGGAAGCAGCGTGCAGGTAATAAGATATCTTATGCTTCAACCAAAAAGAAAAGACATTGAAGCTTAGGCATGGCTACGCAAAACGAAACTTAAACTGAACTGGCTGCAAAGTAAACAAAACACAAAATGCTGGACGACAGCAAAGACTTACAGTGTGTGGAGCAGAGACGGCGTCCACAAAGTACATCCGTACATGACATGACAATCAACAATGTCCCCACAAAGAAGGAAAGCGTCCGCACAACTTAAATAGTCTGGATTGCGAAAACTAAGCAGGTGTGGAGAATAGCGCTCAAGGAAGACATGAAACTTCAAAAAAACAGGAAAAAACACAAAAATAGGAGCGCAAGAGAAGGACTAAAACACTACCCACAGAAAAACACAAAACAACTCAAAATAAGTCACGGCGTGATGTGACAGTACACCTACTTTGAGACAAGAGCTATAGTGATGCATGCTTGGTTATGGTTTAAATTCATATCCAACAATTGCGAGAACAACTTTTTATTGTAAAATATCGGCTACTGATTTTCGTTTTTTAATGATTTCTGCTTGAGGTGTGCCTTAGGATTTTTTCAATGAAAAAAATGTGCCTTGGCTCAAAAAAGGTTGAAAAACACTGTTCTAGCGCATTTGACACTGCTCCGTGTGTAAAATGAGTATTATGCAAACAAATGGACCTCTCAAGTACAGCTGCCGTCCTTTCGTCAGCGGTGATCTTACAAGACTCTCAGTTACAAATATAATCTCTAAAAATAATAGTTTCAGTCAGACGTTTACGTTGCATGATCATAATGTAGTACGGTAGTATGACCCCATAAATCTATGCCAACTAAAGTTGCAATGGTTTCGCTTACTATTTGTATCTTTGTGGCCCACGGCGAAACGATTCCCAATGCAATGGGAGTCCCCCGCTTTCTCTGGTTTTGCAGATTGCAATTAGCAATTAGTAGATTGCACAGTACAGTACATATTCCGTACAATTGACCACTAAAAGGTTACACCCGAATAAGTTTTTCAACTTGTGGGATGTATATCGTTAAGACTTTGTTGGTACGATACAATTATCGATATTCCTTGTCAATACCAGTATTTATTGGCATTCTTATTGGTACTATGTATAAGTTGAGGAAATAACGGTGTGGGAAAAAAGCATTTTAATTAGCATTTATTTTAGCACAAATTGAACCATAACCCCTCCAACATAATGTACAGTAACATCTAAGAGCAGAGTACCGTATTTTTCGGACTATAAGTCGCAGTTTTTTTCATAGTTTGGCCGGGGGTGCGACTTATACTCAGGAGCGACTTATGTGGGAAATTATTAACACATTACCGTAAAATATCAAATAATATTATTTAGTTCATTCACGTAAGAGACTCGACGTATAAGATTTCATGGGATTTAGCGATTAGGAGTGACAGATTGTTTGGTAAACGTATAGCATGTTCTATATGTTATAGTTATTTGAATGACTCTTACCATAATATGTTACGTTAACATACCAGGCACGTTCTCAGTTGGTTATTTATGCGTCATATAACGTACACTTATTCAGCCTGTTGTTCACTATTCTTTATTTATTTTAAATTGCCTTTCAAATGTCTATTCTTGGTGTTGGGTTTTATCAAATAAATTCCCCCCCAAAAATGCAATTTATACTCCAGTGCGACTTATATATGCTGTTTCCTTCTTTGTTATGCATTTTCGGCAGGTGCGACTTATACTTCGGTGCGAATTAGACTCCGAAAAATACGGTAGTCTTTTATCAACACCTGTTTTTTTTTTTGTCTTAAACAAGTTAACTATGTGTGCATTGTGAGGTGAAATGCAGTTATATAATCTTTTTGTGAAGAGCACACTGATCCATCTCTGCTGCAAATAATATTTATGTAATGGCATGCATGTGCAAAACACATACCTTTTCCATGATATATCATATCAAATATATCATATAAATCAATACAATCAATTAGCATGTTATGTGGGTGTGCATTTTGTAACAATAGGAATCGTTATTTGTGTTTATGTTGCATACAGACGAATGTGAGTGACGTACCGGAAGCCACATTGAGTATTAACAGCTCCCAATGTATGTGTGTGTAGTAGTGTTGTCCCGATACCAATATTTTTGCACTTATTATTTCGATACTTTTCGGTACTTTTCTAAATAAAGGGGAGCACAAAAAATTGCATTATTGGCTTTATATTAACAAAAAAAATATTAAAGTACATTAAACATATGTTTCTTGTTAGTTTGTCCTTAAATAAAATAGTGAACATAGAAGACAACTTGTCTTTTATTAGTAAGTAAGCAAAGGCTCCTAATTTAGCTGTTGATGTATGCAGTAACATATTGTGTCATTTTCCATTCTATTATTTTGTCAAAATTATTGAGGACAAGTGGTAGAAAATGAATTATTAATCTACTTGTTCATTTACTGTTAATTATCTTTTAACATGTTCTATCTACACTTCTGTTCAAATGTAATAATCACTTAATCTTCTGTTGTTTGATACTTTACATTAGTTTTGGATGATACCACAAATGTGGGTATGACTAAAACAGTAAATAAACACAAGACATATATATACTCTATTAGCCACAACACAACCAGGCTTATATTTAATATGCCACAAATTAATCCCGCATAACAAACACCTCCCCCCTCCCGTCCATATAACCCGCCAATACAACTCAAACACCTGCACAACACACTCAATCCCACAGCCCAAAGTACCGTTCACCTCCCCAAAGTTCATACAGCACATATATTTCCCCAAAGTCCCCAAAGTTACGTACGTGACACGCACATAGCGGCACGCACGTACGGGCAAGCGATCAAATGTTTGGAAGCCGCAGCTGCATGCGTACTCACGGTACCGCGTGTGCGCATCCAACTCAAAGTCCTCCTGGAAAGAGTCTCTGTTGTCCCAGTTCTCCACAGGCCAATGGTAAAGCTTGACTGTCATCATCACTTAATCTTCTGTTGTTTGATACTTTACATTAGTTTTGGATGATACCACAAATGTGGGTACTTTTCAGAGGCGGTATAGTACTGAATATGATTCATTAGTATCGGGGTTTTTGATTGATTGATTGACACTTTTATTAGTAGGTTGCATAGTGAAGTACATATTCCGTACAATTGACCACTAAATGGTAACACCCGAATAAGTTTTTCAACTTGTTTAAGTCGGGGTCCACTTAAATTGATTCATGATACAGATATATACTATCATATATACTATCATCATAATACAGTCATCACACAAGATAATCATCACGGTGCATACATTGAATTATTTACATTATTTACTATACTATACTAATACCAGTATACCGTACAACTCTAGAGTGTAGTGTGTATTAAATAAATAAAAAGACTCAGTGATCAAGTGTAATGCTCGATCGTCCAGTTTGTATTTAAGAAACAAATTTACAAAATTACAAAAAACACATTTACGCCAAATGTGTTTTAATGACACCCAAATGCGCCGCAATGGCGTGACGTCAGACGACAACCAGAGACCTGCCATCTTGCTTCAAAGCAACTTTATGGATTATTATATTACCTCTTTTCGCTTTTTTCAGTGTATTAATATTGGCCTGTGGATTAATGGATTGCTAGGAGATTGGTTGATAAAACACGGTCGTGACTCGTCGTGAGTAAAGTGCGTTCACTTCAAACTGACACAGCGTGCATGACTTTGAGGAACTGTTGAGGAAATATTGTTATTTACAAATTCTTGTGTGGTGTTGCTTCTTTATTTGTCATTATTCCAAGTTGATTTGAATGTGTAGCAGCGGCAGCTGAACTGAATGTGACAACGTGTCATAATTACATCGGTCAGTTGGAACAAAAAATACCGACAGCAGTATCATTAGTCCAGAATCTTCATGGTCCTCATGGACCAAACTAATTAGGTACCAAAAATACCAGGACTCTGTATAGATCCCTCGTCAACATGACACTGCTTCCCCCATGCAGCAGTGTCATGTTGACGACATAATGCTTTGAGAATCGATATTGCTAAAAAAATTAAAGATAATCTATAATCGATCAAATATATTATTTGACCCAGCCCTACGGCAGATATTTATTGCTGATAAATTCATGGTGATTGTTGATGGTGTGTTTAAATGAGAAACAGCTTAAAGGCCTACTGAAATGCGATTTTCTTATTTAAACGGGGATAGCAGGTCCATTTTATGTGTCATACTTGATCATTTCGCGATATTGCCATATTTTTGCTGAAAGGATTTAGTAGAGAACATCGAAGATAAAGTTCGCAACTTTTGGTCGCTGATAAAAAAGCCTTGCCTGTACCGGAAGTAGCAGACGAGTAGCGTGACGTCACAGGTTGTGGAGCTCCTCACATCTGCACATTGTTTACAATCATGGCCACCACCAGCGAGAGCGATTCGGACCGAGAAAGCGACTATTTCCCCATTAATTTGAGCGAGGATGAAAGATTCGTGGATGAGGAAAGTGAAAGTGAAGGACTAGAGGGCAGTGGGAGCGATTCAGATAGGGAAGATGCTGTGAGAGACGGGTGGGACCTGATATTCAGCTGGGAATGACTAAAACAGTAAATAAACACAAGACATATATATACTCTATTAACCACAACACAACCAGGCTTATATTTAATATGCCACAAATTAATCCCGCATAACAAACACCTCCCCCCTCCCGTCCATATAACCCGCCAATACAACTCAAACACCTGCACAACACACTCAATCCCACAGCCCAAAGTACCGTTCACCTCCCCAAAGTTCATACAGCACATATATTTCCCCAAAGTCCCCAAAGTTACGTACGTGACACGCACATAGCGGCACGCACGTACGGGCAAGCGATCAAATGTTTGGAAGCCGCAGCTGCATGCGTACTCACGGTACCGCGTGTGCGCATCCAACTCAAAGTCCTCCTGGAAAGAGTCTCTGTTGTCCCAGTTCTCCACAGGCCAATGGTAAAGCTTGACTGTCATCTTCCGGGAATGTAAACAATGAAACACCGGCTGTGTTATCCGGCACAACAGTCAAGGGGTGCATTCTACGGCGGGGGTGCGTTATCCAGCACAACACCTGCCGCAATACACCGCTTCCCACCTACAGCTTTCTTCTTTGCTGTCTCCATTATTCATTGAACAAATTGCAAAAGATTCACCAACACAGATGTCCAGAATACTGTGGAATTTTGCGATGAAAACAGACGACTTAATAGCTGGCCACCATGCTGTCCCAAAATGTCCTCTACAATCCGTGACGTCACGCGCAGGCGTCATCATACCGAGACGTTTTCAGCAGAATATTTCGCGCGAAATTTAAAATTGCACTTTAGTAAGCTAACCCGGTCATATTGGCATGTGTTGCAATGTTAAGATTTCATCATTGATATATAAACTATCAGACTGCGTGGTCGATAGCAGTGGGTTTCAGTAGGCCTTTAAAGGCGATACCGTAGAAGTCCGCTCTCCAAGGTAAATATTGTACAATATCATAACATTACTTCATAAAACTACTGTAGTTTTTAGAAGTACATTATATGGTATTGTTTTTCCAATACAATACTTTTAACTTGAAAAAGTGTTGCTTCTAAAAATGCATGTTACATCTTAAAATGATGTTGTCTTGGGTGCCAAGTACCAATTCAATTGATTTTAATTCACTTCAATGGACTTCACTGTTTTTAAATCCTTTTAATAGACAACACTGTTTTTAACTCATGTCAATGGACGACACTGTTTCTCAATACGACATTTTCAAAGTAGAAGCTGCATCACAAAACCAATTAAACTGGTATCTCAAGGTACCACTGTACAGAGAGAAAAACAAGCTAAAGAAAGTTCACAATCTAATTTTAACTGCTCTTTAAACTCCCCGACCAATCATTCTGTGAAATTTGGTGTGTTTTAGATTATCATGAAAGAGCTGCTTCCTGCTGAGTGTTAATCTTGTGTGTTTGATGCTGAGAGGATCATTTATCATCTGCAGTGATTTAGCCTTCACATGCAGGTGAGTGATAGGATTTAGACAATAATGGTTTCAAGGCGCCAGCCCGTGCTTTATTTGGCGTCTTGACAACTGAACAGTATAGGGAATTTCCACTTGGTTGTCAACAACACGGCGCGTCATGATACATTGAAAACGGGTCAACCATGTGTGCCACTAGGACCAGAACATCATTTTATTATCACCATTTACAAGTACTGTATTTTTCGGACTATAAGTCGCAGTTTTTTTCATAGTTTGGCCGGGGGTGCGACTTATACTCAGGAGCGACTTATGTGTGAAATTATTAACACATTACCGTAAAATATCAAATAATATTATTTAGCTCATTCACGTAAGAGACTAGACGTATAAGATTTCATCGGATTTAGAGATTAGGAGTGACAGATTGTTTGGTAAACGTATAGCATGTTCTATATGTTATAGTTATTTGAATGACTCTTACCATAATATGTTACGTTAACATACCAGGCACGTTCTCAGTTGGTTATTTATGCATCATATAACGTACACTTATTCAGCCTGTTGTTCACTATTCTTTATTTATTTTAAATTGCCTTTCAAATGTCTATTCTTGGTGTTGGGTTTTATCAAATAAATTTCCCCAAAAAATGCGACTTATACTCCAGTGCGACTTATATATGTTTTTTTCCTTCTTTATTATGCATTTTCGGCAGGTGCGACTTATACTCCGGAGCGACTTATACTCCGAAAAATAGGGTACCGGTATTTTTTTGGTACCGGTTCCTAATTCGGTCAGTCAAGGGAGACTGTTTACATACTGGACAAATAACGGCTATCGGTGTTTTTTATCCAGCTAACCGTCGTAATTATGACATACGCGACCCACGTTTATGCATAAAAAAGACACGGGTATAGAATCTGATAATCAGCTTGGAATAATCACAAATATGGAAGCAACCCCTCCTCAAAAGTCCCACAAAGTCCCACACGCTAATTAGTAAGAGTTAGTGTCTGTTTGAAGTGAACACGTTTTACTCACGGGTCACGGCCGCACCTGCCGCGCTTCATCAACCGTCTTCTTACCGATCCAGTGATCCACAGGCCAATATTAATCCACTCAAAAAAGGGAAACATATAACTAACAAAATAATCCATAACGTTGCTCTGATGTCATTTCATCGTGCCGCATTTGCATGGCATCAAAACACACCTTGCTTAAATGCACAACCACCTGACATACTAATTGATTGTAATCATTTATATTATACATTGAGGATATGTCATGAAAGAGATCTGTGCTAGATTGCACCTTGCACTGCAAACACAGTTGACTTGTTTAAGACTTAAAAAGCAGGTGTTGATAAAATACTTACCTGCTGTGAAATGTTACGTGATGTTGGTGGTGTACAACAATGACGTGCGGTGAGGTTCGTGGCTGGTGAGGCACTGACTTCATCACAGTCAGATTTACAAACATGAACCCTAAAAAGTATCTTATTCACCATTTGATTGGCAGCAGTTAACGGGTTATGTTTAAAAGCTCATACCAGCATTCTTCCCTGCTTGGCACTCAGCATCAAGGGTTGGAATTGGGGGTTAAATCACCAAAAATTATTCCCGGGCGCGGCACCGCTGCTGGCCACTGCTCCCCTCACCTTCCAGGGGGTGAACAAGGGGATGGGTCAAATGCAGAGGACAAATTTCATTACACCTAGTGTGTGTGTGACAATCATTGGTACTTTAACTTAACTTTAACTTTACACATACAAACTGTAGCACACAAAAAAGCACATTTATTAAAAAAAAACGTTATTATGGTCTTACCTTTACTTATAAATGAAGTCCATGCGCCGCTGTTGTGCTGGATTAATGCACCCCCACCGTAGAATGCACCCCCTGACGGGAGTGTTATATCAACTAAAGCCCTCACTTAAACTTTCCACGTGCAAGATTGAATCTATTTAAAAAAGTGTAAGCGAGGGTTTATAAATGTTGCCTATACTGTATGAAACTACAAAATAACAAACACGGAGGCTCCAGTTTACACGAGGACCATTTTATTTACCTTCTTTCAAAAACCTCCGCTCCACTCCAACGTGTCATCACTTCCGCTCTTAACGCCTTCAAAATAAGAGCTCAAGGCATATACTGTATAACAGCGCATAACAGGAACTTAACATCACAAAGAGGAAAGCCCATAGAAATAGGATACAAAAGTTATTTAATAAGAAGCCAAAAAGTGCAAAAACAATTATGTTCGTGTTGGAGGAGTTGTGAATTAGGTACACCTGCAGTCTGCAAGTGTACCTAATGTTGTGGCCCTGCAGTCATTCACAACTCCTCCAACACGAACATTATTGGTTTTGCACTTTTTGGCTTCTTGTGAAATAACTTTTTTAAATAGATTCAATCTTGCACGTGGAAAGTTTAAGTGTGGGCTTTAGTTGATATAACCGTCAGGGGGTGAATTCTACGGCAGGGGTGCAGGAGGCGGGATTACTGCGAGCCTCAGCCAGTGCGTCTTTTGCAGCCGTTTTATGATCGCTCAGCACAAGAAATACGTTACACACATACAGTTGTTGACAAAATACACTGTACATTACATACCTCAGCTAACTAAACTATGGAAAAGTATAATATAGTTCATATAGCAATACGGTCTCACTGCACAGCAGGCCAGCAGTTAGCCGAGTCCGCAATCCATGGTGAGGCGCAACGCAGTGGCGTGCCTCAACTGGCTGCTGTTCACCGCACCGTCTCTTCTCAGTATTTGAACGGCAAATGTGAAAATTCAGCGATTTTGAATAAAAATAATCTAAAACTGGTGAAGTTAAATGGAAAATAACTTTATAGTATAATCACTGGATACATATAACAATCTAATTTTTTTTTTTTCTTTTTACATTTTTATTCTTTCCATGATGGCAGATGAGGCCCCGCCTCACCTGCCATCAAAAATATAGTAATAAAATATGACGTTTTTACATCTTTATTGAAACCAATTGCAAATGTACCGATGAATATTAACTACCTTTAACCACAACTTTTTTTATATCACGCCAATTTCATGCAGCTTTGCTAGTAGTATCCATGCCAAGTTGGCTGTGAAGAGGAATATCAACTTGTCGGCATTGAAGTTAAAGCCAGCAAACTGTTGGTACAGAAGTTGGACAAACATCTAGCTCTTGGAATTAAACGATAAACATTTTTTACGCCAATGTCAAACTGAATTTGCTCTTTTGGATACAGTTAGTCACCTTTTTTTTGTAAATACATATTTCATGGTGTAAAAAGTCTTGACTTTAACACTAACTTTTTGGTCCTCTCAGTAGATTGTTGCTGTATTTTTAATCATATCAAATCATAATTAATCATTGTGTTGTGTTACTCCATGATACATGATTTGTCTGGAAAGGCTTTTTTTTCATGTGTGATTAAAAAAATTGAATGTCCAATTCTTTCACGTCTGCCATACACTGGCAGTTTTTCAACACTACCCCAAAGCCCTGGTTCATTTGTCAAAGGGCATAAAACCATTTTGGATTCATATTTTGTTTGATCTTTTTTGCTCAAATCTCTTAATCAACTGTTTTTATAAATATTAACCATTCAAAGGCCTTTGGATCAAATCATGTCACAGTTGTCAATTAGTATAAACTTGCATAACATTAGTTTTTTTAATAATTCAAAACTGTGACTCTTGAGGTTCAAGCACACCTGTGAAGTGAAAACCATTTCAGGTAACTACCTCTTGAAGCTCATCGAGAGAATGCCAAGAGTGTGCAAAGCAGTAATCAGAGCAAATGGTGGCTATTTTGAAGAAACTAGAATATAAGACATGTTTTCAGTTATTTCACCTTTTTTTTGTTAAGTACATAACTCCACATTTGTTCATTCATAGTTGTGATGCCTTCAGTGACAATCTACAATGTAAATAGTCATATAAATAAAATAAAGCCATTGAATGAGAAGGTGTGTCCAAACTCTTTGCCTGTACTATATATACAAATACCTACATATGTATATACAAATACATATAAATATATATATATATATATATATATATATATATATACACACACACATATACTGTATATATATATATATATATATATATATATATATATATATATATATATATATATATATATATATATATATATATATATGTATTTGTTGGCATCCGTAAGTCCGGAAGACAATGCACGTATTCATATTGAACCGTTCGATACAATGGTCTCGGTTCGGTTTATCAACTTCTGACGATACGCTCTGTGCTGAAAGCTCAGTCTATCTGCGCTCGACTATGCAGCCTAAGCTACACCTCCCACTTTCATTCAGACCAAAACAAGCAGCTGAGACAGAAGCTACATGCAAAACTATAGCTTCTATAGCTCGTTGCAACATGACTAATGCCTCAACTATACCTGAAGTCAAAGATCCTCCACCATCATTCAGATCTGGGGTGTGGAACTCGTTCGTGTTAGGTATGACCCTGATGGCAAGCGTGTCGTGGACAAAAATACATCGGTATGTCGCAAGTGTCAAACAACGAAAAACTACAACAGTGGAAATACAACAAACATGACAACTCATTTACCAAACAAAGACAAGGAGCTACAACACACAGGTTACAAACTTTACCCGCAACATTTAGAGAGCCATTAGCACATGATTCAAAGAGGGCCAAAGAAATCGATCAACCTTTTCTAGGACTTTTTCCAAAAAAGGCAAGTTTGATATGGACAGATAGTTCTTCCAGTATTGTGGCATCAAGACTACTCTTCTTTAGGATGGGCTTAATGACAGCAGTTTTTAAGGCCTTTGGAAAGGTTCCAGTCTGAAATGAGATGTTAACTTGATGAGTGAATTGTGGTAACAAACTGCTCAGCACAGACTTTAGAAATCTAGTGGGTAACTCATCAAGGCAGCATGTTGATGGACTCAGACTGTGGATTTCTTCAACTGTTTAGTCAGTGATGGGAGTGTAATGTGCCAGCTCTAGTTGAATAGCTGGCTGCAGAGTAGCTATTTGTTTCCCAGGAATTATTGCATTTTTAATGCCTTGAACTTTATCACGAAAGCAAATTGCAAACTCACTGCACTTTGATGTAGAAATGAGTTCTGTTGAAAGTGAAATTGGAGGGTTTGTTAATCTGTTTACTGTTGCGAACAGGACACGAGAGTTGTTACTACAGTTTGTGATGAATTCAGAAAAATATTTTTCCCTTGTTCTACGCAAAAGTCTGGTGGCACACATTTACTTTTTCTTTGTAAATCACCTAATGAGCTTGGAGCTTTGATTTGTGCCATTGCCGTTCGGCTCTGCAGCATTCCCTTTTTTGGGCCCAGACCGAGTTTTCATTTCTTCATGGCGCATTTTGCCTACTTTTAGGCAAAAGTGTCATTATTGTGTCTTCAAAGTGTGCAGTTTTTTTTAAACTAAAATAGGGACTTTTGCTGAGGCTAGAACCAATTATTTATGTTTACATGGATTCTTATCGGGAACTCTGCATCACTATATGAACGTTTTGGTTGGCGAAAGCCAAATTCCCCCAAAAAGTGCAGTTACCCTTTGAGGACTTATATGTCTTGTTTGGCTTTAATGATAATTCAAATTGAATGTCCACTGAAGGGTTAAATAAACGTGATGTCTTTTATACCACTTTTGTGTCATTTTTATACATTACCCCCATTCTGTATTTCATTATTTTTTGCACCTAACGGAGATGCAAACCTATTTTTGTGTTACTATACCATTGCTAATCAACTGGCAGCCCAGGGGGTCAAATCCAAATCTGCCCCGTGAATGACTCCCATATTGTCCCCCAAGATCTAAACTTTCTACCGCTTGTCCCTTTTGGGGTGGAGGTGGGCAGGGGGGCATATCCAGCTGCACTCGGGTGGAAGACAAGGTACACCCTGAACAAATCGCTACCTCATCACAGGGCCAACACAGATGGACAGACAACAGTCACACCAATAAGGCCAATTTAATGTACCCGGAGAGAAAATACAAACCCCACACAGAAAGACACCAGTGTTAATTGTTCCATCATGCTGCAGGGACAAACATTTTTGCAGCAAATTCCTAAAAACGCCAGAGTGCTACTGTTGTATAGAGGAACTTGAACTACTTTAAAAAGATTGGCGGATCGTTGCGTTGACATTTTATTATAGCTAGCAAACATTAAACACTGGGTTTCAAACTTGTGATTTAAGTAACTGAGGCGTGCGTTCCTCGAGGCACCCATTTAAGTCCTCTACTTTTTGGCAGAAATACACGTTTGCCGTAATGTGATTTGTATAACAAAAGTGTTGCTGTAGCTTGTTTACTTTAGATGCGGTTACAGTTGTAGTCATTTACTCAACTAGAAGGCTTCAGTCGAGCCATTTTAACGTCTTTCTTCAACTTAATTCCTCCCGCCCCCACGCATAAAATGTCTCCTAAAAAGAATTTAACCGTTGTTGAAGCGAAAGCTTCTTCCAGCGACGCGCCGGTGCTTGGAAAAAAGGGTCCTGTAGCTTTACGCGTTAAGTCCGCACATCCTGCAACCAACTTAATGGTGAGAGAGGCGATAAAAACACTGGACTCCAGAAATGGGGTTTCGTTACAGGCCATCCACAACTTCATCAAGCTCAACTACCCGTCCACGGACAGCGTCCGGCGCAATTACTTTGTCCGCAGAGCCATCAAGAAAGGTCTGGAAACGGGCGAGTTGGTGAGGCCGGCCAACGCCGTCGTCACTGTAGGCGCAAAGGGCAGATTTCGGCTCGCACCAAAGGCCAAAGAGGTCAAAGGTAAAAAAGAAAATGAGGATCCAAATGTGCAAGAAACCCCAAAGGAGGAAAACAAGAAGACAAAAACTGCTAATGGCGCTGCAAAGAAATCTGATGCTGCAAATGAACCAAAGAAAGAGGAGGTAAAGGTTCCCGAAAAGTCGAAAGATGACGTGCCTCTGTCCTCAAAAGTGGCGCCAGCCAAGAAGCCCAAATCTAACAAAGCTAAAGACGAAGATGAAGAGGTTGTGTCTGGCAAGACCAAAGCTAAGCTCAAGGGGGCCAAGTTGAAGGAAGCCAAGGAGCCCAAGAACACCAAGGAGCATAAGCTTAAGTAAAAGAGACCAAGGTGTCAAAGGGTAAAGCTGCTGAACAGTTCAAGGACCCTGCACTAGAAGCCCCTGCTAAACGAGTGAGAAAAACTTTTTGAATGTTCTTCTAAATTTGTATTTATTTTTTTCAATAAAATTGTAACTTTTATAGCTCTTATTGAACTTGGACACAATCTTCTACACCTATTTTTTCAACAGTAATAAGTGCTTAAATAGTATTATTGTCATATTGTCTTTATGCCGGAATTTTGACAGATTTTTAGAGCTATACACTCCACTTGTTCGATGTAGTCAAACTTGTGCACAGACAGGAAATGCTGTCTTAAGCACTAAATTCTAAAACTAATACCAGGCAGTGCAAAAATTGACAAGTTTGCCTACGCACTAAGCAGAAAAATGTTATCTGCTTTCTGCATTGTGTATGATCACGGAATCTGCAAAATTTGAGATTTGTATTCAAGAAAATTGTAATTTTCAATTAAAATTGTAATAAAGAAAAGTTTTTTCATCATAAAAAAAAACAAAAAAAAAAACGACTTTAGTTATACTAGTAGTGTTCCTCAAGATTCTTTCTAGGTCCTCTTTTTTTTCATCATAACGGCCATTCAGTTTAGTTACTAAGAAGGCTCAGCAGCGGCTACACTTCCTGAGTGTCCTAAAGAAGTACAACCTGGACTCCAACCTGCTGCTGACCTTCTACCGCTCAGCCATTGAGAGCATGCTGACATACTGCATCACAGCATGGTACGGCAGCTGCACCGCTGCAGACATGGAGAGGCTCCAGAGAGTGATAAAGGCAGCACAACGGATCATCGGCTGCCCTCTCGCCTCCCTGATAGACATTCACACCTCCCGCTGCCTCAGCAGAGCTACCAACATTATCAAGGACAGCTCCCACCCTGGCTTTGCCCTGTTTGACCTGCTGCCCTCAGGAAGGCGCTACAGGGTCATCAGGTCTAAGACAGTGTTTTCCCTAAAGCCATAACCACCGTGAACTCTCATATGCACTGATTTTATAGTTTAGCACCTCTCTGTGTGCAATTTTTACTTTCCACTGAATGCTTCTGTATATATGTATCAGTGACGTGCGGTCACTAGAGGCAGGTGAGGCGGGGCCTCACCTGCCATCATGGAAAGAAAAAAAATGTAAAAAGAAAAACAATTAATTAAATTGTTATATGTATTCAGTGATTATACTATAAAGTTATTTTCCATTTAACTTCACAAGTTTTAGATTATTTTTATTCAAAATCGCTGAATTTTCACATTTGCCGTTCAAATACTGAGAAGAGACGGTGCGGTGATCAGAAGCCAGTTGAGGCACGTCACTCAGTTGTGCCTCAACATGGATTGCGGACTCGGCTAACTGCTGGCCTGCTGTGCAGTGAGACCATATTGCTATATGAATTATATTATACATTTCCATAGTTTAGTTAGCTGAGGTATATAATGTACAGTGTATTTTGTCAACAACTGTATGTGTGTAACGTATTTCTTGTGCTGAGCAATCATAAAACTGCTGCGAAGACGCACTGTGTGAGGCTCGCAGTAATCCCGCCTCCTGGTGCCGGTTAATGCACCCCCGCCGCAGAATGCACCCCCCAACGGGAGCGCCACACCAACCAAAGCCCAAACCCAAACCCTCCACGTGCAAGACCGAATCCACCCAAAAAAAGTCACTTAACAAGAAGCCAAAAAGTGCAAAAACAACAATGCTCGCGCAGGAGGAGCCGTGAACGACTGCAGGGACACAACATTAGGTACACCTGCAGACTGCAGCACGGATTTCATATTTCATTCATTCACAACTCTTCCAAAACGAACACCACTGTTCCCGCACTTATAAGTAAAGGTAAGACCATAATAACGTTTTTTTAATTAAATGTGCTTTTTTGTGTGCTACAGTTTGTATGTGTAAAGTTAAAGTTAAGTTAAAGTACCAATGATTGTCACACACACACACACACACTAGGTGTGGTGAAATTTGTCCTCTGCATTTGACCCATCCCTTGTTCACCCCCTGGAAGGTGAAGGGAGCAGTGGGCAGCAGCGGCGCCGCGTCCGGGAATAATTTTTGGTGATTTAACCCCCAATTCCAACCCTTGATGCTGAGTGCCAAGCAGGGAAAAATGCTGGTATGAGCTTTTAAACATAACCCGTTAACTGCTGCCAATCAAATGGTGAATAAGATACTCTTTAGGGTTCATATGTTTGTAAATCTGACTGTGATGAAGTCAGTGCCTCACCAGCCATCAACCTCACCGCACGTCACTGATATGTATATAGTATAATATTTATTTTCTGCAAACAACACATTGAACATAAATCGTTCTCAGGACTGGACTGTGAACCTTACCTCCTTTTGCACTATTTTTATTTTTATTTTCTTCCTGTTTTGCATATTTTGTAGACTGTCGCATTGATACTGGAGTTGTTTTTAATCTCATTGTACCTGTGTATAGTGACAATAAAAGGCATTCTATTCTATTATTAAAAAAAACAACTATATTTTTGCAGCAGATTCTTAAAAAACACTGTGTGCTGTCATAGAGATGATCTTTGACTAGCTTTTTTCCAGAAGGTCCTTAAAAACAGCAGAACACTCCTGTAACTCTAATAATAATAATACCAAAATCAAATGTCTCCTGTAGAGGGTGCTGATTCTGCAGAATACACTAAATAAGTCTTATAGTGAAGAGAGATGTTAAATCTACCTGCACTACACAGTTCTACTTAATTTTCTTTGAAGTACTTCTTAAACTTGTCTTTAAGAAGCTGCAAAAGTCTTTTTAAAAATGCAGATTTCCCACTACATCTATGAAAGTCTCGCTATATAAAACGTTTTTGAGGTGTAGAACAGTAGATCGGTTGCTGGTTGGGTACTAAACAGGGGACCTCATTGCAGCCCACTTGCTAAATCCAGCTTTGGCTCCACTACTAAAGGATGTCCATACTCATTGTGGCTTGTGCATGTCAAGTCTGTCAAGGCAAATCGGCTCAACACATGGCAACATTGCACAGCCAAGCAGAAAACACGCAAGAAAACTGTTACAGTACACGAACAAAAAAAAGGATGAAGAATTCCTAGTCCTCACTGAAAAATACCTAATAAGTGGTCACGATTGTTCCTAAGTCCGACTGTACACATGCACGCACCAATGCCTTTACATGTGACTGACAGAAAGGTATAATTAACACCAAGTAACCCTATCATTTACACTTCACTCACCTCTTGCTTTTTCTTTCTCCGACTTGGCGGCACAGTACAAAATACCTCACACCACATTCTTCTGCTAATTACTCCCGCTTAACGTCCCAAGTTTCCTTCAGATGTCAAACACATCTTCAAAAGACAGATGCAAACAATTTGGTGCTCCCAGGGTCCCTCAAAAAGCGCGACACACTAGCACTTATAACAATAAATATCATCTAATATGTCTGAATATTAGGGGAGTAGGAGGAGGAAAAATGAGTTGACAATGAACAGATGTTTTCTTAAGTTTAATGTCATGTTTTTGCGCCACATGCCAACAATTCAACAAGTATGAAAGGGTCAAATGGAATACAAAAAAAATCTTACAAACGAAGAGCCTGTACAAAAGTTTAAATGTGCCACGACTTATGTACAAACCCCGTTTCCATATGAGTTGGGAAATTGTGTTAGATGTAAATATAAACGGAATACAATGATTTGAAAATCAATTTCAACCCGTATTCAGTTGAATATGCTACAAAGACAACATATTTGATGTTCAAACTGATAAACTTTTTTTTTTTTTGCAAATATTCATTAACTTTACAATTTGATGCCAGCAACACGTGACAAAGAAGTTGGGAAAGGTGGCAATAAATACTGATAAAGTTGAGGAATGCTCATCAAACATTTATTTGCAACATCCCACAGGTGAACAGGCAAATTGGGAACAGGTGGGTGCCATGATTGGGTATAAAAGTAGATTCCATGAAATGCTCAGTCATTCACAAACAAGAATGGGGCGAGGGTCACCACTTTGTCAACAAATGCGTGAGCAAATTGTTGAACAGTTTAAGAAAAACCTTTCTCAACCAGCTATTGCAAGGAATTTAGGGATTTCACCATCTACGGTCCGTAATATCAAAAGGTTCAGAGAATCTGGAGAAATCACTGCATGTAAACAGCTAAGTCCGTGACCTTCGATCCCTCAGGCTGTACTGCATCAACAAGCGATATCAGTGTGTAAAGGATATCACCACATGGGCTCAGGAACACTTCAGAAACCCACTGTCAGTAACTACAGTTGGTCGCTACATCTGTAAGTGCAAGTTAAAACTCTCTTACGCAAGGCGAAAACACTCAGAAACGCCGTCGGCTTCGCTGGGCCTGAGCTCATCTAAGGTAGACTGATACAAAGTGGAAAAGTGTTCTGTGGTCTGACGAGTCCACATTTCAAATTGTTTTTGGAAACTTTGGACGTCGTGTCCTCCGGACCAAAGAGGAAAAGAACCATCCGGATTGTTATAGGCGCAAAGTTGAAAAGCCAGCATCTGTGATGGTATGGGGGTGTATTAGTGCCCAAGACATGGGTAACTTACACATCTGTGAAGGCGCCATTAATACTGAAAGGTACATACAGGTTTTGGAGCAACATATGTTGCCATCCAAGCAACGTTACCATGGACGCCCCTGCTTATTTCAGCAAGACAATGCCAAGCCATGTGTTACATCAACGTGGCTTCATAGTAAAAGAGTGCGGGTACTAGACTGGCCTGCCTGTAGTCCAGACCTGTCTCCCTTTGAAAATGTGTGGCGCATTAAGAAGCCTAAAATACCACAACGGAGACCCCCGGACTATTGAACAACTTAAGCTGTACATCAAGCAAGAATGGGAAAGAATTCCACCTGAGAAGCTTAAAAAATGTGTCTCCTCAGTTCCCAAACGTTTACTGAGTGTTGTTAAAAGCAAAGACCATGTAACACAGTGGTGAACATGCCCTTTCCCAACTACTTTGGCACGTGTTGCAGCCATGAAATACTAAGTTAATTATTATTTGCAAAAAAAAATAAAGTTTATGAGTTTGAACATCAAATATCTTGTCTTTGTAGTGCATTCAATTGAATATGGGTTGAAAAGGATTTGCAAATCATTGTATTCCGTTTATATTTACATCTAACAATTCCATATGAGTTTCCCAACTCATATGGAAACGGGGTTTGTAAAACACATTCTCCTGAGGGCCAGCATCTTCTGCAGCAGACATTGTTGTTGGTCTTTTGTCAAAGTTACACATTTTGGAAAAAAAAAAATAGAATTGTTATGCATGTCCACTGCAGAGGACACTGGTTCTCAGGGGGTTTGATGTATAAAACAATATAAATAAGATATTGTATATACAAAGGAAAATATGACAAAGTAATTTTGCATGATGGATCTTCAGTCACTCCATGGGTTGCTCCTGTTTCTCTTGGATCTCGTTTACTTTTGCCTTTAGTGGGGGAAAAAAAAAAAACACTTTAGTAGTGACATGGAATTAAAACTGACAGGTTATTTCCCCTAATTGAGATAGACAGAATCGCGTGTGTCCAAAGTCAGTATATTTTCATTTATTCGTGATATTTTGTTACAATTCCATTAGGACGGCCAAAGAAAGACTTGGCGTCGCTTTATAATGGTACTACTGTCTATGTAGCTTGTCGTTTTAATTTCACACAGTAAATGACATACTGTAGTACCTATGATTCATAACCTCATATGACTTGATGGCACATTATATCTGTTCATCAATATCCTCCTGAAAGCAATTTGTTTTTGGTCTATTTCTTTTGTCAGACTTACATATTTTTGAAAAAATTGCCCTACAATTAGGGATGGGTACCTTTCACATTTCAATAGTTAGAATACCAATTCTTAATACCTGGGAATCGATACCTGTACTTAACGGGGCCCATTTCTTAGTTTGTGTGTGTGGATTCATGTGTTAATAACTGTCAATTTGTTTAACAATAAAATACATTTTATTCTATATAACTGTGCTGCCCATTTGTTGCAATTCCTAGATGTTAAATACCAGTAGTTTATAGGCTACGGTGAGTTTCCTAGTCAGCAGTTGTCTTTGTGATTACGCTGAATCTAGGCTTTTGTTCACCCTAAAAAGTGTTTACATTGAAAGTTTTGTACATGTACACACCAGCTGTTTGATTGTAATGTGTATCTTAGTTGTAGGTTTGATTGTCAAATTTGGAGGTGTTGAAATCACCTTGTAAAATTGTTAATGCTATTCAGATTCAAAGTAAAGTGGAGCCTTACTGTAAATCAAGTGTTTTCTATCAGGCATACTTGCTTTGTTGGCATGAAAAATGGTAACATTGCCTAGATAAAGGCAGTTTGGCTGATTCCGCCCCGAGTGCTAATTCAGTGCTTGTCAACCCACCAAATGTTTGAGCCGGCTGAGTCTGGTAATACAGACCAAATTTGGCCGTTGCTTATAAAAGTACCCTCCCGAGCTTTTAT
Source organism: Nerophis lumbriciformis (assembly GCF_033978685.3). Lineage (NCBI taxonomy): Eukaryota > Metazoa > Chordata > Actinopteri > Syngnathiformes > Syngnathidae > Nerophis > Nerophis lumbriciformis. Next base: position 15,859,818 of record NC_084582.2, on the reverse strand, counting down.
ATATTTTCACAAAATGACTCTCAGGAAAATACGCTGATATATCAAACGTACAATGATGTATACATTATCATTATGCCCCATTAATGTCGCAAGCTTAATGCTAACATACAATGGACCAGCTACAATTGACAGGTTAATGAAAATGATCAGGGCCAATCACAAATATATAGACAAACTGTCATTCACACTCACATTCATACTTATGGACAATTTAGAGGGTCAAATGAAACTAACATGCGTATTATGCTAATTATGGCCAATCGTGCATAAATAATATAGAATATATATGTGTTAATGAACGAGGACGAACAGGCAACGCTTTATCTATTTGTGGCTGTCTAAATGTATTTGTAGTGGGCCGCCACAAAATATAAATGTATAAATGTCCCTTAATTTTGCCGCTGATTTATGGTGATTGTGTTCCTATATGCGTTTACTTCAGTCTTTGAAGCCAATGCAACACTGACACCATTTCTGTAAGTTCCTAAGAGTGCTTTATATCCGGCACAACTGTCTAGAGTCTGAAGACACTTCTATATTTCATTTGTGTCCCTGCCTCACTGTAAGATGTACGATATCTTTGAGCTTTGATGGCCAAATTGTACAGTTGCACAGGTGTCAAAACAACATACACATTGTACAAAACGTACTGTTTCATTAGGTAACTAATAAAACAGCAATATGTTTTATTAACAACTTGATTAAGCAAATTGTTAAAGGCCTACTGAAATGCGATTTTCTTATTTAAACGGGGATAGCAGGTCCATTCTATGTGTCATACTTGATCATTTCGCGATAGTGACATATTTTTGCTGAAAGGATTTAGTAGAGAACATCGACGATAAAGTTCGCAACTTTTGGTCGCTGATAAAAAAGCCTTGCCTGTACCGGAAGTAGCAGACGAGTAGCGTGACGTCACAGGTTGTGGAGCTCCTCACATCTGCACATTGTTTACAATCATGGCCACCAGCAGCGAGAGCAATTCGGACCGAGAAAGCGACTATTTCCCCATTAATTTGAGCAAAGATGAAAGATTTGTGGATGAGGAAATTTAGAGTGAAGGACTAGAGGGCAGTGGGAGCGATTCAGATAGGGAAGATACTGATATTCAGCTGGGAATGACTAAAACAGTAAATAAACACAAGACATATATATACTCTATTAGCCAGAACACAACCAGGCTTATGTTTAATATGCCACAAATTAATACCGCATAACAAACACCCCCCCCCGTCCATATAACCCGCCAATACAACTCAAACACCTGCACAACACACTCAATCCCACAGCCCAAAGTACCGTTCACCTCCCCAAAGTTCATACAGCACATTTCCCCAAAGTCCCCAAAGTTACGTACGTGACATGCACATAGCGGCACGGACGTACGGGCAAGCGATCAAATGTTTGGAAGCCGCAGCTGCATGTGTACTCACGGTACCGTGTCTGCGTATCCAACTGAAAGTCCTCCTGGTAAGAGTCTCTGTTGTCCGAGTTCTCCACAGGCCAATGGTAAAGCTTGGCTGTCATCTTCCGGGAATGTAAACAATGAAACACCGGCTGTGTTATCCGGCACACCAGTCAAGGGGTGCATTCTACGGCAGGGGGTGCGTTATCCAGCACAACACCTGCCGCTATACACCGCTTCCCACCTACAGCTTTCTTCTTTGCTGTCTCCATTGTTCATTTAACAAATTGCAAAATATTCACCAACACAGATGTCCAGAATACTGTGGAATTTTGCGATGAAAACAGACGACTTAATAGCTGGCCACCATGCTGTCCCAAAATGTCCTCTACAATCCGTGACGTCACGCGCAGACGTCATCATACCGAGACGTTTTCAGCAGGATATTTCGCGCAAAATTTAAAATTGCACTTTAGTAAGCTAACCCGGCCGTATTGGCATGTGTTGCAATGTTAAGATTTCATCATTAATATATAAACTATCAGACTGCGTGGTCGGTAGTAGTGGGTTTCAGTAGGCCTTTAATGTTTTCTGTATAACAAAATTATTTGTAAAGATGAAAATATAGTAATGAAGTACAGTACTTTAATGCAATGCTGTGACTATTCCAGCATCATGAAATTACTCTTGACAACTGGAAAAACATCAAAGTATTTATTTCAATAAAGCCACCCAAACTCTCATGCACATATTCTCACGTTATGGCTCTATCTTAAAACATGATGTTCCAAAAGCCTGACGTGACCAGCTGTTGAACAGAGCAAATTAAAGCATACTTTCTTAATGCCGGGACATGTGGTCAGTCGGCACGTGATGTTTCTAACAAAACTGATATGTGTAATAAAGGAACACAGCGTTTGTGGGATTTTGTCGGATGCAAAAATGTTGCTTTACCGCTTTGAATGAAATTAAATGAATGTGTCTGCCAATATGGAGGATTATATAGCTAAGATCAAATACTTCTCTAAATGAAACTTTGAGAACATATGACTGTGATATATGTTAAGGAGTATAATATGATTTAATGGAGGATAGACAGTGCTGCTACAGACACAAATACAAAAAGTAAGAAAAACTCCAAATATTGTACTTATTTTATGAAAGCAACTGGGACCCAAAAATTATTTAGAAACGACTTGATCAAATACTTTTTCATCCCCTTTATCATATCGTAATATCATTATCAATGTATTATATAGTTTTTATGGAAGTGAATTGCTGTCTTCTTGTTCTTGTTATATTAATATGCAAACCTGTATTAAAAATTATTACAGCATATTGATTTAAGTAAAAAATAAATAAAAATAAAAAATAACTATAAATAAGATCTATGCCTCACTTGATATAACTCTCACTGCATGTCACTGGAAAAATTGTGTAAGAGTATCGACATTTCAGCAACCATTTTTTAAAGGACAATGCTATAGAACTTACACTAGATATAACTTAGAATAGGCAGAGTATAGCTTGTATATCATTACAGATTTACTGTCCTTTGAAAATAACACAGCAAACAGACATTTTTGTCTAAATAGCTGGCAACACAAGTGAGCACACCACCATTAAACATCAAACTTGTGTCCTAAGTAGGGTTGTACGGTATACCGGTATTAGTATAGTACCGCGATACTAATGAATCATAATCGGTACTATACCGCCTCTGAAAAGTATCGTGCCGCCACCACCCCGTCCACCGTCGTCGTCACGTCATGTCATTAAAGGTTTACGAGGAGACGAGCATGTTACGCAGTGCACAATTACGGAGTACTTACAAGCAGACACAGTGTGTAGACAGAAAAGGGAGATCGGATGCATTTTGGCTTAAAAACTAACGATAAAGGTGAAGTTATAACACTGAAACGCCCACCGGTAGAGATTCTTTAAGACATGGCTAAAGTCCAGCTCCAGTCTGCAGTGTTGTAGCTACTTCTAAATCACTAATCCTGGTCTCCATGGCGACAAATAAAGTAAGTTTCTTACAAGTATCATCCCTGCAGGACGAGGAATAGCTAAACATGCTTCACTACTCATCGTAGCTCACCGGTGTCAAAATGTAAACAAACGCCATTGGTGGATATACACCTAACATCCACTGTAATTATACCAAGTACAGTAGCGTATCTAGTCGATACTACTATGATTACGTCGATATTTTATGGCATCACAACATCTCCTATCGTTATTATATTATGTTTATAAACTCAGGAAATATGTCCCTGGACACATGAGGACTTTGAATATGACCAATGTATGATCCTGTAATGACTTGGTATCGGATTGATACCCAAATTTGTGGTGTCATCCAAAACTAATGTAAAGTATCAAACAACAGAAGAATAAGTGATTATTACATTTTAACAGAAGTGTAGATAGAACATGTTAAATGAGAAAGTAAGCAGATATTAACAGTAAATGAACAAATAGATTAATAACTCATTTTCTACCACGTGTCCTTCATAATGTTGACAAAATAATAGAATGGAAAATTACGCAATATGTTACTGCATATGTCAGCAGCTAAATTAGGAGTCTGTTTGCTTACTTACTGATAAAAGACAAGTTGTCTTGTATGTTCACTATTTTATTTAAGGACAATCTTGCAATAAGAAACATATGTCTAATGTAGCGTACATTTTGTTAAAATAAAGCCAATAATGCAAATTTTTATGGTCCCCTTTATTTAGAAAAGTACCGAAAAGTATCGAAATAATTTTGGTACTGGTACCAAAATATTGGTATCGGGACAACACTAGTCCTAAATGACAATATTTTGGATGAGCACCATTGTTATGTAACGCGACATTAATCCGCTTGAGCATGGAATTTACAACCCCACTATGGACTGGACTCTCACATTATTAAATGTATCCACTCGGCATCCATTGCATCGGTCACCCTGGTGGGGATCCCCACATCTGCGGTCCCTTCCAAGGTTTCTCACTGTTCCCCATTGGGTAGAGCTTTTTCTTGCACTGATGTGGGATCTGAGCCGAGGGTGTCGTTGTGGCTTGTGCATCCCTCTGAGACATTTGTGAGCTGCAAATGTTGTGACATGTTTCCATGGTGATACATACATACATACATAATACATATACATAGACATACATTATTTTTTATAAGAATACATTTTTTTAAATACGTTTTTAGGCCATCTCCATGCAACCAGAAGAAGCTTTTCTAACCTGTAAGATGTTTTGAAAAAGGTTCATTGCAGGAATCGGTTTGACTCGAGAATCGCGTTGAATGAAGAATCGGTTCTGAATCGAATAGTCACCCCAAGAAAGAGTCGGATCGAATCGTTACACGCCTGAAGATTCACATGCTGAAACACTATTTTGTGAATTTATTGCTTTATCTTCTTATTGTATTTTGAAGGTTGAAAAACCGGATATGCTTTTAATTACAAAAGTCATGGATTAAAATGGAAACCATTCCTCCACAGCAACAGTAAAGAAAGTGCCACAGTAAAGATAGTTTAAGTAGTTAAAATTTGAAGTATCTTACTGAGAGTTAAAATGATTCCAATGCAAGTTGAAAGGGAACAAGGTAAACAGGTGTAAATGTACAAATGAGTAAGGCTTAAATATGTATCCTAATGTGCCATTTCTTCAGAATGCTTGCTCATTAGCTCTTATGTTGGTCATTAAGTCCACGGATGTTCAATAAAAGACCATTTGACCATCAGTTCCCAGACTTAATTCTAATCGAACCGCTACAGATTATTGTAAAATCAAACAGTACCTTATTTCGATAACTTTGTTTCACGTGACGTCGTGTCCTTTTGCAGACTAGCACAGTGTCAAGCATTTGGTGAGGACACAGCGTTTCTCATGTAACCAGAATTTAGGGAATAAGCGGTAGAAAATGGATGGATGGATGGTTCAAATGTGAGAAGTACACATCCTTTCAAGTTTATCTGGGTGTTGTTTACTGTTATTTTTACTTCATTCAATCGTACTGCTTGCCTTCAGCAAACTTTATGCTAGCTGGGTTTAGAGGAGGCTGCCCTCTGAGACAATGGCGGACCGAATCGATGCAGCAATGCTGAAAGCATTCATTTGTTTATTTTTCAAGCAAACGTCTGGGCAGGACGCTAAGCTTGAAGACTCAGCTTTTTTTGGTCAACCCTGGCAAGGCCTGTTGCGAGTTGATACGATCTTGGAAAGTGACTGTCTGAGCGTTACAAACCAATCTTCTACGATCTTGTAGGTTGGTTTGTATTTGTTTATTTTAAGGACAATGTGCAGTTACATTAAGAAGATGGCTGCACCAGATTTAGCACCATGCTAATTTCCATCTCTAGTCCTTTTATGGCGCATCTAACATCCACAATTAAAATTACACAGGATTGAAAATGCACCACAAGATTGAATTACATAATGATAGGCAATTTAAAATACAAGTACAATAAATATAGGGTATGTGAGTTACAAATCAGTGTGCAGTCAAGTTACAGTATTTTAGCAGCTTCATTTAAAGTGCAGAAAGTCCATCCATCCATCCATTTTCTACCGCTTATCCCTTTTGGGGTCGCGGCGGGTGCTGGAGCCTATCTCAGCTGCATTCGGGCGGAAGGCGAGGTACACCCTGGACAAGTCGCCACCTGGTCAAGAGTGTCAAATCATTTTTATTGAGGGCCACATCAAAATTATGGCTGCCCTTAGAGGGCCGCATTTATATTAGCTTCACACATTCTGTACATTCTGTACATATACATTCATTGTACAAACACATATACACATTCTGTACATATACAAGTACATATGCATACATACACTCATGCACATAATCACGTTTCATCAAACATATATTAACGTTGTTGCCATAGGGTAAACTGGGTGTAACACATGGCACACTGACAAAGCTTAACCTATTGTGACTATAACAATCTACAAGGTTAATGTAGGTTGCTTCTCTTTCTCCCCCTCCATTTTTCTGCATTCTTTCGTATCTCAAGTTATCATTACGTATATGTATTGTTGCATTTAAACAACTGTATTGTTGATAATAAAGGTAAATTATTGGTATTGTTCATTATCAATAGCGCTATTTCTATTGGTATTTGTATTGATCCATTTGTAGTGTAATAATGCTCATTGTCATTTCTGTATTATTTTTTATTTTTCGCTAACTGCTTATTTGCTATTACTTTTACCATCATATTTGTACATGTCATATTTGCTGATGTTGCTCTATTGTTGTTGTTGTTGTTGTTTTTGTCTCTCTGTCTAATCCCCCTCTTGTCCCCACAATTTCCCCCTATGTCTTCTTTTTTTTCTCTTTCTATCCCCTCCTGCTCCGGCCCGGCTGCACTAAATGATAATATAAATACATTTAATAAAGTCAAATACAAATAAGGCAACAAGAGAAGTATCCTACACTTCTCTTTTGTAAAGTAAATCTGAACAGCCGACATGGGCATCTACATCAACTATATGATTTGCCTGAGAAGCTGGACAGGACAAAAAAAAAATTAAAAAAAAAATTAAAAAAAAAATATTAGCTTCACACCTAGAATCTAGGTCTTCCTTGACCAGTTGTGACCAGTTCTTATTGATGGATTACTTTTTTTTAGCCAAGTCCCGCCTTGCCAGAAAAAAAACTATTCTGAAAATATAGAACAAAAGAAAGAAAAAAAGAAACCGTGCTCATTTGTTTTGTTTGAAACCGTTGTAAAGAAGTATAATAACTTGTCTTGTGAATGAAGAAACAATACATAATAGTATCAATAATGACAGTAATTATGAAGAAAGCCTTGTGGTTTTAAAATAATTAACTTCAATTGCCCTCTTTTGGCATTATGATAAAGACGTGTTGTTAAATGCAACTACAAATAAATGTATAACCTTAAATACATTAGCAGGAGATAAAATAATTATTTTACCCACTCTGTCTAAATATATGTATATATATATATATATATATATATATATATTTTTTTTTTTTGGAGAGCAACAATTATATTTGTCAAATCAAAAGTTATTTGCCTTGCGGTGAATGTTGAATATCAAGTGGCCAGTATGAAAGAATTGCTGGGTTGCAAGCAACCACGCAACTCAGAGGCTATCCCTCCTTAGTCCTTGTCCTTACAGGGGAACTGCACTTTTTCGGAATTTTGCCTATCATTCACAATCATTACAAATCAAATACATGACGACAGATGGAATTTTTTTTATAATGCATTCTAACTCGTAAATAAACATAAATACAAGTCCGCTTACAGTGGAGCCAATAGGAGGTCCTCTATGCCGCCCATAAAACTCAATAAATAACCATCCAAAAACCGCCAACAATACTCCATTTACGTTTTGTGATTTGAAATTGTTGATAATTTTTGACATCCAATTTCAGTTTGAATTTATTTCGAACATGCATACAATTCCAACATGTAAACACTTAGTTTGAACAGTTTCTTAAATTGGATCAAATTAGTACACCGTTTGAATTCTTTACTTATTAATTCATTCCATAATTCAATTCCACATACAGATGTACTGAAGGTTTTAAATGCTGTATGTGCATAGAAATGTTTTAAATTACATTTTTCTCTAAAGTTATATTTCTCTACTTTTGTTGAGAAGAATTGTTGTATGTTATTTGGTAGCAGGTTATAGTTAATATTTTCGATTCAATAAATAAAGGGTTTGAGTGTTCTCTATATCCAACGTTATGTATTATTCTAACTGATCTTTTTTGTAAAACGGTTAGTGACTGAAGCATACTTTTGTAGTTATTTCCCCATATTTCTGCATAAACCCTCAATATGGTAACAATAGTGAGCAGTAAAGAATATGAAGTGCTTTTTGGTCCAATACATATTTAGTTTGATTCATTATTGATGTGTTTCTTGCCACCTTAAGTTGTATATTTTTATATGAGATTTCCAGTTCATTTTATCATCAATCAATCAATGTTTATTTATATAGCCCTAAATCAAAAGTGTCTCAAAGGGCTGCACAAGTCACAACGACATCCTTGGTACAGAGCCCACATAAGGGCAAGGAAAACTCACCCCAGTGGGACGTCGATGTGAATGACTATGAGAAACCTTGGAGAGGACCGCATATGTGGGTAACCCACCCCCCTCTAGGGGAGACCGAATGCAATGGATGTCAAGTGGGTCTGACATAATATTGTGAAAGTCCAGTCCATAGTGGATCTAACATAATAGTGAGAGCATCAATCATTACAAATGTATATTCCGTCTATTTACATTTTTTCACGATTTTAATTATTTAAAATGGTTCTTATCAATTATTCACAGCTTTCGCATAGGATCTTGGTTTAATTTGGTGCTCTGTCACGATGATCATTCATTCATCTAACCTGATCCATTTCATCTATGATATTCCACAGCCTTCACTACGGTTGATGTTGTTTTTATCAGGGTTATAGTTTGTGTTGTCAGGTAAACTGTTTATAACATATAATACATAAGAGTTATTTTTGCAGCTGCCAAATATTTTTTTAATTAAATAAAACTGCATGTTTGCTCCAAAAGAGTACACCGTTTTCTTTTTGTTACGTTGCTTCGTTAAAGAGTGCTTTTAAATGCCTTATGCCTCGGACGCTAGGAACTCTGAAATCATTTTTGCCTTAGTCTGTGTTGGAACTATTTCCACAGGCGAGAACAGTGCATGTATGCAACATTTTAACTCTGCTTTCAAATGAAACCTTTCTATTAATACTCGTTTGTCCACCTTGTGCTTCAGTGCTGGCACGTGGCGTCCATACATGAGGTCACGTGCAGCGCAGTAATTTCATGGGGTGGCCAACCGTCAATCGCGATCAAACAGTCGATCTTTGGGACCCTGCAGGTCGATCCCAAAAATATAAGAAAACTTTTTTTAATTTATATGACATCAGTGACACCCCCACTCAGAAAGTGACCAACATACCCACAAACAGGCACCGATTTAACCCCTAAACACGCCAGAACGCCTCGCCTCTCTTCAGCCTCACATCCCGCTGCTCTCGACACTGCGGCCACACACCACGAGCACGCCCGCACACTTCACCCGCTCGCGACGGGAAGCTAACAAGCCAAATACTAGAGTCAGTGAACATTGATCCAAAGTGATGATACACCATTCTGAATATGAACATGTAAATGAAGACTGGGAACTAAAAGTGTACTCACATGTGTTGGCAGCTATGTACACTATGTCTCAGTGACATTTGTAATGTTTTGTCCCTTTAGAAAACATAATTAAATGGTTGCAGAAAAGTGAGGTGTGCACTTACATTTAAATAATTGAATATTTGTTTTAGAGGAAAACTGGACCCCACCTGTCCACAGATGGCTGCTACTTTGTAAAAATACAGGTGAATACTTACCTCAAAGGTGTTGAGAACATGTTGACAAACATCACAGAGCTCAGTTAGGCCCCTACGAAGAGTCTCAATGGCTGGAGTTCCATCTGAAAACCAAAACAAAAAAAAAGTGTAACAGGTGTGAGGAAAAGGTTTTTTCCATCATGACAAAATATCCACATTAACAAAACAAACTCGAAACCACTAATCTACCATCCTTTTAACACTGTTCTCGGCCTCAAAACAGCTGTCGAAAACGCAGTGTCCAAAATAATGCTGGATTTTGTGGCTGGTGTTTAGTGCTGCAGTGTTGAGGTTGTTGGAGAGGAAATATTTCAAGTATGCAAGTTCTTAATTTGCAGCATACGATCATTTCCTTTCACTCATTTTGTCAGATTTGTATTGATCAAAAACAAATGCTATATTTGCACGCTATTCATCGCCTGTACAACCATGAGTAAAATTCATTAAAGACAAAAATAAGGAAAAGATCTGTAAGTGTTCTTGAGACGGCGCAGCTCAGATGGTAGAGCGGCCGTGCCAGCAACTTGAGGGTTTCAGGTTTGATTCCAGCTTACACCATCCTAGTCACGGTCGTTGCGTCCTTGGGCTAACACTACCCACCTTGCTCCCAATGAGGCTGTGGGCGCAAATTAGACTTAGAGACTTCCTTTTTATTGTCATTCAAATTTGAACTTTACAGCACAGATAAGAACGAAATTTCGTTACATAAGCTCATGGTAGTGCAGGATAAAAAAGCAATAAGGTGCATATATAAATAATAAATATATATATAAAATAAATAAATATATATAAATAAATAAATAGATTACTGTACAGATAAATATATTGCACTTTTTCACATGCGTCCACGTTTATGGATGTATGTTATATTGTCTTTTTTTATTCAATTATTTTTTATAGCAACCACGGTTCTGCCAGTCTACCCCAGAGCAGCTATGGATACAAATGTAGCTTACTACCATCCATGTGTGCATGTGGAGTGAATGAATGATGGGTTCTCATTTCTCTGTGAAGTGGAATACACAAATCTAATCCATTTTTATTGTTATTAAAATTGAAAACATTGTTTCATACACTGGTACCTCGGCTTATAAGAGCCCCACCTAACAACTTTTTTGGAGATCTGAGCAGTCTCTTTGCTATTTTTTGTTTTAAGAAATGTTTTGCTGGCTTTTAAACATGTGGGTTACTGACCAGCTTCAGATATCTCCCCACTGCTAGTTGGCGTAGGGAATGCCACAGTGAACCCTGTGAGATTCACTCAAAACCCGGTATGTCACTCACCAGCATTAGCGAATAGGTAGAAGACACTTTTTTTTTGTCCGAAGAAAGTGAGTGTGAAAGAAAGTACTGAGAAGAAGCTACGGATGACATTGATTGAACTAAAAAAATAAATCATCAAACAGCATGATTGTGTCGCAGTACAACCTGCACTATATTCAAGCAGACGCTATTACACACTAGCCAATGATGTAAAAAATGTTTCTAAATGGTGGTCATTTATTGATAAAACTATGGAAAAGCAGCTGATTGATGGAGATGCAGCTCACAGGAGACACTGTAGAAGTTCACTTATTACATTACTTCATTAAACTACTATGGTTGATTGTAGTACATTATATTGTATTGTTTTTGATACAATATTTGTTAATTAGAACTTATTTTCTTATTGAAAAAACTTGGGATTTTTAAATTGTGGAGACACTAGTTAAGAAACCGGTATTTGAGCTCAAGTGCTCCAACGAGAACGAAAACAAAGGACGGCAACGAGCACTAGAGACAGAACTAAACACACAACACTAGGAGAATAACAACAAAACATGACAATAAATTACCTGAGGAATAGGTCATGACAAAAATAGGATAATATGGGTGTGACACAACATTAGGTTTACAAGAATCAGACAATATTTTAACATTCCATTACAATGACAAAAATATATGAGTGGACAAACAGACATTTTTTTTTAACTGAGTCGCAAAATAATGCAAGTATGAAAATGTTTTATATATTTGCAGGTATGACCTAAGCATGCTAAGTAGCTTTTAACAACTGAGCTAATTTCCTCTGTCCAATAAATGTTACAGTGTAGTAATAACATAGGCAAAAACAATTGAAAAATACAGCAAAACGACATAATGTAAGAGGAAAAAGTGGTGTTTATATTAATAAGTAATAACAGATTTGTTTTTTCAAATATATACCGTATTTTTCGGAGTATAAGTCGCACTGGAGTATAAGTCGCACCTGCCGAAAATGCATAATAAAGAAGGAAAAAAACATATAAATCGCACTGGAGCCCGGCCAAACTATGAAAAAAACTGCGACTTATAGTCAGAAAAATACGGTATATATTTTTTAGCTTTTTTAAACAAATACATGCGTCATCGCTAATTATGCTAAATGGACTGTCAGTCTGAGGGAAACACTGCTTCAACCATGTTTGCTCCTGTGTGAGACTGGAAAAGTGGAACTGAAGACAGCTTTTCTTCTCAATATAATTTTGCAAAATCTCGTCATACGCCTACAGTTTACTAAAACAAAATAAAAATAATGTGATGTGGCATTATAGAAAATGTTCCTGAATTTGGTCAGTATTAAAAGGGCCCCATGCTGCTAATTTCAGCTTCAAAATAGTTAATATAACATTGGATGCCAGGCCCAATAGGACACAATTCTTAGTTTAAAAAAAACATAATACAGTGGTACCTCGGTTTTGCGTATGATTTGTTTTTTGTCAAAAGCTTTTGCCAACGTTTTCCCAGATTTCCCTACACTGTCTTGGTTATCGTACGACCAAACATTGCGCTTTAACACACTGGTATATTTTCCTCCGCATCATTCCGACTAACTGAGTGGCCAAACAAAGATTCCTAAGTGCCACCAAAAATGTCTCCGGTCCCGTTCCTATTGAGCAGTACCGCAAAATAACCCACTAAGGGACCAAAGAAAGCCAAATGCCAGCACCCCTACAAAGAGGGAAAGAAACACCACCGAACCCAAGAAATAACTTGCAGGTGGCATTCATGTAGATTAATGGAGAAGATCTGCACTCTAGAAATAGTAAATTGTGGCAGGGTAAATCTGCATTTTTCTCCTCATAGGTGAAATGTTCCCACCCACCTCTCAGAGCTGCGTAGAGATAGGATATACTTTTATTTATCCCACAATGGGGTGATTGTTGCGCAGTCCCAAGGGGGGTTCAAACCAGTTAGTTAAAAGAACACATGAAAACAAGCGGGAAACATTAAAACACAAAAGGAAGACAGAAAAGAAGACCGCAGACCTGCTGATGTTGCATTTTACATACAGCAACAAAAGATGCAATAACACAAAATATACACTCACCTTAACCAGTTACATGCTTATAGTTATCAGTAAACTATAAAGAAGAATAAGAATCTTGAATTTAACTGTGCTTTGTTCACAAAATGTAAAGCGTTCGTAAAGTGTGTGAGCAGAGGAGCAGTGACCTTGAGGTAGGTCTTTAGCTCCCAGACAGTGGCATCCTTAGGCCAATTTTAGGGGGTAGTGAAGCATCCTTAATATATTATTAAGCCCTCCTACATAACTTTGTCTGTTCATTCAATTTTCTTTGACAAAGAATTGCAGACAAATTCAACAGAATCACTTTAAATATACAAACATAACAAGTTATTAATAACTTAAATATAGGGCTGCACAATTAATCGACATCTAATTGACACCAAAGTTTTAATTACTGCAATTATTCATCGCAAGAGGTGGAGGTTTTTAATTTTGTTCTCTCTTCCATCTTCCAATTGGAATCAGAATTATCCAGCCTTGTATCTTTTGCCTGTTGACCAATCAAAAGAAGTTACAGGAAACAGTGCTATGTGCGCTGAAGCCGGTATACTAATAACAAACACCATTTGTGTTGTATCAGTGTATAGTATCTGAAAAACGTTGTGTGGAAACCGTGTAAAATGGCTAAAGGAACTTCCCGGGTAAAAGCAGTTGGAGGCCTGTCAACTCAGATCAAAATGGGTGGACCACAATGAGGCTACGACAAACGGCCAAGGACGGTGTAAGCAAACATGGGTGTTGTATGCGTAACCTCAAATATTTTTAAAAGTAGATTGTTGCATATTATTCTAATGTATGGCAACATGAGATAAAAGTATGTTGATTGACGGTCTAAAAGTAACATGATTTTCTTACACTCATTATTCTAGCCGTTTTATGCATTTAAATTAATCAAATCTAAAAATTGCAAACCAAATCGCAATCACAATTTTTGGCAGCTTTTAGATTAGTTCTTAAAATTGTGCAACCCTACTTAAATACAATCATAAATCCCTGTCAGTTTCCCATCATTTCAGAGTGAAAGAGAGCTTGTTCCTTCAGTGCGTTGTAATCCAATGGATTTCATTTGTTTACAGAGAGAACTGCCCACATCCCTGAACATCAAGACCACGTTTAATCTGCGACACTGAAGTTTGGTCTTGCAGGCATGTCAATTTAAAAATAGTAATAGAGTCATTTACAACCCTGAAAACAGACAGCACTATTTGCTGCTTCCCCCCACCAAATAAATGGCATTGTGTAGCCATGTTATTTAGTAATGGTGTATTTAGCTTAGTTTATGACAACACAGTGCTCTTTTTTAACTTGTATTACTTTTTTGCACTTGTACATGCATTAGATGCAATAATCTGATGAATATGGCAGTTTCTTCCTAACCCTGGAGTGTTGGCCATACTTGCCAACCCTCCCGGATTTTCCGGGAGACTCCCGAAATTCAGCGCCTCTCCCGAAAACCTCCCGGGACAAATTTTCTCCCGAAATTCAGGCGTGCCTGCCCAATGACGTTATAACTGTAGAATGATCGAGGGCGAGTTCTTGGTTTCTTATGTGGGTTTATTGTTAGGCAGTTTCATTAACGTCCTCCCAGCGCGGTAACAACACACTACAACAGCAGTCACGTTTTCGTCTACCGTAAAGCAGTTTGTCTGCCGTAAACAGCAATGTTGTGACACTCTTAAACAGGACAATACTGCCATCTACTGTACATGCATATGTGACAATAACATCTACGGCTTTTAGAGAGTGCAGTGCACAACTGCGCACACAACAAGGAGACGAAGCAGAAGAACGAGGAAGATACAGCCGTGGCGACGCCGACGACGAGTAAGATGAAGAAATACGCTTGTAAGTTCCAAGACGCAGCTGCGATTGGACCTGGATAGCCTCCGGGAAGAAGTAGTGAACTACCAAGTGCTTGGCAGTGAAGATCTTCCTCAGGAAGCAAAGATTGACCGGTTTTGGGCCATGCTAGGGAGAGATGGAAGATTCCAGACTCTAGTGCATTTGATGAAAGCACTTTTGTGCGTACCACACAGCAATGCATCATCAGAGAGGGTGTTCAGCATGGTTAGAAAAATAGTGACAGAATAGAACAAGGATGGACAATTCAACCCTTAACTCAACAATGAGTAGATGGGTGTTATGTGTGTGTATATGTGTAAATAAATGAACACTGAAATTCAAGTATTTATTTTATTTATATATATATATATATATATATATATATATATATATGAAATACTTGACTTGGTGAATTCTAGCTGTAAATACAGTATACTCCTCCCCTCTTAACCACGCCCCCACCTCCAACCACGCCCCCCGACCATGCCCCCCCACCCCCCACCTCCCGAAATCGGAGGTCTCAAGGTTGGCAAGTATGGTGTTTGCTTTAGTCTAACCTTAGCGACTTTTCTGTGCAATTGTCATTACTGATGTGGTGTTGTACTGTATTAAAAAAACAGACTGAAACAATGTTAATGAATGATTTCTCAGTCTTTGTTAGCGGTGCCTGCGTGGTACGTTTGCTCATATCTTGTGCATTCCCTGGGGCCTGTCCTTAAAACCTCCGCTCACGAGAAAACAAGTCTTTCCATTGCCACCCTACTCTGGATTAAATACAAAATTCTTACATCTGAAGATGCTATTTTTGAGAAAATGTGACAAACTATAAGGAAGCGGCAAGTTGCCATTCATAGACTTCCTATAGTTGTGTCCTCTCTTGGCCGGAAAGAGGCTTGTTTTTGAACTTAACTTATGAGGAGAAGATTACATCAAAAAAGATTTTTTCCAATTCACCCATTTTTGCTGTGTTACATCACAGTACAATAACGGCAAGAATAACATGCGTTAGACAAGGCACATGCTTTCTGCTGCCGGAGGTAATTTTTAACTAGGTCAAGAGCTTAGGGCTCAGGATGCTCCAAGAATTCATTATTCAGGCCGACAACAAGTTGTCTCAGTGTTGCACACATTACCCATGTGACAAGACCGATTTTGAAAAATAAAAAGTTTTTATTTCTTACAAACAGTTGTTGCTCTCTTTGATCAAAGCGGAAGGTTCGTGATACAGAGAGCCTCAGGACATAATTTTTTCACTTGATCAAGTGATGTGTTTACTCTGCAACAAACAAGAAAAAGAGCAAGTCTCGAGGTATGTTGCACATCTGCTGAAATAAACAAAACACATGAGCCCCTTTTCCACCTCTAGAACTTTACCCCGAATCTATGCACATTTGGAAGGAAATGAGTGACGTGTAAAGGTGTAATACATAAAAACAACAGCGTATAGTCATGAATGAACGGTATAACCTAACATCGCACGATTGTATTTGTTGTGGTGCATTCTTGTGCAGCGTTTCAGAAGAAGAACAGACAGTTCCACCATTCACATTGATTAATAAATTCAGGCAGCAGTTTGATGACACGCTGCTATTTCTAGAAACTTGTGTAGAATTGAGGAGTGATACATTTAGGAAAATTACATTTTATTTAGTTTTTCTCAGCCAGAAAAAAGAACATGTTGCGCCGCTTAAACAATAGCCTTCCTCTGCGTTTACATTACACAAAAATATACTATCCAAATGTATGTTTATGGCTATTACTGCATATACTGTACTGCAGCGTCATCAGACTACATAATTGTTCCTCGGACGTTGCAAATGCAAAACATATTGGAACCATGAAAGGAAAATGGGCTTAATAGAGATTTTCAAGGGCCCCCACTTACCTTTTGTCTGAATGCGAAAGTTGATCTTGCTCTCTGACGGATGTGTGATTGTGTACCCGCAAAACTCAACACACTCACTGGTGCAGAGAAGGAGAGCAAAAGTGAGATTACTGTCAATTCAGGGGTTTAAACTAGACAGATCATATTACAATTTGATCAAAAGCACTGACTTTTTCATGATCATATAGCGCAGGGAGTTTCCCAGGGTATGGTCTTCATCATGCATCACAAATGTCACGGAGCCCTCATCGGCCCCATCAGCCTGGACCTAAAACCCATCACAAACAGCACATACTATATGCACAGTGTAACTATAATATATTGCCAAAGGTATTTGGCCACCTGCCTTGACTCACAAATGAACTTGAAGTGCCTTCCCATTCCTAACCCCTAGGGGTTAAATATGATGCTGGTCCCCCTTTTGCAACTATAACAGCTTCAACTCTTCTGGGAAGGCTGTCCACAAGGTTGCGAAGTGTGTTTATAGGAATTTTCTACCATTCTTCCAAAAGCGCATTGGTGAGGTCACACACTGATGTTGGTCGAGAAAGCCTGGCTCTCAGTCTCCGTTCTAATTCATCCCAAAGGTGTTCTATCGGGTTCAGGTCAGTCAAGTTCATCCACACCAGACTCTGTCATCCATGTCTTTATGGACCTTGCTTTGTGCACTGGTGCACAGTCATGTTGGAAGAGGAAGGGGCCCGCTCCAAACTGTTCCCACAAAGTTGGGAGCCTGGAATTGTCCAAAATGTTTTGGTATCCTGGAGCATTCAAAGTTCCTTTGACTGGAACTAAGGGGCCAAGCCCAACTCCTGAAAAACAACCCCACACCATAATTCCTCCTCCACCAAATTTCACACTCGGCACAATGCACTACCGTTCTCCTGGCAACCTCCAAACCCAGACTCGTCCATCAGATTGCCAGATGAAAAAGTGTGATTCATCACTACAGAGACAGAGTCTCCAATGTTCTAGAGTCCAGTGGCGACGTGCTTTACAACACTGCATCCAACACTTTGCATTGGACTTGGTGATGTATTTCTTAGATACAGATGCTCGGCCATGGAAACCCATTCCATGAAGCTCTCTGCGTACTGTACGTGGGCTACTTGGAAGGTCAGATGAAGTTTGGAGCTCTGTAGCAACTGACTGTGCAGAAAGTCGGCGACCTCTTTGCACTATGCGCTTCAGCATACGTTGACCCCTCTCTGTCAGTTTACGTGGCCTTCCACTTTGTGGCTGAGTTGCTGTTGTTCCCAAACTCTTCCATTTTCTTATAATAAAGCCGACAGTTGACTTTGGAATATTTAGGAGCGAGGACATTTCACGACTGGATTTGTTGCACAGGTGGCATGCTATGACAGTTCCACGCTGGAAATCACTTTGATTGATTGATTGAAACTTTTATTAGTAGATTACACAGTACATATTCCGTACAGTTAACCACTAAATGGTAACACCTGAATAGGTTTTTCAACTTGTTTAAGTCGGGGTCCACGTTAAACTGAGCTCCTGAGAGCGGCCCATTCTTTCACAAATGTTTGTAGAAACAGTCTCGATGCTTAAGTGCTTGATTTTATACACCTGTGGCCGGGCCAAGTGATTAGAACACCTGATTCTGATCATTTGGATGGGTGGCCAAATACTTTTGGCAATATAGTGTATATCAGTGAGAGTAACACTCTGTCGTGTCGCTTATCAATTGTGCCGCCTAGCGGGAAAACAGCGAACATCAGGCAAAAAGGAGCTAAAAACACTAAATCGCGGTATATAGTTCAATCATTAGTTAAATGAAAGTGAAACAAAAAATTTCAGCTTAGTTTTGCCAAAGACGCCAGGTCACAGGTGACGTTAAATAACGCAGCAACGGCAGTCATAAGCTGTATCTAGCTGAGTAGTTTACAGTGAACGCCATAATTTTCCAATTTAGACTACCACCCATTCACCATGTTATACAATGACAGGTTATATTTTTATTCCACAATTACGCTCCTTACCATCTCCAGGACTCGTTTTGTCTCCCCTTCAGCAGCCATGCTGTCCTTTCACTTCCGCTGCTTGCCTGAGCAACGAGCCATTGAGCACTAACCCGTCTTTCAGTCTGACAGGCAAAGATGGAGAACGTTTGTTTACTTCTGCAACGAAGAAAAAAAAAAAACTAACAAAACACACACACAATTCTTAGAGATTATCCTGTTTAATAATTTTATATTGTTTTTACATATCTAAGTGAAATTTTATCAAACAAAAAATTTTGCATAAAAAACGTGTGAAGTTTGATTAATGGACACGAGTAAAAAATAATGTTAGCGGTGAGATTTCTGCATACTTAAATTTATAACTTATTATGTAATCCAAAATGTGTATAAAACAACACAAAATGCATTAAATGTGGAAAAGAATGTCGTTCTAACCGTGGAAAATGACCTGTAAGTAAAAAAGGGGGGATCAAATTCAGGCGACACTGTCGCAAGGACATGACGTATCTAGAAATACGCTAACAAAGGAGGAAGAGACTGCATGTAGTCCTAAAACACGAACCAATACGACGGCTATTGTGAAATAAACTACATTACCCAACACCAAGTAAACTAGTAAAGTAACTTCCGGTGTTGCGGGGTTCAGGGTTTTACAAAGCAGAAGTCACTCGAAAGGGATTAAGTAGGTGTTCAAATCTTGTTCGGTGTTGCATTTTTCCGCTAATGTACTACTTTGAACACAGCTTCTAATCAAGGTATTGAAGTAAGCGAGGTTTGTGAATGTTTCTCTACTAGAACACATTGGGTTGAGCATGTATAGTGTTGTCAGCATTAGGAAATCAAGTAGCTACTAGCGTGTTGTGTTGTTGTCATCATAGCTTGGCCTTCGTTGTCTTTTGTGTACAATGTTGCACTCCGTCGAATGACCTCGCCAGATCTGCGGAAATAGTTGTGTTGACATTGTATCTAATTGCCTATAACGTCACCTTTTGAAAAACGTTTGTAGCGTTTCGGGTCAAGTCGTGTGATTTCCCTCTCGACCATTTTCTTATTGCAACATCCGCTTTGACTTGTGTTGACAGCGATCATCGGAGTACAATCCAGCTGTTGCCATGGCAATTCTATTTGCCGTGGTAGCCCGTGGAACCACCATCCTCGCCAAGCATGCATGGTGTGGCGGAAACTTCCTCGAAGTGACCGAGCAGATCTTGGCCAAAATCCCATCGGAGAATAACAAACTGACCTACAGCCATGGCAGGTAACTTGCATTGATTGATTGATTGAGACTTATATTAGTAGATTGCACAGTGCAGTACATATTCCGTACAATTGACCACTAAATGGTAACACCCGAATAAGTTTTTCAACTTGTTTAAGTCGGGGTCCACTTAAATAAATTCATGGTACTAATATATACTATCACCATAATGCAGTCATCATACAAGTTAATCATCAGAGTATATACATTGAATTATTTACAATCTGGGGTGTGGGATGTGGGGGGGGGTTAGGTTTGGTTGATATCAGCACTTCGGTCATCAACAATTGCATCATCAGAGAAATTGACATTGAAACAGTGTAGGTCTGACTTGGTAGGATATGTACTGCAAGTAGTGGACATAGAGAGAGAGAGATCAGAAAGCATAAGAACAAGCAGGGACGTGCACATGATTATAGAGGGGCAGGGGCTCAAAGTCAGAAAAG
The DNA here is from genome assembly GCF_033978685.3 of Nerophis lumbriciformis. Lineage (NCBI taxonomy): Eukaryota > Metazoa > Chordata > Actinopteri > Syngnathiformes > Syngnathidae > Nerophis > Nerophis lumbriciformis. The sequence continues at coordinate 15,839,278 of NC_084582.2, read as the reverse complement.
GGCAGGACATTTTTTTGGGGGCTTTTGCACAATATGGAAATTAATGTAAAATTAAATTTGCTAATAGGAAGCTAACTACTTAGCTGTGTGTCCTTTGTAGGTAAAAGTGATTGCCATTTCTTTTGTGTCAACAAATTATTGTCATAATGAGTTAATTCACAATATCATAGGCTTGGAAGACATGAAAAGCAACAAAACACTGGTTTATTATTAGGCTATTTATTGTTAAAGATAAGCACTTTAATATTGAACATTGAACAGTGCAACATGAACTTTGAAAAAGAATACAAAAATAAATACTCAAATGGAAAAAACTTCAATGAGAAAATCTGTCCTTCTTCCCTTAACTTGATGAAAACACCATCAAGTTGTAACTTATGGTCTTTCTCACTTAATGCTCAGACTAAACAACTGAAACGCAATACAGGGCCAAAAATATGGACCAGGGGCCAGTAGAGGGCTGTAGGATGGAGGCCACCCATACCCAAATATGCTCCTCAATGTAAATTCAGGGCTTCCATGATGCTAGTACTTGGTTTTAGCCATGCATTAAGAGGTCTGCTACCCTTAGCTGCTTCCTGGCGCTCCTTCTCCTTCCTTTTCTGAATCCTTTCTTTTTTTGGCATTGTGCTGCAGGCATAATCAACATGAATCAAGTTTAAATACAGATGGTACTATTCCTAACAGATAACCTACATCTTATATCCCCAGAATGCTGAAATTATTATTATTATTAATAATAATAATAATAATTATTATTATTATTATTATTATTATCATTATCATTATTCTTCTTATTATTATTGTTATTATTATCATTATTATTATTATTATTATTATTATTTTGTTAACCCACACAGTAATAGCAAACTCACAATAAACTTTATATCTAAACCTCTACTGTGAGAGAAATGTGATCCGCCGTAAAGACAGTGCATTTTATTTTGAAAATTAACCTGGTGTTTTATTTTGTATTTTGTACACTACTTCCTGTCCCGCACGATCCGCTCTTCTCTGTGCGGAATTGATGTGCCGTGCTCAATTGATGCGCCGTGCCCCGACGTCCGGCAAAAACAGAAACTGACACATTGAATTATAGAATAATAATACAGCCTTTTTCTGAAATATGACCCATATTAGATGCTGAATAGGTGAACGGCGACTAGACCATAACTCACAGGTTCAAGTTGCTCCACTGTCACGTGACGTCTCCTCAGGGCGCAGTTGGCTCTCTCTCCTCTCACTTACTCACTCACTCGCCCTCTCTCTCTCTCTCTGGCGGAAGCGGCAGGCTCAAACAACCCGGTATTACAAGAAAACGTGGAGTTTTTGTAACGCTGTTTTTTTTACATCCCTGACAGGAATTTATTAATGTTATTTAAAGGAAAGAAAAAAAAACACACACAGGCAGAGGGCACTTTTTAAGACGAGGCAAAAAAGGGCAGGGGCTCAAGCACCCATAGGGCCCTATGTGTGCACGTGCCTGAGAACAAGTATATACATTTGATTATTTACATTTGATTATTTGATTTTTGGTGGGATGTGGAAGGGGGAGGGTGTTAGTTTAGGGTTGCATTTGCCTGGAAGTGTTCTTTTAGTGCGGTTTTGAAGGAGGATAGAGATGCACTTTCTTTTACACCTGTTGGGAGTGCATTCCATATTGATGTGGCATAGAAAGAGAATGAGTTAAGACCTTTGTTAGATTGGAATCTGGGTTTAACGTGGTTAGTGGAGCTCCCCCTGGTGTTGTGGTTATGGCGGTCATTTACATTATGGACGTAGTTTGACATGTACTTCGGTATCAGGGAGATGTAGCGGATGTTATGGACTAGGCTCAGTGCAAGTTGTTATACTCTGCCCTCCACCCTGAGCCAGCCCACTTTGGAGAAGTGGGTAGGAGTGAGGTGGGATCTGGGGTGGAGGTCTAGAAGTAACCTGACTAGCTTGTTCTGGGATGTTTAGAGTCTAAATTTGAGGGTTTTGGAGGTGCTGGGGTACCAGGAGGTGCATGCGTAATCGAAAAAGGGTTGAACGAGAGTTCCCGCTAGAATCTTCATGGTGCTTTTGTTGACCAGAGAGAAGATTCTGTAGAGAAATCTCGTTCGTTGGTTGACCTTTTTGATTACCTTGGTTGATATTTTATCACAGGAAAGATTAGCCTCTAGAATGGAACCTAGGTAGGTGACCTCATCTTTCCTGGTGATAACAATGTCACCCACTTTAATAGTGAAGTCACTGACTTTCTTAAGGTTGATGTGGGACCCAAATAGGATGGATTCCGTTTTACCCATTTTGTTCACATTTGCATACTTACAATTAGGGCTGGGCGATATGCCGAGTTTGTAAGATAAATCGATATATTTTCAAACAAGATATGAATTAAGAAAATATTGTAATATCGATATACTTTATTTCACGTTAAAATTACCAAACGTCGCTTATTTGTTGTATTCCCTGTTCTACCCCCGCTCCCCTTTCATGGGCTACTAAACTCCTCCCCTTCCTCCTTCCAAGACATAGCTAAGCTCCTGCCAAGCTCCTGCTAAGTACATCCATGATTGGTTGGTTGTTTACTATGAAGATTCACGATTGATTAGGGACAGGCCAATCAGAGGCAAGATAAGGGCGTGTCATCGAACCAGGAAAGGAAATCCCAAAGTGCCTGCAAAAGTATTTTTTTATCTGAGTTTGATACATAAAGTTAAAGTACCAATGATTGTCACACACACACTAGGTGTGGTGAAATTTGTCCTCTGCATTTGACCCATCCCCTTGTTCACCCCCTGGGAGGTGAGGGGAGCAGTGGGCAGCAGCGGTGCCGCGCCCGGGAATCATTTTTGGTGATTTAACCCCTAATTCCAACCCTTGATGCTGAGTGCCAAGCAGGGAGGTAATGGGTACCATTTTTTTATAGTCTTTGGTATGACTCGGCCGGGGTTTGAACTCACAACCTACCGATCTCAGGACGGACACTCTAACCACTAGGCCACTGAGTAGGTGGCCTAGTGTACATTTTTATATTATTTGCACAGCTATGTTATTTATTTTACGTAGAAATAATATTGTTCTATTTTATTTATGTTATGTAATTCTGTACTACTTAAACAGTTTATTTTCTGTGCCGTTAATACCGTATTTCTCGGACTATAAGTCGCAGTTTTTTTCATAGTTTGGCCGGGGGTGCGACTTATACTCAGGAGCGACTTATGTGTGACATTATTAACACATTACCGTAAAATATCAAATAATATTATTTAGCTCATTCACGTAAGAGACTAGACGTATAAGATTTCATCGGATTTAGCGATTAGGAGTGACAGATTGTTTGGTAAACGTATAGCATGTTCTATATGTTATAGTTATTTGAATGACTCTTACCATAATATGTTACGTTAACATACCAGGCACGTTCTCAGTTGGTTATTTATTCCTCATATAACGTACACTTATTCAGCCTGTTGTTCACTATTCTTTATTTATTTTAAATTGCCTTTCAAATGTCTATTCTTGGTGTTGGGTTTTATCAAATAAATTTCCCCCAAAAATGCGACTTATACTCCAGTGTGACTTATATATGTTTTTTTTCTTCTTTATTGTGCATTTTCGGCCGAAGCGACTTATACTCCGGAGCGACTTATACTCCGAAAAATACGGTACCCATGTTGACTCACCGGGTTAATAAAAGGGCCACTGACTGTTTACAGTACAGTTGTCATTCACTTCAATTTCACTGAATATCGCTCAAAAATTAATATCTTTATATGTATACTTTCACCGAAAAATATATCGAGATACATATCGAATATCGAGTTTAAGTAAAAATATATCGAGATATACTTTTTCGTCCATATCGCCCAGCCTTACTTACAATGTCATCCTTTAATTTAGTTCTGTACTGCCAATCAGTGCACGGTGATGGGCAAGCCACTTGGAAAATGTAGTAAACTAAGCTACCAGTTACTCTCTGTTAAATGTAGCTAAACTACAGGGGAAGCGATGCCCAGTGGATTGCAGCAAGAGTAGCTTGCTACATCAAAGCAAAGCTATATATATATATATATATATATATATATATATATATATATATATATATATATATATATATATGGGCAGTAACAAGCTACATGTAGCTTAACTACATTTTCCAGTAACTTGGCAGGAGCTTAGCTTCTTTTTTAACAAGTAGCTTTTCCTGTAGCTGCGTTACTTTTAGACCCATGTAGCTCGGTAGCTTACATCCAAGCTACAAAGCGAGAAACGGACTGCGAATCCAGGGCAAAAAAAATACAGAGACAATACAATGACCTGGATGAACGAGAACATCCGTATAGTGTACATACGGAGAAAATCCATGATGATTTGTTGGTTTTCCTATGATGAGTCGCCATTGGCTAAAGTTTGGGCGAAACATTACAGACTGGCCAATCAGAGGCAAATAGGGCGGGTCATCGAAACTACTAAGCAGAATCATAACTGTCACGCACTCATGCCACATGACAACGAGGGAGTCAGACAGAAGGGTGCTTTAAAACAGGTCGGCAACCCAGAATGTTGAATACATTTAAAAAATCTGTCTGGAGCCGCAAAATAAAGTAAAGCCTTATATATAAGTGTTAAGATGAAAGCAACACATGATGTGTTTATATTAGCTATATTAGACTACTATCAAAATGACTATGTGTCGCAGGCTGATGCAAATCTTTGTTGACAGAAATGTTGAAATGTAATATTTATTCTACACATTTTTACAACATTGGAAAACATTACTAAAACGGCTTTTCAGAGAGTGTGATAACCCCTGGAAATTATGGGCTTAGAATGGCCAAAGGTAAAAATGTGTGTGTTCAAGTTGAAGGAAAAGGAAACTACAAATAAAATGAGCTCAAATATACCAAAAATACCAGGCACAATGATGCATTATGTACAGCTAACATAAATAGCATGTTAGCATCAATTAGCTTGCAGTCATGCTGTGGCCAAATATGTCTGATTAGCACTCCACACAAGTAAATAACATCAACAAAGCTCACCTTTGTGGATTCACGCACAACATAAAACATTGGATGGACAAATAGAGACAAAGAAGGAGTGGTATAAAACACATATTTCTGTGGCAGCATCAAGGAAAGTTGTACATGTAAACAAACTACGGTGCGTTCAAGGACTTCCGAAATCAGGACAAAATGGCGCGCGCCAAATACTCTCATCAGTGAAGCATGTTTAATGTAAACAGTGGGATTTCTAACAATTAGGAATGTTTGTGTCATGGTTGTCTTCCTACAGAAACCATATTAAAAATATATACCGGTATATATTTTTTTCCTCATCTTTTTCCATTTTCATACATTTTTGTAAAAGCTCCATGGAGCCACTAGGGCGGCGCTAAAGAGCCGCTTGTGGCTCGAAAGCCGCCCGTTGCCGACCCCACCTTTAAGCTGACGACTCAAAAAACAAACAAAGAAACATACTTGAAAATGGCTGAGGATTTTTCCTTTGGTGATGAAGATGACGTCCAAGAAACCCACAAAAATGTCCAAAAATTCAAAACCTTTGTTTTGAATTGTTTACTCTGTAAACCAAAATCATTACTGTTCTCGTCATCTAAGACGTCCGACACAAATTTAGGGACACACATTAAGGTTAGTGAGTTCATGAAAAGTGTTTTTTATATAACCATTACTCATCATACGAACACCAACTTATCATCATGGATGTTCTCGGTGTGGATGTTCTCATTCATCCAGGTCATTTTATTTTCTCCCTATTTTTTGGGGCCGAGATTCGCAGCACTTTTTCTCTCTTTCTAGCTTGTAGCATTGGTGTAAGCTAACTCGTTACATGGGTGTAGAAATAGCTAAGCTACAGGAATCACTACTTGTTTAAACAGTAGTGATGCTACCCCCAAGCTACTGGGAAATGTAGTTCAGCTACGCTACATGTAGCTTCTACTGCTCATCACTGTCCCTGCAAGGCATCAAGCAAATCTATTTTCTCTGGTTGTGCAGAAATAATTGATTGCAACAATGTATGTGACCTCAACAATCTGTTGTTATTAGATGTTTTATTACAATTTGGCCTAATACATATGAATGTATTGTTTATCTGTCAGTGCCAGTGAATATTGTGTGTTATCACCCATGTCACGAGCAGTGTTGCCAACTCCCCTAGTACCGTATTTTTCCGCACTATAAGCGGGATTATAAGGCGCACCTTCAATGAATGGCTTATTTTAAAACTTTGTTCATATATAAGGCGCACCGCATTATAAGGCGCATAGAATAGACGCTACAGTAGAGGCTGGGGTTACGTTATGCATCCATTAGATGGAGCTGCGCTAAAGGGAATGTCAACAAAATAAATAATGATTAATTTTCCCCCGTAGAAGAAGTTCTTCTTCTACGGTAATCAGCCGCTGACTTCATTTTCCCCCGTAGAAGAAGAAGTGCCTCTTCTTCTACGGTAAGCAGCCGTAGAAGGGGGAAAATGAAGTCGGCGTAGTTACCGTAGTTGCGAGACCTGTTGTGGCTCAATATCGGTCCATATATAAGGCGCACCGGATTATAAGGCGCACTGTCAGCTTTTGAGGAAATTTGAGGTTTTTAGGTGCGCCTTATAGTGCGGAAAATACGGTAATTAAAATATATATTGGCTGTCAAAACTTTGCTCCCCAAGTACCACTATAATGACAAATATACAAATACATTAGTGTAATAAGCCTAAGTATTCATTAAAACAAGGTGTAGGGTTTATTTAACCAGTGCATTTAATAGTTTGGACACTAACATTACAAACTGTTTGAACTGTGTGTGAATATAGGAAAATAAATCAGTGAATCTTTGGCGTACCATAGTTTAAGAATCACTGTGCTAGAACAGTGGTTCTCAACCTTTTTTCAGTGATGTACCGGTACCCCCTGTGAACATTTTTTTAATTCATTCATTTGTAGTGGTCTTTCTTGAACTATTTGGAAAAAAAGATATAAAAATGGGGTAGTGGTTCCTCTCTTTAAGAAGGGGAACCGGAGGGTGTGTTCTAACTATCGTGGGATCACACTCCTCAGCCTTCCCGGTAAGGTCTATTCAGGTGTACTGGGGAGGAGGCTACGCCGGATAGTCGAACCTCGGATTCAGGAGGAACAGTGTGGTTTTCGTCCTGGTCGTGGAACTGTGGACCAGCTCTATACTCTCGGCAGGGTCCTTGAGGGTGCATGGGAGTTTGCCCAACCAGTCTACATGTGTTTTGTGGACTTGGAGAAGGCATTCGACCGTGTCCCTCGGGAAGTCCTGTGGGGAGTGCTCAGAGAGTATGGGGTATAGGACTGTCTGATTGTGGCAGTCCGCTCCCTGTATGCTCAGTGCCAGAGCTTGGTCCGCATTGCCGGCAGTAAGTCGGACATGTTTCCAGTGAGGGTTGGACTCTGCCAAGGCTGCCCTTTGTCACCGATTCTGTTCATAACTTTTATGGACAGAATTTCTAGGCGCAGTCAAGGCGTTGAGGGGATCTGGTTTGGTGGCTGCAGGATTAGGTCTCTGCTTTTTGCAGATGATGTGGTCCTGATGGCTTCATCTGGCCAGGATCTTCAGCTCTCACTGGATCGGTTCGCAGCCGAGTGTGAAGCGACTGGGATGAGAATCAGCACCTCCAAGTCCGAGTCCATGGTTCTCGCCCGGAAAAGGGTGGAGTGCCATCTCCGGGTTGGGGAGGAGATCTTGCCCCAAGTGGAGGAGTTCAAGTACCTCGGAGTCTTGTTCACGAGTGGGGGAAGAGTGGATCGTGAGATCGACAGGCGGATCGGTGCGGCGTCTTCAGTAATGCGGACGCTGTATCGATCCGTTGTGGTGAAGAAGGAGCTCAGCCGGAAGGAAAAGCTCTCAATTTACCGGTCGATCTACGTTCCCATCGTCACCTATGGTCATGAGCTTTGGGTCATGACCGAAAGGACAAGATCACGGGTACAAGCGGCCGAAATTAGTTTCCTCCGCCGGGTGGCGGGGCTCTCCCTTAGAGATAGGGTGAGAAGCTCTGCCATCCGGGGGGAGCTCAAAGTAAAGCCGCTGCTCCTCCACATCAAGAGGAGCCAGATGAGGTGGTTCGGGCATCTGGTCAGGATGCCACCCGAACGCCTCCCTAGGGAGGTGTTTAGGGCACGTCCGACCGGTAGGAGGCCGCGGGGAAGACCCAGAACACGTTGGGAAGACTATGTCTCCTGGCTGGCCTGGGAACGCCTCGGGGTCCCACAGGAAGAGCTGGACGAAGTGGCTGGGGAGAGGGAAGTCTGGGCTTCCCTGCTTAGGCTGCTGCCCCCGCAACCCGACCTCAGATAAGCGGAAGAAGATGGATGGATGGATGGATATAAAAATAACTAAAAACTTGTTGAAAAATAAACAAGTGATTCAATTATAAATAAAGATTTCTACACATAGAAGTAATCATCAACTTAAAGTGCCCTCTTTGGGGATTGTAATAGAGATCCATCTGGATTCATGAACTTAATTCTAAACATTTCTTCACAAAAAAATTAATCTTTAACATCAATATTTATGGAACATGTCCACATGTCTCAGCTGCATTACTGCTACGCTTTAACCAAGCCTCCATTGTTTTCTACATCGATAGTTGATTGACAGTTGGTGCCGTGTGGCACCGCCAGGTAGGGTCAAACCATCATGGCATGGGGGAAACTCTGGGTTTATGGTAATGAATGGAATTGCCTACTTGATTTGATGTTCAGTTTATGAACTTACATTCATATTTTGTTGAAGTATTATTCAATAAATATATTTATTAAGGATTTTTGAATTGTTGCTATTTTTAGAATATTAAAAAAAAAATCTCACGTACCCCTTGGCATACCTTCAAGTACCCCCAGGGGTACGCGTACCCCCATTTGAGAACCACTGTGCTAGAATATCGCTGACTGGAGGGTTGTAAAATGCACTAATAAACCAAATATCTATTGACTGGCTCATTAACATACAATTGGGACGTTGCAGTGATTTGCGGTAATCACTGCAATGCCAATGTGAAAAGTATTTGCAGTCTGGACTTTGAGTGGTGCAGCTGCAGTTAGACTGACTGCTTGTGAGTGCTTTGGAACGGGGAAGAGGCTCACGGTAGCACCAGCCATTGCTTGTTAAAGACAGTAATTGCAGCGTGCTTTCATTTCAGTTTCCATGGCACAACAAAATCCTTCAATAACACCGGAAAAAGTTGCTAGATTTGTCGCGAGTAGCTGTTTGCAAAAAAGGTCGCCAGATTTAGCTTCAAAATCGCCAAGTTGGCAACACAGAGCACGAGACAGTTAGGTAGGCATTTAGTGGTACATTGCATCACCTAATATCTGGATCAGAGTGTTTACATGTTTATACCCAAACGCAAGGGAAGTAAATTGAATTCCATGTCTGGTTAAACTATATTGAGCACTGTATCGTTGTCTCCTTATTAGAAGGGTGTTAGTTTCTTTGATTGAAAAGAAAAAGTAAAACAAGCCACAATTCCTTTAACATGTTGTCTCTTGTTTTCCAGCTATCTCTTTCATTTCATCTGTCATGACAGAATCATATACCTGTGTATCACAGATGATGTAAGTATACCAACTCAGGTAGTTTTGTTGTTCTGTGGTTTGAGAAAGTGGTAAAAATAAAATGCGAAAGGTCCCATGAAGTGACAGTGAGCATGTAAGTGTGCTGCTGTATCCAGCCTTTGTCATGTAAAACTGGCATAATTAAACGTGTCTGCCACGATTAAAAAAAAAGAAAAAAAAAAAGATGTTGATTCAAATGTGTTTCTTATGTTCTAAAGGACTTTGAAAGGTCACGCGCGTTCAGTTTTCTTAGTGAGATCAAGAGGCGCTTCCAAACAACTTATGGGTCGAGAGCACAAACAGCCCTGCCATATGCCATGAACAGTGAGTTCTCATCCACGCTGGCAGCTCAGATGGTAAGCATGGCTCCAGAACTTTTTCACTTTTGTTGGTTTTTAGTCCTGTGGACGTATAACAATGTTGTGTGTGGCTATGCGCAATAGAGCACCATCAAATGCTACCAGGCGTAATCTCATTTTTTGGATGCATTTCTCTGCACAGAAACACCACTCAGACCCGCGGGGATCAGATCGACTTACTGATACACAGATGCAAGTGGATGACTTGAAGGGTATTATGGTCCGCAACATAGGTGAGTGTTTCGACTAGAGTTGTCACAATACCAGAATTTCAGCAATTGATACTGATACCTGTGAATTTTCACAATTTTTAATACGCTTTCAATATCCCAATAAAAAAAAAACTAAACCTATGTACTTTTAAATTCACTATTTTAATGAAAACTGTTTCTAACTGTCAAGTATTTAAGATCAATGAGTTGAAACATCTTTTTATCTCTTATCAAGAGGTACCGGTAACTCAAATAAGTGACCTATATTCTACCAGTACAACAAACAAACAATACTGTGCTTATACTGTAAATATGGTCATAAATATCAACAATAGTCAACTACTTTACATAAAAAAAAAGTACAGCAGTTGTGTAGAGCCTTCAATTACGGAAAACAAACAATATTGTTTTTAATATTATTTCAATATGGCGGTAGCGTGACGTCATCATGTAATTTGTAAAGTAAAGGTTATAAAATATATTTAAGACAAATCTTTTTGAGTTTTTATTCTTCATTAGAGTCAATATTTCAGCTTCCTTTCATTTTGGTATGGCTTTTTGCTCTATTTAAAAAAAAAATTGTGTCATTTTTATTTCTACAATGGGGCATGGGTCCACAAAAAAGAGCTGCCTACAAGCCACATTTTAAACACCACTTAATCATGTATTTCACCAGGAAGGGAGGGAAGAGTGTAAGCTGTGTCTTCCTAGAACTTATAGAAATGATAAAAACTGTGTGGCACACTTCTTGTGGTTTTCTGCACATGTTGGACACATAAAGCACACTTCCTGGGCTTGTGGTGGCGGATCTCCACTATTACTTCGCCTTTCATGACCGATTGTAGTTGATTAGCGAATAAATGCATGACGTAAAGACGCACTACTCTGTAACTTCCTTCTCTCGTTTCACTTCTAAAAAAAAGTATGTCGATAAAGTGGCAACACAGATCTCTTCTACTACTTCTTTCTCTGATGAAGCAGGAGTGTATTAAGTGTGTTGTGAAGCATACGTTGCAAGTTACAATGCACACAGCTGATGTTTCATTTGTTTATGAACGACGGGGAACCGTACACACCAAATCTGCATTTGTGACAGGCTTTCACAAATTATGTAAATATATGGAAACACTGGCACATTTTTTAAGACCGCAGGCTTTCTTCTTTGGAACTTATTCCGTGTTCAAATGCTGAGAATTGACATGGCTTGCCAAAGAAAAGTTTTGTACAGTCTTGGGTACTAATGATACTGAAAAAGATGGTATCGATGTAATTTTTGCGTGTTAGTATCAACTTGGTATTGAAGTATTGATATTTTTCACAACCCTAGTCAGGACGGTGATAATTACGCTGTCCAATCTAGAGGGTAGTGTTTTTTCGCCTGTATTTGTATGTACAGTGGTACCTCAACCCACGAGTACATTGCGTTTCACGACCAAGCTTGTAATCTGTAATACTCGTATCTCTAAACTGCTCCGCCCATTGAAATGAATTGAAATCCGTGCTTGGCCGAAACCTCACGATTTTAACATATAACATGCCTTTTCAAAAGATAAAAGATAATATATTAAGATAATATATTCTATGTGATGATGCCGCATGTCTGCTGTTGTCGTGATCCAAAGACGCAGAAAAGGCAAATGTTGTGCAAGCAGAAGGTCTTATATAAGGTACGAGGCAAAAGAAAAATAACAAAGCTCTGGCAGGAACTATGGCATGCATTAAATAATGAAACAGCTCTGAAGGAGGGAACAAGGTGGCATTAGATATAACTAACTAACAATAAGAGACAGGTGTGCTGGGACGACAAGAAACAGAGTGTAAGGGTGCTTCACAACACAGACACCAAACAGGAAATACTGACAAAACAAGAGCACAATTAGAGACAGGTGTGCTGGCACGACAACAAACAGAGTGTAAGGGTGCTTCACAACACAGAGACCAAGCAGGAAATGCTGACAAAACAAGAGCACAAGGACAAGAACGGATTCTAAACACAGGAAAATAATAAACATAGTCCAAACTGTCATGTGGGATCATGACTTTCTGTAGTATCTGAACCAACTGCCTCACTAAAGTATCAATGCACTCAGAAAAAACTTGGCTCTAATGACAAACTTTAAAATACAATTGCGTAGTAGGCTTAAGTGTTCATTAAAAACAAGACAGTTTTTTTTCTAACAAGTATATTTAATATTTTTGGCCACTGAAACTTTCCACTCTGTTTAAACAGTTATGTGTGATTATAGGGAAATAAAACACTCCACTTTATTCAAGGGATTCTTTGGCGCACCACCAGATGAAGCCTGCGTACCATTAGTGGTACACGTACGACAGTTTGAGAATCACTGTATTGTTGTGTATACGTTTTATGAAGTGATAATGTACATTATTTACCTTGTAAAGTGAACGTGGCCTGCAGAGATGTAGTTTCATTTTGATGGTTGGATATTTTCCTCCAGAGCTACAGCGGTAGTTCTCTCTCACTGTGCCCAGACTGCGATGTCGTGATGTGGGGAGCTCTCGTGAGAAATGCTGCTCTAAACGCTGGTCGTTTACTTGGGGAAGTGGACTTCTCAAGTATCTTCTTCCAGCTGCTTCTTCGTTGCACACATACCATCAATAACTTCTCCATAATTCCGTCAATAAAAGTTGTGTTTTGCAGGCGCCATACCTGCCCCCTACAGCTTCCGTTTTGCCGACTAGGTTTTTAAAGCTCGAACTGCCTTGCAAATTTAGTCTGTCATGAATGAAAGTGGTTATTTCTTTAATTTAATTAATATCATCTGCTTCTTTTTCTCAGTGTCCATTGTTGGAAAACAAAAATATGTCGACCTGTAGCCATAAGTTAATGCTGGTGTTTTGAGGCGGCTCTTCTGGCGTTTATTTGACATTTACTACAAAATATTGCTATTGATATTCAATATTTTGTGCACCCGACATTATCGGTTCATGTGCTTTGCAGATTTGGTCGCTCAAAGAGGGGAGAAGCTGGAGTTGTTGATTGACAAGACGGAAAATCTGGTTGATTCTGTGAGTATATTTTCGAAATAGTATACATTTGATAATACCAGGCTATTTGTGTAAAGTATAAACACTCTTTTTTCTGTTTGCTTCCTTTAGTCTGTTACATTTAAAACCACGAGTCGTAACCTTGCTCGAGCCATGTGTATAAAAAACCTCAAGCTGACCCTTGTTGTTGTGCTGGTGTGCCTGGTAAGTAAGAGACAATGACATGCTTGTTTATAAGAGAAAGTAATAATTTCTTCTTTCATGTTATCTTCGTTGAGCTAATTTAGGTACTTAAACCTTTGCCGTTCCGATTGCCTGCCCTCTATTTTTTCATAACAAAACCAGAGTTTTCTGCCACCTCCTTTTTGTGTGTAATATATGATTGGAAAGCTTATTGACTACACATCTTAGACATACAGTACATCAAAGCAGAATTGATAACTGCTGCATAGTGGAGAAAAGCAGAGTGTGGACTAGATGTGAACTCAGGATTCAAGGGGCTTTATTTCTTATACCCGTATACATTTGCACATACCGTATTTTCCGGAGTATAAGTCGCTCCGGAGTATAAGTCGCACCGGCCGAAAATGCATAATAAAGAAGGAAAAAAACATATATAAGTCACACTGGAGTATAAGACGCATTTTTGGGGGAAATGTATTTGATAAAACCCAACACCAAGAATAGACATTTGAAAGGCAATTTAAAATGAATAAAGAATAGTGAACAACAGGCTGACTAAGTGTACGTTATATGACGCATAAATAACCAACTGAGAACGTGCCTGGTATGTTAAAGTAACATATTATGGTAAGAGTCATTCAAATAACTATAACATATAGAACATGCTATACGTTTACCAAACAATCTGTCACTCCTAATCGCTAAATCCAATGAAATCTTATACGTCTAGTCTCTTACGTGAATGAGCTAAATAATATTATTTGATATTTTACGGTAATGTGTTAATAATTCCACACATAAGTCGATCCTGAGTATAAGTCGCACCCCCGGCCAAACTATGAAAAAAACTGCAACTTATAGTCAGAAAAATACGGTACTGTATACAGTAAGAAATTTGGACTGAGGTCCCTGTATTAAGAAAAACAGTAATAAATGGGCTGTACAGAAAAACAGTTATAAATAATAACTATAAAATAACAAAAAGCACTTATTAACAAGAGGAAGGACCCATTTTTGCACCTTTGACATGTTTGTGTCTGTTTAAGTTACAATTATGACAAGACTCTTGAAAGACAATTGTCAGTCTCAGGAAGCAACAGAGTTATTAAAGACCAAGGGCCTGATTTACTAAGATCCAAACACCACTCGCTAAACAGCGTTTGCAACCTATAAAATAGTGTGTACTATTAGTGGGCGTGCGATTTACTGTAAAGTGGTGCAGACCGCCTTATTTAAATGAGGATTTTGCATGTACTATACCTGGCATCGCCACGGAGACACTATCATTTACTGCACATTCATGTTATCATGCTTTTACCTGTGTTGTTTTGCAAACAAGCAGCAGATATGCACTACTTTTTTTATAGGCATTTTAGAAGCAATCCTGTGATGCATTTGCAATGACACCACTTTTACAGCCAAGGTGCGCTCATTGGAGAAAGACTGCACTTACTACACGCTCAATACGCAAACAAATCCATCCTTAAACGTTTTTTCACATAAGAAATCTACTAATAATATTCTATGTGGAAAAAAGGAACGTCAATAAAAAAAAAATTAAATCACACCAAAACGTATCAATTACATTAGTTTTATTCAGGCCTTTAAGTACAATAGAAAGAGAGTTCCTCAGTGTTCGCTCTTACAATAACAATGTAGCTACAGCTTGGGTAATATACGGGTTACAGAACATAAATGTAGTATTGTTGACAGTTTTTGAATGCAATTTTAAAGTGATTTAGAGGTAGAATTGATTGCTCCCATTAGCGCCATTGCTAGCCTCCAAGAACAAGTCATTTGTTATGTTAGAAAGCGGGAAAAAACAAACTTTTGTCTTCTTGTTTCTCATGATTGTGAACGACAGGCAAAATTACAACAAAAAGTGCAATTCCCCTTTAAGTTGGGGCACTCTAAAACGAGGTACAGCTGTAATAAGTCAGTTGCATTGTAAATGTCTTAAATTAATTTATTTTACTTTTACTTTGGCACAAAGCCACACACAAAATGTTTGCAATGTTAGACGTACGGAGATATTGTAAAAAAAATGTGTTTATTGGTTTATTGCATACTTTGCAAATAAATCATAATACATTTTGCCTTGGCCTGTCATTTGCTTTGCAGCATTTAGTTTCTGCAAATACTATGAATATTTTGTTCATTATAAGACCTAAATGTGTTTCTGTCTCTGCTCCTTAAAGGTGGTCATTTACATTATTGTCTCTGCTTCCTGTGGAGGCCTCAGCTGGCCATCTTGTGTCAAATGAGACCATGTGCATTACAGGGCTGATGTGGAACAGCGAGAGTGAAGCACCTGTTTTACTGTTTTTGCCAATGGACAGAAAAGGAAACGCAACTTCCCGTGCTTTACAATTATTTAGCTTCAGCTTGCCTGGACAACCACACCCAGTCCTGCCTCCTCAATAGTGCACACATTTGATTTGCCTTCAGGACTGGAAGTCCCACCACATGCCACTGGAATATCAGCAGCTACAACTGATGCAGCACCATAATCCTGTCTTAAACTAGTCTGCCTGATGTTTCACTTTGTGGGACTGTCTTGCGTTTATGTATTGCATCCATTCAAAAATACTTTGTTATTAATTGTACATGCCTGTTCATAAATGTGCACAGATCCGTTTAACCAGTAGCGGGGTCCTCGGAATATCTAAAAAGATTGTCTTCTCATCACAGTTATATTAGTAAATGCAGTAAAACAGACACGATCATACAAAAATAATATTGTACATCCCAGTGATTATGTATGTCGTATTAAATATCTGGCATGCGACTCTGATGGTTGCTGATTGAAAATACTGGTATTCTCATGTATGATCAAATCCTGTCATCTTTATTTTTACCTACTAAAGTATCTTAACAAAATGCACTTTTTATCACGTGTGCTCATTGTGTGTGAATATGTTGAAACCATGTAACTATTTAATAATTGTACATCCAAATTTGAAATAATAAAAATCTGATATCAAATAGTTGATGCTTGCATCAGTACAAAAAAAGTGTTTGTTTGTATGTTTAAAATAGATACACTTTTGGTTAACATGTTTTTTGAGGATAACATGCTACTTTCCTATTATTTAAAAGCAAATATTACAAAAAAAATAATGGCTTGTGAATAAATAACTAATATATCAATACTGATAAATATTAACTGCTATTACCAGGGGCGCCGCTAGGGATTTTGGGCCCCATGAAAAGAATCTTTACAGGGCCCCCAACACAGTGTCATTATTTTTTCTGTATTATAATTTCATCATCATTAGGGGCCTCTCTGGGCCCTCCTCCATCATGGGCCCCTAGAATCCGTCTCCTTTATCCCCCCTTTTCGGCGCCCCTACCTAGGGATTTTGGGCCCCATGAAAATAATCTTTACAGGGCCCCCAACACAGTGTCATTATTTTTTCTGTATTATAATTTCATCATCATTAGGGGCCTCTCTGGGCCCCCCTCCATCATGGGCCCCTAGAATCCGTCTCCTTTACCCCCCCCTTTTCGGCGCCCCTGCCCCTGAGTATAACCTATTAAAAAGTTCAAAATGGATTCAACTAAGCACCTGCCATTTTATAACCTCTACCACGGGGTCAAAGTCCTGGACTTTGAGCATATTTAAATATAAGAGGGTTTACCATGAATGTGGCGAAGAAAGGAGGTAAACTCTCCCACATGACCACGCAGAAACATGCGACAAAAACGATTCTCGTTGAATAAGTGACGTCATCTGAGGATTTCTTCATTAGGACCTCATCAAGGGCGCGCTCCCGGTGTTTGTGCGCGCGCGCGCCTCTGACAGGTACACACTTTAAAGTCCACTGCTTTGCCTTAATGTACAATTTTTTAAACCACAAACAAAAATCATCGTCTGCCTCCCTCCATCGTCTTCTCGGTAGGCCGTTCTTGTTATCAACTTCACCGTAAATGACTTTGTACATCTTGTTTACATTTTTAAAAAGTTTGGGGAGTGTTTAAAATGTTTGGCGTGACGTATGCTAACACGATGCTAATGTTATGCTAACCTTGTATTAAATTGTTCAAAGGCGCTTAAGCTAACCGAGCCGATAACAATGTTGGTTTATTTTCTAATCACATGCCGACGATAAGGAGCTTTGCCACAATCGCGTGTCCTTTTTGGGTTGTTGTCAATGGTGTATAGATAAAGGTTGATTGGTTTTATGACGCCGAAAGGGACAAGCGGTAGCAAAATGGATGGTTTTATGTAACAATTGCCGTGTTTAGAATGAACTCAAAAGATTTATAGCATTCCCCAGCTATTTGTAGCAGCTCCTTATGGTTTCTGATCTATTTATGGAGTGCACTCGAAGGATATTCCTTCAATTGAGTGCAAGTGGGGCAGCACGGTGCGACAGCGGTTAGTGCATGTGCTTCACAATACGAAGGTCCTGAGTTCAATCCCGGTCTCGGGATCTTTCTGTGTGGAGTTTGCATGTTCTCCCCGTGACTGCGGCTTCCTCCCACCCACCTCCAAAGACATGCACCTGGGGATAGGTTGATTGGCAACACTAAATTGGCCCTCGTGTGTGAAGGGACAAGCGGTAGAAAAATGGATGGATGCATGAGTGCAAGTGTGTGGGTGTTTGTTATGATTGGCAAACGTGATAATCATTTCAGGTGTGAATTAGGATTCGCTCATGCTGGTTTCAGTGGTTCTCCCATGTCCCTCCTACTAGGGCTGGGCGATATGGCCTTTTTTTAATATCTCAATATTTTTAGGCCATATCGCGATACACGATATATATCTCAATATTTTGCCTTTGCCTTGAATGAACACTTGATGCATATAATCACACCAGTATGATGATTCTATGTGTCTACATTAAAACATTCTTCTTCATACTGCATTCATATATGCTACTTTTAAACTTTCATGCAGAGAGGGAAATCACAACTAAGTCAATTGACCAACACTGTATTTATTAAACAGTTATTAAGCAGTGGCACAAACATTCATGTCATTTCAAAACAGAACGTGCAAGATTGTCAGAGACATTTTAAAACAAGCTATTAGTGCACTTCTGTGCATGATGTCCTCAAGCTGACAAATCAAAACAACACTAAATTAAAGTGCACTTTTTGTACAGAACGCCACTACAATAGTTTAAAACAAATAAAGTGCACTTCTGTGCATGATGTCACACAAGATATTTCAATAACTGTCAAATATACATGAGCTACATAATAGGAAATCAAATAGTGTATGTCCTTCGCTATGTGGTAGGTTCCGGCGGATGTTATCTCCTTATGTCGTGGAGTATTTTTTTCATACGGTGTTGATGTGGAAATGGTTGCCTCGGCATTTTGTTGGTGTGGCACCGAACGGAGATGTTGACATGCGGAGTAAGCGCTCTTCATTCTCGAGCAGGTGACCCTTTAAATGATGCTACATATTAGCAGTAATGCTACTTTTTGTAGCAACGCTTTCGCCCCACACTTGACAAATTACGGTTGTCTATTCAACATCTTACCACTTGAAGCCAAACGACCGCCAGACGATGGACCCCCTGCTGTTTTTCTTAGGAATTAATTCTTCCTTCATTTGTTACCAGATTTGCACCTTCTTTCTCTCGTATTACCACTCGCACCACAGCTAACTTTAGCCATGCTGCTACCTCTCTGCTCAGCGAGGGCGTATACGTATGTGACGTATGTAAGAAGGTGCGCTTGTTTAAGTCTCTGTGAGAAGGAGAGACTAGAAAGAGTGAGAAGAGCCTGTAGTGTAATGCCTGCAGCTAAAAGCAACTGCGTGAGAACGTATACTCGAATATCACGATATAGTCATTTTCTGTATCGCACAGAGACAAACCCGCGATATATCGAGTATATCGATATATCGCCCAGCCCTACCTCCTATAAGTACTTGGGTATTTGTTTTGATTCCAAGTTAACTTGGGACAACCAAGTTGACTCTGTTTGCTCCCGTATTAATCAGCGCCTGCACTTTCTAAGGAGGCTCAGGGTCCACGGCGTGGCAAGCAATATCATGATGTTGTTTTATAAGGCAAACATTGAGTCTGGCATCTCCACATGGTTTGGAAATCTGTCTGTCAAACTCAAAACCCAACTTCAAAACCTTATCAAGAGGACTGGTAAAATAATTGCCATGCAGCCCTATGGTTCCCTTCAAGAAATATTCGACAAGACTGTGAGGAAGCAGGGTCTTAAAATCACCCGTGACCCACACCACATACTTCATAGTGAAATTGTGTTGATGCCGAATGTAAACGGTACAGAACAGCAACATACAAACTCAACAGGTATAGATTTTTCTTTGTCCCACTGGCAATCAAAGCACTTAACAGAAAACTACTGTAATAACCAGATGCAATAATGAGTGCAATATTGGGATAGTGCAATACGGGGGGAGTGTAACGTGCACTGTTCACTGTCGTCACTGTATTGTCTGATGAACTGTATGTATGTGTGTGTATGTAAAACATTGTCTCTTGATGTCCAAGACAAATTTCTCCTCGGAGACAATAAAGCTAATTATTATTATGATTGGCACTAAATTGGGCCACTAGGGCCACTAAATTGGCCCTAGTGTGTGAATGTGAATGTGAGTGTGAATGTTGTCTGTCTATCTGTGTTGGCCCTGCGATGAGGTGGCGACTTGTCCAGGGTGTACCCCGTCATCCGCCTGAATGCAGCTGAGATAGGCTCCAGCACCCCCCGCGACCCCGAAAGGGACAAGCGGTAGAAAATGGATGGATGGATTATTTATCATGCCAGCATGCCATTGCTTGGAAGGCCATTTTATTTCTAAATTATGCTCGTGTCACTATGAGAGCCAGAGAAAATATATAGACAGAAAATACCATGTGGTGGAACGTGGCTGCACAAAAAAATCTCACTATGGCATAGATGTTGCACATGTCTCCTGCCTTCAAAAGGCAGTTTTGGTCTCCTGCAGCTTTTGCCCTCAAAAACAAAGTTATGCAATATTAAAGGAGACTATGATGATTTTCCTTTATTCTGACTTTAAAAGGGAACTGCACTTTTTATTTGAATGTTGCCTGTTATTGACAAGCCTTTTGAGAGACAAGAACACATCTTTTGTTAATGCATTCTATCTCGAAAATAAGCGTAAAAAAAGTCCGCTTACAATGGAGCAAATGGGAGCCATGCCGTAATTGCATCTATTGCGTTTATTCCGACCATAAAAAACCCCATTTAATAACCATCCAAAAAGCGGCAATACCCCATATTCCTTTCATGACCTGAATATTAACCAAGTATTAGCTATATTATTATAACCATTTATGTTAAGGACTTACATTTAGCGGCGCATTGCCGTATTGACATTATCAGCTCGTGAGCTGCCTCCTTGCCTCAGAGCTCCATCCATCCATCCATCTATTTTCTACCACTTTCGGAGTTGGAGCCTATCTCAGCTGCATTCGGGCGGTAGGCGGGGTACACCCTGGACAAGTCACCACCTCATCGCAGGGGCAACACAGATAGACAGACAACATTCACGCTCACATTCACACACCATGGCCAATTTAGTGTTTCCAATCAACCTATCCAAAGGTGCATGTCTGAGCTCGTTAGTTAATTATATCTAGATTATAAATCATGCTGCTCACATTGATTGTAAATGATGTGGACATAAACTAAGAAGTTGGTATATTTTGATAACCAGCTTTGACCCAGAGAGGGTGAGAAAGACCCACACAGACTCTGGTTTGCACCCACTCTTTTGCCAAGATTATGACTCGTTATTCATGTACAAAAAGGGAAAAAAAATCAGTGAAACAACAATAATAATATTAAATAAACACCAAAATATATACTGTATTGTTATGGAGACTTATCAGCAGAGGATATATTTCTGTTTCAACAGAAACTACAGTGGCAAAATGACAATAACCTAGCCAAAAGAACAGTGCAAAAGATTTGTCTCACAACACAGACATTCTATGTATTTTTGTTTACCAGTGTGTAACTCGGCAGCATCGGTTGATAAATTAGGAGAAAACAGGCTAAAATAATCTTCTTCGACTGCTCGCCATTATGCTTTTCGCTGCAAATTCCCCTTAATTGTCTACGCGCTATAATTCCGTTGAGAAAATGTTGACTCTGATTGCACATAATAACCCTAAAATTGCCACAAATGCGCCGAGACGGACAGCTATGTATATTTCTGTAAACACTGCATCACGTGTGACGTAAGATGAGTCACGTTTGGCTAATGTTTTGCCATAACCTTAGCCAATTATACGTTATTATACCTAAGCCAGCCAATATAGATGTTCTCTTATGTAAACCAACCAATCACCATGGATTTTCTCTTATCTATGGTTGTTTTCATTCATCCAGGTCATTGTATTCGCTCTGTATTTTTTTGTTTTCCCTCCTAGATTTGCAGTCCATTTGCCACCCCCGCGACCTCTAGAGGGACAAGCGGTAGAAAATCGATGTATGGATTGCTCTCTTTTGTAGCGTTTGAAGGACGCTTCTTCGTTACATGGGTCTAAAAATAGCTCAGCTACAGGAAACACTACTGGTTCAAAAAGGAGCGGCGCTACCGCCAAGCTACTGATAAACGTAGCGTCACTACTTGTATTGCGCTACTGCCAACACTGCACTCGAGTGTTGTTGTTGATAGGAAAAGCTAACGTTGTGATGCGTCTGTGAAATTAATATGCCGCCGTATGCTTAAATTCAGCAGAATAAATACATATTAAGTGTCATAAATGTGCCTGTTACTACTTTACATGTACTTACAGTGTGTATATAAAACGATGAAGGCTTTCAAATGTTTCTTAGAGTGCTTAATAGGTTAAATAGAGCAACTTCCATTAGCTCCATTGTTAGCTGACTTTTGCAATAAAGTTTGTCTAAGTCTAAGTGAATGATTGGCAAAATAAAAGAGAAAAATGCAGGTCGCCTTTAAAAATGCCGTTACAATGTTGGCTATTCATGGTAAATATTACCAAAGCGTCAACACCAGGAGGATCATTCATTTAAGTATGAGCTGAGCTTACGTACATGCAGTTTTGAAAACCTATGACTGCTGTTTTTTTTAGTATTTTTTAACAGTGGGCCATTTGTGACGTCAAAGATTGATTAATATAATCATGTGGTTATTCTGACATGCTCTGTCAGCAAACCTCCTTTCCCTTTGCTGAGCGAGACTGTTGCCACCGAAACTTCTGTATATAACTTCTCATTTCATGCCATCCCGCCTGCTCCATGTCAATGAAATAAATACTACAAAATAAATATGTACTTCCGTGTTTATTTGTCCATGACATTTTGGCCACAACAAAACTGAATTAGCTGCTGAACACTACGAGAAAGACGGCAACGTTACGACTTAATTTGTTGAAACGCAATGTAGGGTAGGATGAAATGTTATTTTCGTCTAATCTTTGCATGCTCATAATAACACCGACGTGTGGCGTGCAGTTACATAAATGCTGGCAAAAGCAGCTTTTTAAAAAAATGCAGCGCTTTTTGGAACGGACACTTGGCAGGTGTACCTAATGATGTGACCGACGAATCTATGAATTGTTTATGAAGTTTATTGAATTGTTTATGAAGTTTATTTCCGACGTGACTGAAAACAGAATAACATTGATGTTCATTTTCAAAAGATACCTTTGGAGAGGGAACGTCTCGGAGAATTTCAAACGCAATCTGGGAATGTCTCCACTAACCAACATCTTGCAGACAGACGGATTCAAAAAATGGGTTATAAAAGTCACTTGACACAAAATTTACACTAAAGCTTATCCTGTACAGTTCATCTGGAACACAAGGAAGTGTGTTAAATTAGAATAATCATAGGTCCCCTTTTAAAAATGGAGACTGGTCAAATACCATGACCTAGCTAGTGGAAAATGGCCTCCCAAAGAAGCTGGTTTCCCTTCACACCACGTAGATCGATTGCCATTACTTTTTCTTGCTAATGTGTGGTTGGCCAGGAATCTGTATTCATCTGCTTCTCTAAGTTGTTAAGGGTTTTGTCAGCTAGCCAGATGGATTTGATTATTATTAGAGGTTTCAATCACGTTAACATTTTAATCTGTCTGCCAGTGTGCATATGTGTTAAAGATGTTTTGCTAATTAGTTGTTTTCACAAATTAATCTTGTCTTGCAGTATAGATTTACTACCCATTGAAAATAACTCAAAACACAGCCATTATTGTCTAAATAGATGGCATTGCAAGTGAGTACCCAAATAATGTGTCATGGTGTGTGGTTGCACGAGTGATGTCAGCGCCTGGGAGCTGTGGTTCATCGATGAATTCCAACATTTATTGTGATAATGTAAAGCAGAGTATGATCCCTTACCATGGGAAGACTGGGCCGCATGTCAGTTTTCCCCCCAGCAGAATAACAACCCTCCAAGATGACAACTGTCTAGCAAAGTAATGTGAAGATGACTGAGTGACCAAGAATGTATCCAGTCCTGAACCCAATTGAGCACCTGTGGGGCTTTCTCAAGCGGAAAATGGAGGAGCGCAAAAGGTCTAAAATCCAACAGCCCCACCCGTGATGCCATCACTGAGAAGTAGAAAAAGATTCCGGTAACAACAGCTTTGGTGTCCAAGTAGATTATGGCAAGGGTGGCCACCCCAAACATTCACTCTTTGGCCACAATTTGAACATTTTCCCTGTAAGCTGTACTCATTTGTGTTGTGTTGTGCTAAATATTTAGGCAATAATTGCTATGTGATTATTTTCACAAGATGCTTAACAGATCCAATAATTTAAGCTGTACTCTCACAGCTCTAAGTTATATTATCATGAAATGGTCACTACAATGTAAGGATATACAAAGTACTCTGTTTAGTATGACAGTGTACATGCAAGTATTGTGATATTTGCAACTTTCAGTTTCAGAATGAAGTAACCATTCTCTGTAGCATCCTTGCAAAGAGACTCAAATGCTTGACTTGTGTCCGGTGAAAGCAGTTGCTTCTGTCAGGCTCATCTCTGTAGTTTTGTTCACATACACTAGATCAGTGGTTCTTAATCTTGTTGGAGGTACCGAACCCCACCAGTTTCATATGCACATTCACCGAACCCTTCTTTAGTGAAAAAATGTTTTATTTTTTTTGGTTCAAATTCAAGACAAAGTTATGTTTTTTTTTATACTAGTGCACAAAATGAACCGTGCATGAACATCACCTTGTTCAAAGAACAAAACCAATACAACAAATTACACACTTGCAAATCAGATGGAAAATTAGAGGGAAAATTGTTTGGGGGTATCCATAATACTTAGACTTAGACTTCCTTTTTATTGTCATTCAAATGTTAACTTTACAGTACAGATATGCCGATAGGGAGAAGTTTTTATTTACACGATTGATTGATTGAATGAAACTTGTATTAGTAGATTGCACAGTACAGTACATATTCCGTACAATTGACCACTAAATGTTAACACCCGAATAAGTTTTTCAACTTGTTTAATTAAGTCGTGGTCCACGTTAATCAATTCATGAGTCTGGTGTGTCTTGACCGCTGCGGCAGAGGCTCTGCCGAACCCCTGAGGCCGACTCACCGAACCCCTAGGGTTCGATCGAACCCAGGTTCAGAACCACTGCACTAGATAGACACCCTTGTGCTGTTTTCTCTGGATTTCCCCAGCTTGACCTGTCCACCTGCTTTAGGCCTGTATCTTGGCTTTTGATGGCTATCACTGTGTGATACTGATATTTTCAATCACCTTGTATCAGAATCAGCTTTATTGTCATTACGCAGGGAAACGAGATTGAGGCCATTCCATACAGTGCGATGTGTGCATGCTAGAAAAACAATGTGTAAATATATAGAAAATATAGAAGTGCAATGAATATAGGGTGAAATGAATATACAGGTAAAAGCCAGTAAATTAGAATATTTTGAAAAACTTGATTTATTTCAGTAATTGCATTCAAAAGGTGTAACTTGTACATTATATTTATTCATTGCACACAGACTGATGCATTCAAATGTTTATTTCATTTAATTTTGATGATTTGAAGTGGCAACAAATGAAAATCCAAAATTCCGTGTGTCACAAAATTAGAATATTGTGTAAGGCTAATACAAAAAAGGGATTTTTAGAAATGTTGGCCAACTGAAAAGTATGAAAATGAAAAATATGAGCATGTACAATACTCAATACTTGGTTGGAGCTCCTTTTGCCTCAATTACTGCGTTAATGCGGCGTGGCATGGAGTCGATGAGTTTCTGGCACTGCTCAGGTGTTATGAGAGCCCAGGTTGCTCTGATAGTGGCCTTCAACTCTTCTGCGTTTTTGGGTCTGGCATTCTGCATCTTCCTTTTCACAATACCCCACAGATTTTCTATGGGGCTAAGGTCAGGGGAGTTGGCGGGCCAATTTAGAACAGAAATACCATGGTCCGTAAACCAGGCACGGGTAGATTTTGCGCTGTGTGCAGGCGCCAAGTCCTGTTGGAACTTGAAATCTCCATCTCCATAGAGCAGGTCAGCAGCAGGAAGCATGAAGTGCTCTAAAACTTGCTGGTAGACGGCTGCGTTGACCCTGGATCTCAGGAAACAGAGTGGACCGACACCAGCAGATGACATGGCATCCCAAACCATCACCCAACCATGCAAATTTTGCATTTCCTTTGGAAATCGAGGTCCCAGAGTCTGGAGGAAGACAGGAGAGGCACAGGATCCACGTTGCCTGAAGTCTAGTGTAAAGTTTCCACCATCAGTAACACAGAAGACGATACATGATGGTTTGTTTGAAACACCAAAGGATACAACTTTTGACGAGCATGTTTTTTCTCATTGGGAATCGGAAAGGTGAGAATAAATGAGGTGTTAAAAGGTAGTATACGTTTTGTAATACTCTTATCTCTTTTTGGAACTGCATTTTGTCTTGCATGTTTAATTGTGTGGCTTATCTGCCTTGACTTCGTTCCCTAATGCATACATAAAGTTCCTTGGTCATGGAGGAAAACCTCCTACCAAGGTTTAACATACTTACCTTATCACCATCAATAACTTTTTTTGGAGGGGGCGGTGTCACTTTGTGTAACTTTGTTTAAAAATAAACCCCAACACTTGTGGAAATTTGTAGATTGTATTAAACTTAGTTATATAACTGTGAGCGCTGTCCATCTCACATTTAAAGTGATTGTATACATGCTTAAGGCTGGGTAAATATTACATTGTATCACACGCACAATATAAATGTTCACTTGGATAAATGTGTGTTTAGTATTTTGGCTGTTTTTTTACCAGAACAATTTCCATTTCTTGTTGTTTTAGAATTGTGAATTGAGAGAGAGAGAGAGAGAGAGAGAGAGAGAGAGAGAGAGAGAGAGAAATAATCAAGTGCTCAGACAAAGTTGTTTTAGTCTGTAGTTAGTGTGCCTTGTCCCTGAGAAGGTTGCTCTCCGGATCACTGCACTTGTTGCAACAGATTGTGCAGGACTTTGCTCCCATCCATCTAGAAGAGTGTTTTCCACATGCGCTCTTTGAGTTTGCAAACAAATGTGTGAGTAAATAAGTTAGAAAGATCCATATAGTATGAAAAAGTGCTATCACAATAATCATTTTTGGTGTTTTTTCGTTTTACCTTAAATGTACTTGAAGCTTAATTAAATGCACATGCAGGAATCTGCCTTCTCCAACCATTCATTTAATTTGACTGGTGATTTGATATGCTCCATCTTACTTTGTCTTTGTTCGTGTAGACCCAGGATTTTTTCTCTACCGGGGTTAAGGGGGGGCTTGGGGTGTGTGTGTGTGTGTGTGTGTGTGTGTGTGTGTGTGTGTGTGTGTGTGTGTGTGTGTGTGTGTGTGTGTGTGTGTGTGTGTGTGTGTGTGTGTGTGTGTGTGTGTGTAAATATATATTTACAGTACAGGCCAAAAGTTTGGACACACTTTCTCATTCAATGCGTTTTCTTTATTTTCATGACTATTTACATTGTAGATTGTCACTGAAGGCATCAAAACTATGAATGAACACGTGGAGTTATGTACTTAACAAAAAGAGGTGAAATAACTGAAAACATGTTTTATATTCTAGTTTCTTCAGAATAGCCACCTTTTGCTCTGATTACTGCTTTGCACACTTTTGGCATTCTCTCGATGAGCTTCAAGCACCTGTGAAGTGAAAACCATTTCAGGTGACTACCTCTTGAAGCTCATCGGGAGAATGCCAAGAGTGTGCAAAGCAGTAATCAGCGCAAAGGGTGGCTATTTTGATGAACCTAGAATATAAAATGTGTTTCACCTTTTTTTGTGAAGTGCATAACTCCACGTGTTCATTCTTAGTTTTGATGCCTTCAGTGACAATCTACAACGTAAATAGTCATGAAAACACATTGAATGAGAAGGTGTGTCCAAACTTTTGGCCTGTACTGTATGTGTAAATATATGTATATACAGTCGTGGTTAAAAGACAATGTCATGGCTGTCTTGAGTTTCCAATCATTTCTACAACTCCTATTTTTTGGTGATAGAGTGATTGGAGCACATACATGTTTGTCACAAAAAACATTGTTTGGTTCTTTTATGAATTTATTATGAGTCTACTGAAAACGTGACCAAATCTGCTGAGTTAAAAGTAAACATACAGCAATGTTAGTATTTAGCTACATGTCCCTTGGCAAGTTTCACTGCAACAAGGCGCTTTTGGTAGCCATCCACAAGCTTCTGGCAAGCTTCTTGTTGAATTTTTGACCACTCCTATTGACAAAATTGGTGCAGTTCAGCTAAATGTGTTGGTTTTCTGACAAGGACTTGTTTCTTCAGCATTGTCCACATGTTCTCAATGGGGTTTAAGTCAGGACTTTCGGAAGGCCATTCTAAAACCTTAATTCTAGCCTGATTTAGCCATTCCTTTACCACTTTTGTCGTGTGTTTGGGGTCATTGTCCTGTTAGAACACCCAACTGTTCCCAAGACCCAACCTCCAGGCTGATGATTTTAGGTTGTCCTGAAGAATTTGAAGGTAATCCTCCTTTTTCATTGTCCCATTTACTCTGTAAAGCACCAGTTCCATTGCCAGCAAAACAGGCCCAGAGCATAATACTACCACCACCATGCTTGACGGTAGGAATTGGTGTTCCTGGGATTAAAGGCCTCACCTTTTCTCCTCCAAACATATTGCTGGCCAAACAGCTACATTTTTGTTTCATCTGACCACAGAACTTTCCTCCAGAAGGTCTTATCTTTGTCCATGTGATCAGCAGCAAACTTTAGACGAGCCTTAAGGTGTCGCTTCTGGAGCAAGGGCTTCCTTCTTGCATGGTAGCCTCTCAGTCCATGGCGATGCAAAACATGCTTGACTGTGGACACTGACACCTGTGTTCCAGCAGCTTCCAATTCATTGCAGACCTGCTTTTTGGTGGTTCTCGGTTGACTCTTGTTCATCCTGACCAATTTTCTCTCAGCAGCAGGTGATAGCTTGCGTTTTCTTCCTGATCGTGGCAGTGACACAACTGTGCCATGCATTTTATATATTGTGTGCACAGTTGCTCTTGGGACCTTAAGCTGCTTTGAAATGGCTCCAAGTGACTTTCCTGACTTGTTCAAGTCAATGATTTGTTTTTTCAGATCTCTGCTGAGTTCCTTTGACTTTCCCATTGTCGCGTTTGTAACCGAGTCTAATGACTGCATCACATGAGCCCTATTTAAATGGGCTCAGAGAAGTCAAAAGGTGTCGTCAATCATAATCACTCACATGAAGTTAAGAGGCCATGCCATGTAGCTAATTTGATTTGATTGTAACTGTTCTACATCACCAAAAATTATAATGTATGTTGCTGTATGTATACTTTTGACACAGCAAATTTGGTCACGTTTTCAGTAGACCCATAATAAATTCAAAAAAGAACCAAACGTCATGAATTATTTTTTTTTTTGACAAACAAGTATGTGCTCCAATCACTCTATCACAAAAAAGTAAGAGTTGTAGAAATGATTGGAAACTCAAGACAGCCGTGACATTATGTTCTTTACAAGTGTATGTAAACTTTTGACCACGACTGTATATCAATTCATACAATGTATTACTTTAATTTGATTTTATATTAAAGACCCTAATTTTTAAGGTGTGGTGGTTAATATTTTGCCATGGTGCCGCAGACTATTATGTACCACATTTTCAGGGCATTTTAGAAGATGTTCTGCAGTGCATCTACAAAGAAACTCATATGCTTAGCCCGCGAGATGGGAGATGCTGGCGCTAACTGCAAGCGCCTGGAAGAATGTTCCAGACGTAAGAAAATGCTTATTGCAAGAAGTTTTTTTGCGTATACTGTATATGAAAAAACGAACGCCATAAAAAAAAAAGAAGAAACGACATTAAACACCGAAACACATACATTTGTTTTGTTTTATACAAATCCGAACTATAATGGCGGACTTGTGCAAAGCTCTTCGGGTAAATCTTTGCATTTGTTATCCGCTGACATAACACTACTCAAATTCCAAATGGCTCGTTTAGATTGGGGTTTGATCTCAAATTTTCGGGACTTATGGGAATCAGAAATACACAAAACAGGCGCCAACAGGTAAAAAAAGAAAGTTGGTTTTGCATAATAGGACCCCTTTAAGTCATCCAGCAGCTTTAAAATTAGTAAATGATATGGCTGAATGGACAATATCTTGTATTTTTATTTTTGGCAGTCCATATATGTTGACAAGCATATGTACGACGGAGCTGTAGAGTGATCAACTCCTTTCTCACTGACCATTTTTGAGCAAATACCATATTCCACATACTTTTTGCATGTATTTAGTCTTGGTAAATCACATTGTGTAATTCTCCGTCCAGTATTGTGGGTGTTCTGATGATCAGTTTATGCTCTGCATTTTTATGAAGACAGACATGCTTAATAAATTGGCCATTGCGTTCTTTATTTTGTTCACTTGAGAGATATTCTCCTCTGCGCACAAACTTAGTAGATCAGATTCGCTTGTGCTATCAAGTTGGCACGTGATTTAATACACGCAAATCTATAATATAGTGTCTTAATCTCATTTTGATGTGTACTGCTGGTGGCTCAAAGTAAACATCTAGTGATTTTTTTTTTTTTTTTAGAAATGTTGTGCAACTACTGAAATGAAACAATAGTGGTAATTAGATATGTGTTAGATGTTGATGTTGCTCAGAAATAATCCCAAGGACCTTTGCATTTTTAATGTAATTTATTCATGAATAATTTGCTCATCCAGCTACTCTTACTACGATCAGCACTGACATGAGCAGGTCCTAAATATAAAGCCTATTGAAGTATATTTGTATCTCTTACTTAAAGCTTGACACAGCAGTAGAAACTAAATAAGCTTTCAATGATCATCTTGAGTGTTCTTATTAATTTTGTATAGATACTGCTGATATATATTTTTTTTGTCTTGACAGATGTTCATTGAAGATCAACTTGCCTGATCGACTGTAAAACTTTGGAATTTTCAAGATATAACCCTATCCAAACCATCAATGCCTAAATCAACATTTGATATGTCTTGCAATGAACACATTGCTACAGTTCCTCTGCCCCACAGGGACATGCAGCTTGTTCTCTCATCTGAGAGTCCTTACAACAATGGATCCCTTTCTCCATCACCAAACTCCTCCAGTAGTGTATCGACTAATAGAGAAACCAGCAGCTCACCAGACATCCACATGCCGGACCATTGTATCACTGAAGGCTTTCTTTTGGATAGCTTGCAAATCACTCCTCCACGACAGGATAATTTGTTCTGTGACTCAAGCATAAGGCTGTCCCAAACATGTATCAACACCCTTCTCGAAGATCATGTGAATTTCTGCAATAAAAACTTGAGCTCCCAAGACAATCAAGAGACCGAAGAGTACCTGTCTTTCGGTTGTAATAAGGGGGATGTTGCCTCTGCTGGGATAGGGGAAGAAAGCCAACAAAGTTCATGTGACATTTCTCAGCATGGATCAACTGAGAATAACTGCTGCTCGATGAGCTCTGGGGAAATGGTGATGAGGAGCAACAGTTTTTGTTTGGCAGACCAGTCCCTTTCTGTGTTTTCTTCCTTCGATGACTCGTCCATCTCACCAGCCACAGCGCATGCCGAATTTCTTGATGAATCCAAGATTTTGAGCACACTCACCTTGCCAGATGTGTGTGAGAATGTAGCTGAGGTGACCCTTGGGAACCCATACCTTGGCAAGACCTTCATCCTGGCAGACAACTGGGAGCTCCCTGAGGAAGACAGTTTGAGTACAGCGCCCTCTCCTGGGGTTCGGCCAGGTGGAAATCCGGGAGATCTTTTTATGACGTTTCTGTGCGGAGCCTCTCCAGATGATAAGAAACAGGTGCAATTGACATGCATGGAAGCAGAGGTGGCACATTTCTCTGCAGAATTCACGCCAGAAAAGGGCACAACCTTTGTGCCCACAATGGCAGTTATGCAAAATAGTAAGACTTCTACACCGGAACCAAACACTGGCACTAAAATACTTCCCTCACATTTAGAATCTACTTGCTTTGAAGATAATGAAAGTCCAAGATCATTACCAGTTGAAAAACAACAAACATCTGTCACTCCCACACAGAATTTGGCTGTAGGATTATCACCGTCTCCAAGCAAAGTAAAACAAAATGAGATTAAGAAGTGTCCTAAATCAGACTTGAGGAATGTAAAATCTAAAGTTGTGACAAGAACTGTGGATTCAAGATCTTCTCCACAACACAAGCAATTGCAAGCACATTTGCACAGCAACCCCATTGGTACTAGATGTACCAATAGCAGAATAGGAAGAGCGGCTGCCTTTTTGCCTGCCACTGCTAGAAGGGAAATAAATGTGCAGAAACAAGTCATTCCAAGGGCTGTTCACTTGGGTGTGACAATCATACAGTCACCCAAATATACTGTGGGGAATGAAAAAGGTAAAAGTAGCATATCCAGCCCAGCAAGTAAAATTGCTCAAACACCGTGTTGCAGCACTGTCAGTTCTGAGAAAGCGCACACAGCTTCAAGCCAAAAAGTAGACATTCCAGCTCAGTGCACCGGCGACCGAATTTCATCCTCTGAAAAACCTTCTGCTAAAAGTGGGAAGAAAGATTCTGAACTGACTCCAAAGAAGCACATGTCAAACAAAATTGAGGTCAAGGCAGGCTCCGCTTTGAGCTACATCAAGACAAGGCATCGATGCTCATCAGAGAGTTTGTCATCTCTACTTCGACCACCCAAGCAAAGGAAAGCTGCTAAGTTCTCAACCACCATTGTATTTCCCAGACATGAAAAACCAAGCAAAACAGGGATTTTAAACAACTCTTCCCAGAGTAAAGTGCCCTCACAGACTGATGTCACAAAAAGACCTGCGGACGATTCCCCTAGAGAAGTTATTAAAATCAGCCTGGTGGTGAGTATAGGTTTATCTTTAATAGTATGAAATGACATATTTTAAAGTACTATTTATATTATTTGAACTTATATGTAAACTACACTTCCAAATATGTTAATTAGGGTTAGCGTAATCAACATATAGCGTATGTAGTTGATACTACTATGATTACATCTATATTTTTTATCGTCAAAATCTTTTTTTCTTTTTTTTGAAATTCATATGTTTATAAACACATTAAATATGTCCCTGGGCACATGAGGACATACGTTATGACCAATGTATGAATAATCCTTTAACTACTTGGTATTGGATCAATACCTAAATTTGTGGTATCATCTGAAACTAATGTAAAGTATCCAAACAGAAGAATAAGTGATTATTACATTTGAACAAAAGTGTAGATAGAACATAATGAAACAGAAAATAACCAGATATTAACAGTAAATGAACAAGTAGATTAACAATCAATTTTTACAGCTTGTCCTTTATCATGTTGACAACATAATTGAATGAGAAATGACAATATGTTACTGCATACATCAGCAGACAAATTACTTATAAGTTGTCTAGTATATTCTCTATTTTATTTAAGGCCAAAATTGTTCTTTGATTGCAATATGGAACATAAGTTTATTGTAACGTAAGATGTTTTGCTAAAATAAAGCTAATAATGCCATTTTTTGTGGTCCCCTTTTATTTAGAAAAGGATCAAAGTATCAAAATACATTTTGGTACCAGTACCGGTATCGGGACAACCCTAATGTTGATACAAGAGCTGCAAAACATTTCCTATACATAAATGTAATCTACAGTTCTTAAAACATATTTAATGTGTGTGTGACTTATACATTAGGAACAACATACAAATTTAAAAAGCTGAGAATCTTACACATCTTTGCAGACAGAATCTGGCAGAGCACCTGGATCCTCTTTGGATCAGACTAAGAGCAAAGCTCGAGGACAGACCGTTCCAAGACAATCCCGAGCAACATCCCTTTTCCAACCTCCAACTGCGAGTCAGTCTATCAGGCAGAGACAAGGATCCAGTTCAAATGTTGACTTCAGGGTGTCTAAAGGGGTAGTAGGCACACCACAGTCTAAGCAGAATAGCATTGCAGGTAAAACAATGCTAATGTTGCATTTTGTCTTTTGTTATATAACTTTTGGCAGGAAGTCTACTTGCTGTAGAATACTATTCACATAGACTAGTAGATTATTGCTGCAAGTATTTAGTTTGTTTTTAAGCAGCTTCTCCATTAGAGGGTGATATTTCCCACTTTTAATATGAGGGCTGCATTCTTCATAATGAGCTGTCTTATCTCCGTGTGCTTGTTATGTCCGTACAGCTTTCTATTGCTTTTCATTGTAAGAGGAGTCATAGGGAAGGAAGATAACTCTCCCTCTCCCGAGTGTGTGGAAAACATGGGAAGGAAAGGGAGGTTTTAAGCTTTGCAATGCTGTTCCACTAAAATGTTAGAGTACTACCTCCCATACACAGTTCAGCTTCCGGGACAACCTACTTAAGTTGTAATTGTATTGTGTTGTAAGTCTGACATGTTGGCTGTAGTATGTAACATTGGTAAGTTTTCTATTTTTATTTGAAGTATAGTTATTAATAAAGGCAATATTCATTTGTTCATCAACAATCTTTTTTTTTTCCACTACTGTTTCTAGTTTCTTTACTACTATTGTTTAGGTTAGGTTAGACAGGTACAGCACTGTATATATCCCAAAAAAGGAAGATGCTCATTCCAATCAAAAGGTTATTGTAAGGAAATTACATTGTCTATATTTACGTCAACTCTGTTTTAGTCATTCCACCTTTTATGCACATGTCCAATCTAAAAAAACATTATCCTACTAATCTTCAACTTTTTATTTAATAACAGGCAGTCAGAGGACTCAAGCAACAGGAGAGCAGTCCCTTGCACCAGCCTCATCTGCAAGTGTTAAGTACCAGCTGAATGGACCCCGACCTGCTCAGACTCCGTCGCGCCCCTCTCTTATGGGGCCGCTCCTTACTCCTGCCTCTAGACTACC
This sequence comes from Nerophis lumbriciformis, assembly GCF_033978685.3. Classification (NCBI taxonomy): domain Eukaryota; kingdom Metazoa; phylum Chordata; class Actinopteri; order Syngnathiformes; family Syngnathidae; genus Nerophis; species Nerophis lumbriciformis. The sequence continues at coordinate 15,804,554 of NC_084582.2, read as the reverse complement.
TCGCAAGACCTTGTTGACATCCAGGAGCCAACATGTAGGCAGTGTTGGCAGTGACCAGAATGAAGGTGCAGTGATTACACATGGTGGATCTTTTTAAAGTTTTACATAGGCTATTCAATGCCTCTGTTTAAATATGTTAGTATGAATTCAGGTTCATGCAGATTGTTTTTAGGGTGAAGTCAAAGCATTTTCTGAACACTTCTGGGTGTGAACGAGAGGGTTCTATATCGTGACTCGCTGAAAAGGGGCGGCGTGGCTCGGTTGGTAGAGCGGCCGTGCCAGCAACTTGATATCCTAGTCACTGCCGTTGTGTTCTTGGGCAAGATACTTTACCCACTTGCACCCAGTGCCACCCACACCGGTTTATATGTATTTTACATAATGGGTTTCACTATGTAAAGCGATTTGAGTCCCTAGAGAAAAAGTGCTATATAAATATAATTCGCTTCACTTCGCTGACGGGCAAATCCTCTAAATAGGTCCTCATCTGCCAAAAGAGAGATACTTGATCTCAGAAATGATCGGGTCCTCCCTCATTTATCGCATTTATCTTTTATTAGTTCCAAACCAAACAATGATAAGTGAATTTCTGCAAAGTAGTAGTTCTCATTCATAAATCAAATATTTTAATAGTTAGAACGTAAACAACTGTTTACAACCTTCTAAATATGGTTTGTAACTTTATTAGAACCCTCTAACATTGAATACCACTCCTATAGTCACTTTTGTATTTGATTTGCCCAATATAGTAGACATATTAATATAAAATAATACATATACTATGTTACATATATGACATAAATAAGACTCTACAGCAGAGATGTCAAACTCGTTTTCATTGAGGGCCACATCGCAGTTATGGCGGCTGCCATCAGTGGGCTGCTTGTAACAGCGAATAATGTATGAATTTGCCTCTGGATTCCATTAATAGTTTTTGTTTTTTTAAGTAGACTGTCGATTTTACAGTAAAAACTTTACATTTACAAAGTGTTACTGTAAAATAGGGTTGTTTTTTTTCTTACAACATTTTACGGTAAATATCAAAACAATACCACTGTTTTTTTTTTGTATTTTTACAGAAAAAGCTGGCAAAAGCTAGCTGCTTAGTTGCCAGAATTTTACTATTAAATTTACATACTTTTTTTCCAACATTATATTGTTAATGGAAAACAGTACAAGCTCTTTTTTTATTCTGGCAACTGAGCTGCCAGTTTTTCTACCGTTAAAAAAAAAGTACCGTCTTTCCATTTACAGTAATACATCGTTAAAAACCACCGTTGATTTTACAGTCAAAAACTGGCAGTTCAATCAACAGAATTTTAACGCAAATTTTTTTTAAATTTTTTTTTATTTTTAGTAATATGCTGTAAAGAACACCGTAAAATGTATTGTCATTTTTATTAATTTGATGGGTAGTTTGCTGTAAAATCATAAGTCAAGCAGATATTTAAGTATTTATTTTTATTTAGACAAAAAATGTTTGAAACGTATGATAATATACTGTAATATTTGTTGCAATAACGGATACTATTAAAGTTGAAAAGGCATGCAATTTCAAGCAGTACATATATTGTTTCTGTCAAAATGAAAACAATCCAATACATTTAGTGAGAAAATATTAAGTACTTTATTGACAGGTGTTTGCGGGACAGATAAAATGATGTCCCAGGCCATATCTGGCCTTGAGTTTGACACCTGTGCTCTATAGTAATTTACACACAGTTCTTAAATACAACCCTCAACCTGTGAAAATACTGCAACTTGATCAGTGAGGACTGAGGTTGATTATAATCTGCAGTGCAATACAGTACAAAACCTTAAATTTGTCATTTTAAGATGATTTAGCCATTTTTTGCTTAAAAATGCTCAACCCAGGCCACAGATGCACAACATTTGCATTAATATGCATATTTCTTGACTAATAATAGGCCGTAGTCAAACGCCCAACTTTGAGAAATCATGATAGGATTGATAACTGTTTTCAAAAAACCCAATAGACTCAAGTGGTGAGGGACAACATTATTTCTTGTTCGATTCAAGGTCACAGGTGAGCTGGAGCATATTGCAGCTGACTTTGGTCTAGAGGTGCAGTTGAAAATAATGTACTGTTACTGTATATTTTGCTTTTTCTTGTTATTGTTTAGTGATCTAATGTCACCGAGAATATCAAACCATGCATGTTGCACAGGAACATGACTTTTAATGTGTATTGATTAGCCCATCAGCACTATGCATAACATCTTAGCAGCAACAGTATGGCAGTTTCATTGGATAAGGGGATGTTTTTAAAATGGGACCCCCCTGCCCCCTTGTTGGTTGTCAAGGCAGCAAATTCTGTTCCAGTCTAGTTCACACACAGCGCTGCCTAGAGGCGTATATAGCAGACATACTGTAGTATCATCGATGTCTGGGACTAATAAAGGAGCAACAATCCTGTTTATTGTTGTGTTTAAGACAAATGGCTGGACTTCGGAGCTGCACTTGGACAGAGTCTCCTACTCACATTTTTACAAACTCTTCTATCGTGGCTGAGGGGAGAGCAGGGTCCAGCTATGATGTCACTCTATTGACATGCATGCTCATTGGATCCTATCACTTTTGTATGATCCCGTTGTTTGCTGCATTTAATGGAAATGTTACAATGCACTGCAGGAGTAAGTGTGATTTAAAGTAGGATTATAATTTGGATAACATTGGGGCCATGTTTTTACCTCTATCAATGGGGTCATGATGATAATGCCTACACGCGTGTACATGCTATCCAATGTATTCTGCATGTTGAACCACTTGTCTGTGCTTGCCCTACAGCTTCTGGAGGAACTCCACATAGGCAAATCCCTCTCAAGACTGTTGTACCAAAGCCAAGACTAATTTCAAACCCTGTAAAAAACAATGGAACAAGTAAGAATACACTCACACACACATGCCCACACACATGCTGTACAGTACATGTATTCAAAGTCCAGCCTTCTTTAAGAAGACCTTTACTGACCGTGTCCTCAAATATTGCATTAATGTGCAAAAACATTTTAATTTAAAACATTTTTTTTTAACTAGTTTTAGGTTCTCTAGACTCTTAAATTCCGGTTTTGTATAGTTACATTAGGACTGTCAAATGCAATGCATAAACTCATGTGCTTAATCACAGAAAATATTACATCATGTATTGTTATTCTTGATTTTTACTTCTTGTCTTTTATTTTATCAGCCTCTGTCAAAATGTGTTCTACAGTTGTACCACCTGCTACTAATACCAACAAAGGATCATGTACCTCTACTGTCAGTCTACTGAAAAGAGCGCTTTCTTCCCGATTAACTCATCCAACACCAAGCAGAGCAGGTAAGAAGTTTCTATTTAAGGAGTGGAGAACCAGTGTAGATACTCTTTTATGCGCTCAATACCGCTTGTGTTGTAACGTCTACCCAGATGTTATAAGGATGACAACGAGGCAATCGGTCAAAAATCTCTTTATTTCAAAATCAAAACAAGCTCATGTTGGCTGCAACCACGCCGAAACACTATCAGATAAAATAAACTTTTCTCCCAGCGCGCAGCCGTTGTTCTCGGTGCGGACACGAGCATTATCACGACAGTCGGAAATCATTAAAATCTTAAACACGACATATAACTGCAAGCTCGCTACAGTTAACCACAGAGATAAAGATCATTTGTTTCATTTAATACTTGTATTTTTTCGTTTTTTTACTGTATTCTTTGACCTTGATGTGCTTGGTGTACAGTGAGAGTGACATAAGTGTTAATTTAGATATAAGATTGTCTTACACTAAAACTCAACTTGCATCACAGTCTAGGCATGGAGCTTGTTCATAACCTGGAGACCACCTTTATTTTTCGAAGCTGTGACACGTGATAGGATTTGCAGGGTTTCCCCTAGATTGCTAAAATACCTTTGGCGGCAAGGGCGTGGCTAGGGGCGTAGTTGATATATGCGTCATAGCAAACATAGATAACATCATATTTTCTCTAAAAAGGTTAAAAAACAACAACACACAAACAGTGCCTTTTTGGGTCTTTTTTGCTATTTCTGAGTCTAAGTTTGCTGTCTAAGTGTACCAATTTCTCAGTTTATGTCCACATTATTTTACTATCCAGGTGAGAGACATGATTTATAATTTAAAATTAATTTTCACTAGCTTTGAGGCAAGAAAGTAGCTCACCAGCTCATGATGTCAATACAGCAGCAGGAAGTTGCCTTTCTCTGATCAATGCGCTGCTGAATGTAGGTCCTTAATGTTAGCACTTATAATAACGGTATCGCCAATACTTGGTTAATATTCAGGTCGCAAAATGTAAATGGAGTATCATTGCCGCTTTTTGGATGTTTATTTATTGGGTTATTGTCAACAGACACAATAACATCATGGCTCCATTAGCTTAATTGTAAGCGGACTTTTATTTACGTTTATTCATGAGTTAAAATGCATTCAAAAAATGTGTTCTTAACTCTCATAGGAATTGTGAATTTTAGGCAAAATTTAAAAAAAAAGTGCTATTCTTTTTTAACATTGTGGAATTGATGCTATCACATAGTCATTGCTTAGACAGATAGATTGTACTTTATTGATTCCTTCAGGAGAGTTCCCTCAGAAAAATTAAATTCCAGCATTAGTTTAGCAGGCAAAACCTTGCCCAGAGCTGGCTTGTCATCTCTTCTCCGCGTAACATAGAGAGAACATGGGGGGCAGGTGAAAATAGTCATTGGCTGCAATGTTTTTTTGCTCCTCCCATCCCCCCTCTCAACCTTGGCATCCTAGCTTCTTGCTTTAGCTACAGCAACATCATCATCACGTCTGGAATTGTAGGCTTTACCATCAAGATTAGGTTTTTTGGAAATGTAGCATGCTGTCCTACATTGCAGATCTATCGTCCTGACCGCAGTACTTTAACAGTTTTTTCCTCAACACGCAGTGGAATAAGTGCTTTTGAACAGTTTTTTAATTTTTCAGCAGTCTGGTACTTATGAATGTGTTCAGTGTATACCGAATACGGTACATAGATTTTTTTTGTATGCACTTGTTGACTAAAACGGTGGCTTTCTAGCCTGATTTATGAGCAATGTTATGGTCTCCAAAGTTCTCCCTCTCAAACATCCACGTGCGTCTGACAGCAAAGGGTTTACTCCGAAACATTCAGCTGCTGTCCGGATGCAGGAAAACTACACTGGTTTTTCAAGCAGGTTTGTCACCTTATGTTATATTATCTTAACTTGTCGGTCTCTTTTAGTTAAATTAGCTGAGGTTTTGGTAGTTGACCTGTGTTGTGAAATGTGGGCATCTATGTTTAGCATGACTGTTTACTTGTTGGCAAAGTAGGAGGAGGTTTATCTTTCATGTATCAGTAGCATTCACAGTAAATTCCACCAGGGTAGTGTAGTAGGATTCAGTTAGGATTAAAACATTAAAACATGTTATTTACACATAAATGTACTTGAGATATTTGCTTGCATAAGTTAATACATATTTTTAAATGTGCGCTCGCGTGTGTGTGTGTTTTTTGGTTTCATATTACCCTCACAGAGAGACCCAGATCTCCTGTTTCAGCCTGAAATGAACCTAGGTTATTTTGGTCGCTCGGTTGAGCCATGGAAGCATCACTGTGTCTGTTAATCAGTTTGTGAAGTGGTTCCCTGCTATTTTTGAAAGATTAAGTAATAATTTTTCTAATGGAATTTCAAATGGGATGCATGTTTTCAACAATCAATAGCATTATTGACTTAGATTGACTTTTAATTTACAGTGCTGCAGTTATTATTACAGAAGATCAAACGTAAGTTTTCAGTGTGATTTATGCAACATTACACTGAACTGAATTGTCTGGTATTGTGTCAAAGTAGCACTTCAACAAAGTGACTGATTGTTATCATCAACGTTCAATGGTGAGATATCTCCTTGCATGGCATTAGAAAGAGAAACTGCTGTAATTGTTGTGCAGGCTACAAGGAGGGTGTTTTGAAGGATATGTTCTGTATTTTGCTTAGACCACACTAGTCAGAGGAGAAAAAATAATTTGCAGATTTTTATTTTTAAAATAAAACGTAGTAAAACACATTATTCTGGGCACAGTTGGTGATGGTGATAGTCCTATGTATAGAAATGTTGCAAAACAGTAGAAAATTAGTCTACTAAGGCCTCATTTAAACAAGTGTGTGGATTCCAACGTGAAACATTGTGTAAGTAGGAACCTCAAAATGTTGGTACACACAAAAAAAAATCTGATTAATAAAAGCATGCTGCGCACATGTGCAGATATGCACTCTTCTAATTTTAAATTTCACCTGCAGTTAATCGTGCGCAGAAGGGTTCCTCCCCGGTGTCGTCCCACTTCTCATTGCACAGTCATTCACAAATGATCATAATAATTAGCTCATGAAAATTGTGATTATCTGAAGAATCACGTGTAGAACTGTCAATGACAGAAGACAGAGAGCGACTCCAAAGAAGAAGGCAATATTTTTAGACTGGTGCTTATTACGCTGAGCACTTAACAAGATTATTTTTGGAGGGCTAAGTAACGTTATATCTAATAAAAATAAAAATTTGAATGCCAATTTTTTTACCAACCATAGTGTCAGCTTCACCGTGACTGACAGCTCTTGCTGCGAGGAAAAAAATGTTCATATTTTAGCTTTTTAGCCTGTTTCATTTTGTCAAGTAATGCATAGCAGACATTCTATTTAATATTACTAGTCATCATGAGCAATATTTAAAGCTCCTGTGGAAAATCGGCTTGCATACAAAATCATTTCTATATATTATTTATATTATTGGCACAATAAATGTGTTTTTGTACAGTTGTTTATATTATAAAAATATATGAGTGGTATTAATAATATAATGGATTACATAGTGGGTGTGTATATGCATCATGGCTGCGTGAGATCCAACATTTGCACTCCAAACATATAACTAAAAGAACTAAAATAAAATAAAATTAACTCCCAAATGTATTGAAAAAGTTAAATGTAATAATTTCCTCAATTCATAACACAATTGTATCCAACAAAATATTGGGCCATATTTTTTGGTCTTTAATCTTAAAAAAAATTATTCTGTTTGGCCACATACAAAGTCAAAGACGCGCAACTAGTGACTTATTTATTCATTGTTATCATTCATTGGAAAAAAAAATCTAAATAAACACTACTTCAAAGACCCACAGTATTCTAACTACATGTGCAATATGCCTACATTAGTACAGCAATATATTTTGATATTTAGGCACTAAATAGAATATACATTCTGAGATATATGTGCAATTTCTTCCACATATAATTTTTCTGTAAATACTAATATTATTTCTATTAGTATTTTTATAATACTAGAAACTTGAGTTTTTGCTAAGTGATGTCAGGTAACAAATTTGACTTTATAGAAATTGAGTGATTAAGGCAACTATCTTGTTTAGCTTACATTTTAGAAGGTAGCATGAAGCAGGTGATAGGTGATAGTTTTTTTGTGTTTCAGATCTGTCCCTTCATGGACACAGTGATCGTGAAAAAAATCTAATGTTTTAACACACATTAAATGTGTATGAAACGTCTTTTGTTTTTGGTCATTTTAAAGGGCATCCATAATTAAAGAATTAAGGTTGATGACTAATTACATTTAGGTTTATATTTATTTAATTCCAAAAATAAAAATGTTCTGTTGCATGTGTTTTTAACAGCTAATTTATTTTGAGCATTATGTTGACACCACCACAACATTTACATTGATGTTTCACGTCATCTTAATCACTGAAATTCCCAAATCTGGAACATTGTTTTTACAGCCAGTAGAGGGTGTCCTAATTCAATAAAACGTCAGCTGCTTTTGAGGGCAATGTATTGCTGAGAAGCGGGGCCCAATCATGTTCTGTCTAATTCCATGCCGTGATGATCTGTTTAATTCAATGCCATGCCATCAAAAATCAGCAAGCTGTACTATCCCGATGTGTAACACACCTATTATATATCCGATATATTATTATATGATTTTGATGTAGTTTTTGCACTGATCGAAGAGGCATTTGATAATTTATTTCCAAAGGAAAATACAGGCTGCATTGCTTAACTACCAACATGTATTAATCATTGTATTGTATAGCAAAAATACACTTGGTCATGCATAACAGTTTGTTGATAGTACTTATCCAGTGCACTGCACACACTGCAATTCATTTAGTTAGGCTGTCCGACATTTTGATATGTTTGTTTTAAAACAATACTTTTAATTGCCTTGCCTGCAGTACTGTGTGAGTCGATTACCAACCACACTATATTCCCTGCTGGTATAGCATTCCACCAATCAGAGCTGGTATGTCTCAGTTTAGTCTTATTGCCTTGTTACGCAACACGCAGTACACGTTTCCTGTTGGGTATTGTCATTGTTTTTCACGGGTGTCAGATATTTAGCTATTTTATTTTGATTGATAGATGGATCGTGCCCTTTATATGGGTGGTGATATATTTATAAAGCTGATCTCAATCAACAGAAGCAAAACAAGCTGCCTTTGGTGACCAGGTCCACTGAGCTCTACATTGAATTAGGAAATGGAAAAATAATTGCATTTAGGGGATCCATTTGTATGTCAGGGCTATATGTCTGACAGGACAGGGGCTCGTCAGTATAGCTGGTTGAATAGAACCTTTGCAGACTTCAGAACCATTGACAATTTGGACATTGGAGCTAGCAACGTTTTTTAGGGTGTACAGCGTTGAGGGAGTTGTCAGACCAACTGTTGTGCTTATGGAACGGGGCATGACAATGATGATTATGAATGTTGTCACGACTCTCGAACCATTCTCTTTTACAGTAGACAAGAACAAAGCAAAAGCCAGTTGCCGCCAGCAACCACCTCTGCAGCAAGTGGAAACATCCCAATCAAAGCAGAATACTGGACGCCCTGATGTGGTACCACCGAGTCTCCCACAGGGTGACACTAAGGATCAGAGAATCCAACATCTCACAGAACTACTTGCAGCCTCTTCCTGCAGATTTGAGGCAGTTACTGTTGTCTTGCAGAAAACGCTGGCAGAGGTATGACAACTCTTTTTTTTTTTCATAATTAAAGTGTTGCACAGTTATACTACTGCTATTATACTTGTACTTCCTTTGACACGTGTCAATTAATATACTATTACTTTGTTTCACCACTTTTGAGAGTAACAACGTTCGCTTTCCAGTAATATTAGATGTTCCTGTATAACTGTTTTAGTTTTGAAATAATAGAATAGAAAATCTCTGGGTGATAGTGTAAATAAGAAACATATTTTAAACGATTGGACAGTATCATACACAACAAGTAATGGATGATATACAGTTCCTACTATATTATCTTGTCATTGTCACTCTGCATATGACATGAATAAAAGCAACTAGCCAAATGCTCTCTCTATTTACAGACATTCATCACCCAGACAGGTTTTTTTAAAACATGTTTGATTTGGATCGCTCAAGCAAAGTCATGTGATTAGCTTCCAGGAGCCCAGTACCTCAAGGGATTAATCTTGCTACTGTGCATTGCAAACATGCATGTTTGTTCATATTACAGCACAAAGCCAAGAGTTTTGCCGTTGTTACATTGTCAATAACAGAATAACAGCTTTGTGCCTGTACTCTTTTGAGTTTCTTCACTTCAGAAGGTTGTCCTGCAAAGTGTGTAATAGTTGAAAATGGTTGGCCGCAAAAATTTGGGTATTTTTCTATCGACTTTCGCACTATTATCTCTGTTTATCATAATTTGACTATAAGTAGTTTTTAAAAAATGTGTTTTGTAAAAATCCTTTTATATTTCGGTGATTTATCAGTGTTTTCACTTGATCTTAAAGACCTTCATTATTAATTAGCTTCAATAGGTTGTATTCACCTGACGTCAAGTCGGGCTCATTAAAAATGTGAGACTTGAAATGGTGGACCAGCGATCGTCTGTTGTCATAGCGTTCTGGGCGGCATTTTGCCTTTCTCGAATGAAAAATGCCCTATACTCCCGTTGTTTTAGGTAATCGTTCAAATCGCGACAAGGATAAGTTTATTCAGCGTTCTTCAAAAAGGAATCAAGAAGGGCAAAATATGTCAAGATTTTACAAAAGACGTCGAGTTAAGTAACAAGCACTCCAGTCCATGGGAGCAGAGTCGAAAAACGCACGAGTGTGCAGTGAGCACGTTGTTAAAGGTTTGTTTGATAATACGTTTAACGTTTAGTATTTCCCATTCTTAGACTTAGACTTAGACTTCCGTTATTGTCATTCAAATTTTAACTTTACAGTACAGATAAGAACAAAATTTCGTTGCATTAGCTCATGGTAGTGCAGGATAAAAGAACAATAAGGTGCGGAGTGTTTGCATTTACAAAAGAAGGTGCAGATATAAATAGATTACTGTACAGATAAATATATTGCACTTTTGCATATGCATCCACGTTTACGGATGTATGTTATATTGTCTTTATAGTCCAGCGAGTTAATCCGTTTTTTGAGGGGATTATTATTTTCCGTTCAAGAGTCTTATAAGAGGCCTGAGGGAAAGAAGCTGTTACAGAACCTGGAGGTTCTGCTACGGTTATTCTACATTCAAGTATTATCTTGATATTATTTGTATTTTATCATGTTTCGGAGTTCTTAAAACTGATGTTTGATACGAGTGTTTTGCAAACCACCAACTCGGCGAGTCTAAATAAAAGAAAACAAATGTGAGCAAAACCTAAACACGTTAAGTTTTTACCAAAGGCAGCAATCATATATGAAGTTTTTAGCATACACACAACTTTAAATTCTATAGTTATATTTTGACGGGGAAAAACAACCGTACTCTTAAACGGCGCCTGCAACAATCATCAGTAGACCTAAAGTAATAATATACATGTTGAAATACATATTTACCCGTGCAAAAACGGTGCATGATTCATCCGGGATAGTCTTGAGACCAAATTCCTTGACCCAGGAACACACAAATAGGGATAGATTCCATTGCATAGTGTGCTTTTTTTGCTCATCTGCTTTTAATGGTAAGATCCGGCCCCTTGTGACTCAGATAGTTTGCAGGCTGTTTGCTGCACGGTAGCCATATTGGTTTGGTGGCCCACCACTTCTCCCACTTTTGTTCAAAAGTCACATGTCTGAATACAACCTGTACCACTACAGTGCTAATCAATGTTTGTATCAGATTGTTTTCTTCGATTGTTTATGGGCTTCCTTTGAATTTGTGCCGTTGCGTGTTTACTTGTGCAAAACAGGACAGCCATTTCACAGCTAAATGTGTTCTAGTAAGCACAAAAGTTTGGTCTTTCTTGTATTTTAGTGAAGTAATTTTCAAAAGGTAAACCGGGTAAGCTATGGATAGGCAACTAAAAGCTACACAAACAGCTACACGACAGCTATGCAAACAAAAGCAAGCTGGATTTACAGTATGTAATAGGTTTCCCCAATTAAACTATATTGCAGTCTAAAACACATTTGTCACTTAAAACAAGTATCAAATAAACATAGTTACATACAAAGTCTCCAAGGCAGACGCGTATTAGAAAGTATGAATAGGTTAGTATTTTTCATACCTGTAATTGTTGGCTGTTTGAATGATTTCAATTTAATCAAACATTTTGTAACATTCCACACTACAAGATAATATAAGTATATATGACTTGTAGTGATAATGTATGGGATCAATATAGAAATCAGCCACTACTGGTGTCATATTGGAAGAGAAAAAGTTGGATGGGGAGACCCCTATTTTACACATATTTTTCTGGTAATATTAAAGTACAAATGTGACCACAATAATGTTGAGGGTCACTATGTCGAAAGTGATCACGTCAACCAGCAATCTCATTTTTCTCTTGTGGGTGACATATTACGCTAGTAAACACAATATAGTTCCTCTGCTTGCTTCCATTACTATCACTGCACAATGCACAGATGTACATCTTAATTTGTTTGACAAAATGTTTTAAGTTATTCCATCGATTGTTTGGTTGGTCTTTTAGTAGGTCTGTTTCATTGCTTGTGGTGGACAGTGGAATCTAGTGGAAATTCAAAGGCCCAAGAATAGACGGCTCTTACCATCACTGTGTGAGAATGCCCCAGCTGTTGACTTGATATGGTAACATGAGGAGGTGGCCACATCTCGTAGCTAGCACTCCACATTGTTTCTTATCGTGTACCGATTGTGTGATGATACTGTGGAGTGGAGCGACTACATGCTTTGAAACGAGCAGGTTCATAATTTGCTGTGTTTGTTATGGCTTAAATTCAATATTTAAATTATATCCAAGAAATAGTCGTAATGATTGCAATTGGTTCATGACTGGCCACTCTGTTATTCTATGCCTGATTAGGGATATATATACTTAGTTATATACCCCAGACTGTAGACAAAATATTTGCCTTTAAAGAAACCCTTGGGAATATAATATCCAACACCATAAAATTATGCTTGTCCTATAAAAGACTCACATTACGTTTTAAAATGACCATTTTTAAATCCATTGGTGTTTTTGTCTGTGTACAGTTCAATCAATCAAACAATGTTTACTTATATAGCCCTAAATCACGAGTGTCTCAAAGGGCTGCACAAGCCACAACGACATCCTCGGCGCAGATCCCAGTTAGAGTCGTTTCTACAGTAAAATCAATTGTCACTTATGTTTATGCGGAAATGCTTTAGCGCCTACATACTAACCTGTGCATGCCTGCATTCGTGTTTCGCAAGGAAAGCTTTCAAAACGAACGCAGTTCCATAAATCTTCAGTCTCCACGACTAGCAACAATGCAGCTTGTGGCAACCAAAACTTGACTGTATATAATTTATTTCTCAGCCACAATTTCTCCTTGGACATAAAGTGAGACATGTCCTCTCATTTAAAGGGTCAACTATTTTTTCCTTTTTTTTTTTTTTTTTTTAGTGCAGGCTGAAAAAAATGTCTAGCTTGTTTGAGGTTGGTCAACATGACACATTATTATGTATTTCTGTAAAATGATGTTCTTGAAGTGAAACTTGATGTTTGAACTGGCTCAGTAAGTAAGTGGGTGTGTAACAGTGGAATTGTGAGCATGAAGTCAACAGATGATCGTAAGGGAGTGGTGCAGAGGTTTGAGAATGATTTAAGCTTTGATGAGAAGGGGGATGGCAGTAATGAAGTCCCACTGGGAAGGTCACTACGTATCTATCGTCGTGCCCCATCAGCCTGTTAGACTGCTCTGTACAATGTATCTGGCTTCTCCATTCTGGCTACTTGGAGTGCTGTCATACAGTGACCTCACCTCAGTAGGAAGGGAGGAGTGTTCTTTCCTTGGATGCCTGCCCCTTTACAGAGCTTTTTTTTTTTAATACAGCAGTGCACTTTGCAGTCAGGCAGCATAGCTAGTGAAGCAGCTTTTTCAGCCTTCCCTTAAATAAGGAAGATGTGAGTGGAGGTGGTGCAACCACCTTGGACTGCTGTTTGTCCTGGCTTCATTTGTGTGTTTGAACCCCAGTGGGGGGAAGGGGTACCCAGGCATCCAAGGGCTGTATCATGGGCTGTTCAGGCAGCAAAGCATGCCTTAAAGCTCCCTGTGACGTAAAGCAGGTAATTCACTTTGACTTTTCTGCAGTGACATGTTTTACATTGGGGTGGGATGTTTGACTTGTCTTTTCTATTTTCACATTCACATTTTAACTATGCATGTTGTGTGGAACGGCATGCTGTGTGAGTCAGTACAGTGGAAGCGAGCACTGCAGCAAGTGCTGCTTTCCTAATTGTGTCAAAAGGCAGAAGTAAAAGAACTGTGCCAGTAGAAAATATTAGTTAAAGGTAAACACGAGTGGAATATCAAGCTTTTAATACTCCTCGCCTTATGCTGTATTTGAATTATGTTTACTTTTCTCAGAGGCTGCAGTTTTGCACTTTTATATTTGCACTTGGAACTTTAATCTCATTTTCACATATTCCAAAACACATTAACGTCTTATGTTGTTGTTTTGTGGTTTTAACACAATTTATTTGCTACTGTGTCAGAATTAATTCATAGTCGTTTTGACAACATTCTGAGTTTGTGCTGTTTTTATTTGGGAGCAGCGTGATGAATCCATGGGGCGGTGCAAAGAACTGTCTGAGGAGCTGGTCAGTCTCCGAGGAGAGCTGGGTAAGTTGACCCGCTGATTGTACACACTATTGGTACGTGTATCATACATAAAACTGCATGTCCTACTGTAAGCCCATCAATCAGTGATGGCTGAAATGGTCACAATGTCTCGATACACAAAAGCAGTCAGACATTCCTTGGTTTGCTCATTCATTCTATCATGTCTTCCTGCTTTGAGCAGCATGTTTGATTCCACGGCTAGCTTTTAAGCAGCACACAAGAGTTCTGGGCTTATGGAGCGACCCTCCAACACAAATTAACACACTAGTCATCACACAGCAACAACTGAAACCTTTGTTCACAACTCACTACGCTTACACTGTTGTATAAAAGCAGTTTTAAGAAGAATCTTAACAAACGAGCTAAAGATCATCAAAAGAAGATTCTTGTAAATATTGCTTTGTTTTGGGAAATCACATTTTTAAAAGGCAGATGTACTTAACCAGAGTTCTATCTGTTAACCCTTTGTCTTCTACCCAAATGATTGAGTAATTTTTACAGTTTTCTTTCCGTTAACATTTTTCAGAAAGACACACAATGCTTGCGTGCACCCACCTTGTTACAAATGCCTCGGGACTTCCACATGACTGCTCTTAACTGCAAAGCACCGATCTAACACATTCTTTAGTTGAAGTCACTCTGACTTTGTCTACATGTAACAAAAAAATGTTGACGTTTTTTTCTTTTCGCTAATCGGGTACCTAACTTTCTTCTTCTGCTTTCCTCAGCAGTCTTCACATTCTTCCTAAAATAGTACATGTATGTACATTTCTGCCAGAACTTATGATACTGCCTTACATCCCTAAATATAATTCCACATATCACATCTACTGTAGCTGTTGCTTGTAGTCGTGGGCCAGAATGCATCTAACTTTAGATGTGTGGTAAAATAGACCCAACAGTCATCAATGAGCCAGAAGGTGTATTCTTTCAAAATTAACGCTTTAATGTGGATTAATTCATCATCATCCCACCCAACACAAATGGGCAGTTAATCTGGTAGTGACATGCTGCAGAACCAAACAAGTCTAAACAGCACGTTGGCCCTCTGCATGGGAAATTTGAGTATACAAATAAAATAACGGAACAGTCAACCAACAAAGTATTATTTTCTTTTCATCAAACTTTTCAACTCCACTTTAAAATAGCACCTTAATAACACAAAAGCAGTAACCTAACATGTCCATTAAAGTGGATAAATGTATTTTTGAGGGGGAACATGTACATGATGTTAAAGATGCTTAATAAGCATTGCGTGCATATATTCTCTTCTTTCTTGAGTTTCTTTACTCATACAAAATGAAACACCATTGATATAGATTTAAAGTAAATTATATTTGTACATGATTAATCTAAATTAAACCACAAAAACTGATTAATATTATTAAAAAGTTAATCCTTTGACCGCACAAATTTTCAACTGATGAATTTGGGCTACAAAGGCTCATATAAACACATCCCAGTTCAACATGTTTACAGAATGCAGACCTCTGTTGGCCTGTATGTGCCAGACCCTGATAGATGATCCCGTTATTGGCTTTGCCTCCTCCCCTTGATCTGCTATGATTATTCCACTCTGAGAAATGTGGCACATCACACTACACACTACAAACTTGTAGTTCACTCCTGGACTACAAAAAGTGGAAATCAGTTGATTAAGTTAAAAACATGATCAATTGTGTATCTTTTTTTTCATTTAGAAATTTTTTTTGTGAACAGAGGTATTTTATATAGTAAATCAATTTGCTTTTTTGAGTCATATATTAAGATAAACAAATTAGTCTAACACAGAAAATCTCTACAACCAAAAAGTATTTTAAATTAAATAAAACAAGCACTTTTGGCCTCTATTACAGGTATTTTATTTTGTTTAGATTTCCACGTTTTGCAGTGTGCAGTTTAATTCCTCCTTATCTGAAAAGCCCTACACATCTTAACATTCAGTCAGAACTATCAGACACTCGGACATGTTTTTTTTAATTTTTTTTATCAGTGGTCAACCACTATGGAGTTGGTCACAACCAACGTGGTCAGCATACAGTACACTCAAAGAGCTGTCAACTCTTCTGGATTCTGATGGAAACTCGGAACCTGCGCGTGTGTCCCGAAATCCCGACCAAAGTTAAAAATCTCTCGGATTGTGATGTTTTTGTGTGGATATATAAAATACTGCCTGGTTGTGGAAAAGATGACCAAGAGCATCAATTTTCTTAAATAAACAGGTTACTGTCGGACACAACTACACCAGAATAGCATCTGCAAACTTATTTTCAACATTCAGACGTTTTCTCTTTGTCATACCCAACACACACCGTCACCCCCTTTCTTTTCTTTGGGTGGGGATGACTTAGGCAATCTCCTGGATTGCAAACACAAAATGTTGGCAGCTCTGAGCACAAACAAGTAGATGGAAGAGCAACAGCCTCTGCTTGCACAATGTTTAAAATGTCATTTTATGAAATCCTTTACCCATGTTCCAAATTTCAAAATGTGTAACTCTTGGCCATAAATAACTTTGGAGTTGTTGATGGATGTAGTCAAGTGATGTAAATGTTTCCATGACTTTTAGAAGAATGTAGTGTATCATTTGTAGCATGGAACAGAAGTTATTAAATGGCCCTACTGATCTAGTCACAACAATCTCGTTTTGCAGTTACAGAACCTCCACCGAGTATCTTGTATATGAAAGGAGCAGGTGTACTGAATGCAGTTTGTATTTTGCAGTGTGCTCTGTCAAATCCTTTGAACAATTGGAGAAGGAGAAGCAGGACTTGCAGAATGCTCTGGACAACACAATGGAGAGACTGCAGAAGCAGCACCAGAAGGACCTGGAAGACATGGAGCACAGACTGCAGGTCTTCTACCAGGTTGAGTGTGACAAGATCCACCTCAGCTATCAAGAGGAGGCCAACAAGTGCAGAGCTCTGCTACAGCAACAGGTCTGTGAAGGCACGTTATTTGTATTTTTTTTTTGGTGGTCCTAATTAAATCCTTTCTATGTGTTTCGAAAAGATGGAAGCACTCGAAGTCAGCCATAAGTCCATGAAGGTGGAATTAGAAAAAGGCCATGTAGAACAGCTGCAATGTGTTAAGCAACAACATGAGCAGTCACTACAGGGTGAGTGATTGGAGACATTGCATCAAGCACAGTGGAACCTCTAAGGTCAAACTTAATCGGTTCTGCTTGCATATTTTAAATAAACAATCCTATTGAAAATAATTTTCCCTAAGATGAAGTCACATAAGACATATTACGGTTTCAATATATGTATTTACGCATCCCAGTTACCCTAAAGGTATATTCATTAACTCATGGCAGGTTGCAATTATTTTTCTTGTTATACTAAAATATCACATAACTTGTACAGAGCTCGGAAATATCCACAATCAGCAGCTGGAGTCTTTAGAAGCAAGTTTAAAAGACGCGGAAGCTGCACTGTCTGTAAGTTGGACTTTGTGACCAGCCACCATGTCTGGATGCCGTGTGGATCTATTAAGCTCTGGGTTCTGTCTGCAGGCACGTATAGAAGTGCTGACTCAGGAGAATGCTGCCATGATAGAGAAGCTAACCGCAGAGGAGAACAAGAGGATAGAGCTTGCTGAGAGTCAGGTACGATGTCATAATGTAAAGTGCAGTAGTACGGTGAGACTGCCCCGCCACATCGCTATTGATTCTGAACCTATTCATCATTCTACCATGTTAAGTAATTGAAGGAACTTATTTGAACCACCCTTACCATACATCTGCTGTCAGTGGTTGAATAATGAAAGCAGCTTTCTAACACAATAAACATGTACTGGTGATGCATCTGCCTAAAAGAGAGGTGCACAAACCAATGTGCCAATAGGCCGCAGGCCAAACAATGATTTTAAGCCAGACACCCAATGGCCTAAGTCTAATAATCAAGTTCATTTAATTAATGTATATAGTGTTACATTTAATAACATTAGTATGGCAGAAGAACAATAGATGGCAACCAGTTAGCCTTGCACACATGCCATCAATAATTGTGAGATTAAAAGTGGTCATCATGACTATGCAGTGTTTCCCCTTAATGTAACTGAATGTGGTGCACCGCCACACCTTAAAAATGTTTTTTTACGTGAAAACAAATTGAACTAATAAAATGCATTGTGGCCCCCAGAAGAAGTCAAAAGTCAAGACGCTCGCTATTTTTAACGTTTTTTGAGAATCTTGTGACAACAACCGGCCTAATTCCAACAGGTTTGTCCCCCGTGCTTCCCCCCAAAAGCAACAAAACGTCCTCTTTCTCCGCCAATTCGCTTTCAGGCATGGACAGTGTGTTTGTTATCATTAGAAAAAATAACATTAAATCAAAACCAAATAAAAAATAAAGCATTACCATCCACAGCTTTTTACAGTATAAATTGATATAAATAGCCTTTTATTTGCGCACTATTGACTAGTGATGCATCAAAATTCGGCCTCTGGAAAAAATACTTTGATCACCGAAAACAGCACTTGCTGCTAGAACCGGATGTTGTGATGTAAAAAAGACACATGCGATTGTCTGGAGTGGAGTCAGCATGTCTGCAATGTGGACGTAACTTTAATATATGCCAGATATCCATAAACGTGGACGCATGTGAAAAAGTGCAATATATTTATCCGTACAGTAATCTATTTATTTATTTATATATATATAATATATATTTATTTATTTTATATATATAGTATATATATTATTTATATATATTTATTTATTTATATATGCACCTTATTGCTTTTTTATCCTGCACTACCATGAGTTTATGTAACGAAATTTCGTTCTTATCTGTGCTGTAAAGTTCAAATTTGAATGACAATAAAAAGGAAGTCTAAGTCTAATATACCCGCAGACAGCCACCCACAAAATGTGCAAATCACAGCAAATTATGCAAACTATACAATGGCATCTTGGTGACCACACCCCCACCGCCACATGTATCTTGGCAATCTAGGGGGGAACCGAAGCCACCCTTTTGTGGGCGATATTTGGGCCGTGGGCCCAATTTAGGGCATCCCGGGTCCAAAACATTTTCACAGAGTGTACAAAAGTGTAGGTAACAGCTTCTAGCTAGGCATTTTTATTTATTTTTCTTCATGCTCTACCTCTGTTGTACGATCAAAGGATCAGGGAGGTGTTATTTAATTTAAAGTTTGAATTGTTTTTTGTTTTTTTCTCAAAGGCTCTCTACAGAATTTTGTTGCAATTTGGAAACCCCTCATAGGTTTACTGAATACAGTGTACTATACTAGAGTGGTCAGATATCGTATCTCACTTGACATACTAAATGCATTGTATTGGGCAGCATAGAATGATGACAATTTGTGTAACTATTTTACTGTTTTTTATTTATGTATTATATTGTTTTGTATGAATGTCTCTCACTGCGAGCCAAATTTACCTGTGGGTACAAATAAAGAAATCTAATATAATCTCACTAGATTAAATCAACATCACGATTTACCAACGCACAATATTTAACCTGCTCAGTGGCTTTGTGGTTAGAGTGTCCGCCCTGAGATTGGTAGGTCGTGAGCCTAGTCAACCCCGGCCGAGTTACACCAAAGACTATAAAAATGGGACCCATTGCCTCTCTGCTTGGCACTCAGCATCAAGAGTTGGAATTGGGGGTTAAATCAACAAAATGATTGCCGAGCGCAGCCACCGCTGCTGCTAAATGCTCCCCTCACCTCCCAGGGGGTGGAACAAGGGGATGGGTCAAATGCAGAGGGTGATTTCACCACACCTAGTGTGTGTGACTATCAGTGGTACTTCAACTACATTCATTTCATGTAGTTATCATTATGTTTTACTTACATGTGTTGCTTTTGTTTTAATTTGTATCTAATAGTTTTTATTTTATATGTATTAATTTATCATTTTTATAATTGTAAATTTATTATAATTATTTTATTATAATTATAACGTTATAATTTTTATCCCAAATGGGTGACTAATAACTACTATTGTTCCACATAAAAATTAATAATGTGAGCATTATTTTTATCTTACTACAAAATGTAAATTTGCTATAACAGCTTTCACTCTCCTGAGAATACTTATTTACATTACACTTGTCAAGTTATGTTTTGTTTGTTTGTGCTCTCCCCTAACTTGAAAAGGGTTTTGACTTTTCGATCAGAGGTTACACTGGGACTTCACTCTTTGTTTTAATCTAATGATGAGACAAATCTCTCATCATTGGATTAAAACAAAGAGTGATTGTTGGCCTGAAGTCTGAGAGAGCACTGCAGACTTAAGGTGAGAGCCTTCCTGATTGCTGGATGGTCTTCAGCTGTTGGGAAATTTTGTCTGTAATTCCAGTTATGTCCTCTGGGGGGAAATGAGAGCCAAACTCACATTTGGACATGAGGCCCTTCTGTTTGAGTGAAGGCTTTGGCCTTGTGTAGAGTTTGCCAAAACAATACTTAATTATTTACATAATTTTGGATTTCCATATCTTCTATTCACTTTGACTTCCCTCTAGTGTAGCCATTATGTGAGCCTAGTGCAGTGCTACATGTATTTAAAGATCGGGACAATACATATTAATAAACATACACATCTGTGATGTGAGTCTTACAAAAACTCACGATTCGATTATTGGAGTGATGATTCAATTTAGAATCAATTCTCCATTCAAACTGATTCTTGCAATACATTATTTGGTATAAAAAGTATAATAAAATCTTTCAAAATAAGTTAGCTCCTCTTGGCTGTTTAGTGAATAGGCGTCGAGGTGGCCTGAAACATCTTTTTCAAAAATAATCGATTTAGAATTTAAATAAATACAATTCACCAATTGGATGGGAATCACTTTTTTTCCGAGCACCCCTACTATATATAAAATACAAATATGTCAAATGTACCGTATTTTTCGGAGTATAAGTTGCACCGGCCGAAAATGCATAATAAAGAAGGAAAAAAACATATATAAGTCGCACTGGAGTATAAGTCGCATTTTTTGGGGAAATGTATTTGATAAAACCCAACACCAAGAATAGACATTTGAAAGGCAATTTAAAATGAATAAAGAATAGTGAACAACAGGCTGAATAAGTGTACGTTATATGACGCATAAATAACCAACTGAGAACGTGCCTGGTATGTTAACGTAACATATTATGGTAAGAGTCATTCAAATAACTATAACATATAGAACATGCTATACGCTTACCAAACAATCTGTCACTCCTAATCGCTAAATCCCATGAAATCTTATACGTCTAGTCCAGGGGTCGGCAACCCAAAATGTTGAAAGAGCCATATTGGACCAAAAATACAAAAACAAATCTGTCTGGAGCCGCAACAAATTAAAAGCCATATTACATACAGATAGTGTGTCATGAGATATACATTGAATTAAGAGGACTTAAAGGAAACTAAATGACCTCAAATATACCTATAGATGAGGCATAATGATGCAATATGTACATATAGCTAGCCTAAATAGCATGTTAGCATCGATTAGCTTGCAGTCATGCAGTGACCAAATATGTCTGATTAGCACTCCACACAAGTCAATAACATCAACAAAACTCACCTTTGTGCATTCATGCACAACGTTAAAAGTTTGGTGGACAAAATGAGACAGAAAAAGAAGTGGCATAAAACACGTCCTAGAAAGTCGGAGAAAGTTACACATGTAAACAAACTACGGTGAGTTCAAGGACCGCCAAAATTAGTAGGACAAAACGGCACTCGCCAAATACTCGAATCAGTGAAGCATGTTTAATATAAACAGTGTGCTTTATAACAATTAGGGAGGTTTGTTGTCATGTTTGTCCTCCTACAGAAACCATATTAAAACAAAAAAAAAAATTTTTCCCCCTCATCTTTTTCCATTTTTCATATATTTTTTAAAAAGCTCCAGAGAGCCACTAGGGCGGCGCTAAAGAGCCGACCCCTGGTCTAGTCTCATACGTGAATGAGCTAAATAATATTATTTGATATTTTACGGTAATGTGTTAATAACTTCACACATAAGTCGCTCCTGAGTATAAGTCGCACCCCCGGCCAAACTATGAAAAAAACTGCGACTTATAGCCCGAAAAATATGGTACATTCAAGTTGAGATCTAACATTACATGTATACAGTACATAGCGCCAGAGGTGGGACCAAGTCATTGTTTTGCAAGTCACAAGTAAGTCTCAAGTCTTTGCCCTCAAGTCCGAGTCAAGTCCCGAGTCAAGACAGGCAAGCCCCGAGTCAAGTCCAAAGTCAAGACTGGAAAGTCTCAAGTCAAGTCCTAAGTCCTGCATTTTGAGTTTCGAGTCCTTTCAAGTCCTTTTAACCACAGACTAATATATTAACACAGATTGTGTATGCTTTTCAAACGCTGTATTTATTTATTAAAACAAGTGCATTTTAAATTGCAGGAAAGAAAATTGTGCTGACATTGCACTTTATAATAGCACTATTAACCAGTCATTTTAAACATTAACTCATTCCTTTACAGAACAAACACATTGAAAAATAAAGTGCAAATGTACTTATTTGTACAAAAGTGTTAACATTGAAAAAACATGACATATACGTGAACATAACAAAAAAGTTGTACTTTTTATATGTCAGGGCCCTATGCTGCATTGCATTTGCAAAAGACCAAATTAGCCAAGAGTCTGTCCGTCATTTGTGCACGATGGGGGCGTAGTATGATGCCACCATGACTGAAAACTCGCTCCACTGGAGCACTGGAGGCAGGCACTGCCAAGACTCTCATGGCCACTCGGAACAGTGAAGGAAGAGTCTTCATGTTCAATGCCCAGAACAAAAGGGGGGAGAGAGTTGTTTTGGGTTGGTGCACTACTTGTAAGTGTATCTTGTGTTTTTTATGTTGATTTAATTAAAAAAAGAAAAAAAAAAGAAACATTTCTTGTGCGGCCCGATACCAATCGATCCACGGACCAGTACCGGGCCGTGGCCCGGTGGTTGGGGACCACTGAGGTAAACAACCAACAGTATGTCAGAAAGCTAGCTAAAACGGTACACATATTCATAATATAGTATACATTTTAACTGACCTTTGTTTTACTATTTTTGTCTTTTTTTAGGTGGCTAAAATACGCGGTGCTGCTGACCGCCGTCTAACGTTACGTGTGATATATTGACTAACGTAACCCTGCTTAAAAAAAATCACTGAACAAAAAGTATGAATAAGGTAGTGAACTGCAACAGATTCCCGTGTTTGCAATAACGTTATAACGTTAGCAGTGAGTTTACAGCCTCACTGATTTAACTACACAGCAAATAAAAGTCACGTTACTTAGCCAATAAACGTTATCTTTCATTCAAAACTTACCGTTCTTTGTGCAACTTCAAATGCCGGACGAAGTTGGAAGTTGTTGCCTCTCCATCAGTAATTTTCGAACCGCAGGTGTTGCATACTGCAAACCGTTTTGTGTTGACCACCTCGTAATTTTTATACCCAAACAAAATTATTTTAGGTATCATTTTTTGTTCACTGGCGTGTGGTTTGGACATGTCTTCTTCCTTGGTTGTCCTGCAATTTGATTGGATGAATGCTGTGTGATGAAAACAAAGTAGATCTAATTTGATTGGCTGTTGTACTGAGACCACACCAGCTGACACACGCAACGCTGATAGACAAGTACACAATGAAAAATACGGGGCGCTCCCGAATAACTTTTTCATCTTTGGGTTTTGGGGAAAGTAGCAAGTCATGTCAAGTCATGTCAATTCAAAAGGCTCAAGTCCAAGTGAAGTCACAAGTCATTGATGTTAAAGTCTAAGTCGAGTTGCAAGTCTTTTTACATTTTGTCAAGTCGAGTCTAAAGTCATCAAATTCATGACTCGAGTCTGACTCGAGTCCAAGTCATGTGACTCGAGTCCACACCTCTGCATAGCGCCCCCTGTTGACTACTTATTTTACTGAATTGTTATATTTACTTAGTATATACTGAATACTTCCTATGGCTAACACAGGGTTGCTGCTGTTTTTTAGATCCTATTAGAATATATTTGTGTGTCTCTGCAGAAGGACTCGCACACTGTTTATCTGGAGCAGGAGCTGGAAAGCCTGAAGGTGGTGCTGGATATCAAAAACAAACAACTCCACCAGCAGGAGAAGAAGATGATGGAAATTGACAAACTTGTAAGATCTCCAGCAGAGATAATGAACTGCCCTATTTGTAAGAATAAAAAAAAATCAAGCATTTACTTATTTTGTGGTCCAGATGGAGAAAAACGTGAAGTTGGATGAAAGCCTTAAGCGGGTCCAGCAGGAGAACGAGGACCTCAAAGCTCGTATGGAGAGGCATGCTGCACTTTCAAGGTAAGATATGACACCCAACAATTCCCTGCACTACTAGGAAGTTACCTGCCTCATGCATTCTCAGGTAAATCCTCATCCACATGCGTGTGGTTTATTTGATGCTTTGTGGTTTCCGACAATGTGTTAACAGTTTGACACAGTGACTGTGAATGTACAGAAATGGTCTCCCGCCGGGGTGCATTTCATTATGCTTTCATCAATAAGAACATGCAGAGTACGTCTGGTGGGATACATTGTGGTCGTCTCCAAGCAATCAGTTCTTGTTTTGATGGGCAGCAGCAGTGTGTAGTTTTGGTTGTGCGTGTTGTCTGATGTGATGTTTCGTTGGGCCGCAGGCAGCTGTCCACAGAGCAGGCCGTGCTGCAGCAGTCCCTCCAGAAAGAGTCCAAGGTGAACAAGCGTTTGTCCATGGAGAATGAAGAGCTGCTGTGGAAGCTCCACAACGGAGACGTGAGCAGCCCTAACAAGATGTCTCCCACTTCTACATCTCCTTCCCACTCCTTCAGCTTCCAATCACCCCGCAGTCCTGGCGCCTGTTTTTCCCCGCCTTTCTCGCCCAGATAACGGCGGCTTCTTTCAAGTCGACCCTCTTGGCACTTCAGCGGGCGGAGACGGCTTCTTCAGATGTCCCCCGCCCGCAGAGACACTGACTTTAAAAAACAAAACAAAAACGATGCACACGCACTTAATACGAATGGCCACAATGTTCTTTGGCTGTCACGTCTATTGAGGAGTTGTGGGAAGGGGAAGTGAAAGGAATCTCAGGACTTGTTATGGAACACTATTTTTCTTTCTCGAGTTGTAACCACTGGTGGCTTGTACTCACACACTGCATGCGTAGGAACCCCGCACCGTTTCACTATTTTGTGCACGAGTGACCCTCTAATTGTTTGTGCTTCCATGTATGAATGCTAGTTGCGGCAGGTGCAGAATCTCTTTTAGAATCTGCAGCCTCCAACTTTGTGGCCTTCCCCTTTTTTTTGTTTTTTCAAGGGACCAAACCAAAGTCTTGTTAAAGTTCGCCGTGCTGAACCCCAAAACCCTAACACAGCTTTAAAGTCAGGGTCTTTCGGCAGGAAGGACTTTGCTACACCCCTAAAATCGAATTTGTGTGGAAATACTATTATTGGTGTCACTCTTTTTGAAATATGCAATTAATAAATTAATTTTAAACTTGCTATATGAGTTATCTGTGAGCGCTTATAAAATGTCAAGACTTTTATTGATAAATGGCATTACACTATTCTCGTGAAGTCCTGCGAGCTTACTGCAGAATGTTAAAACTCAGAAAGTGGAAAAACAGCACTAAAACCAAACATGTTCTGGGCCTGCGTAACACATTCCACATACGGAGCACATTAGGATGTCAGCCTGGCAAACTTTTAAAACAGACCCTGCTCTTTGTGGCTCGCTTCAAAGCTCCTTGCTTCTTTTCCTGCATCACACTTTTAACTCAAGAGGTGATGAGGAGCCCAACACTGTTATCCTCTCCCCTTACTCAGCCCGTTTGGAATTGTTAACGTGTTCAACACGATATTCGGCAAAGTATAGCTTTATTATACAAGTTATGAATAGACCACCAAAAGCATAACAGGCTAGTCTGACGTGATGTCTGTTGTCACCAGCGTCTCGCCGTGTTGGTTCTTGGCTTTGCAGATGTACTTTCCAAAGTCGATGGTTTCCATGTCTTCCACGCTCAGCACGCTCTGGGTCATTCGTGTAGTTTGACCGCGTCCTCTGTTGACCAGCCTCCATGTTGTGTGGATGTGAACTGGACGCTGCCCCTGAACAAAGAGAGAAGACAGACTGCAGGTATATAAAAAAAAAAGAAAAAAAAAGTCAACATTACCACAGATTGGTGCTGTATTACAAACCCCGTTTCCATATGAGTTGGGAAATTGTGTTAGATGTAAATATAAATGGAATACAATGATTAGCAAATCATTTTCAACCCATATTCAGTTGAATATGCTACAAAGACAACATATTTGATGTTCAAACTGATAAACATTATTTTATTTTTTTTTTGCAAATAATCATTCACTTTAGGATTTGATGCCAGCAACAGGTGACAAAGAAGTTGGGAAAGGTGGCAATAAATACTGATAAAGTTGAGCAATGCTCATCAAACACTTGTTTGGAACATCCCACAGGTGTGCAGGCTAATTGGGAACAGGTGGGTGCCATGATTGGGTATAAAAACAGCTTCCCAAAAAATGCTCAGTCTTTCACAAGAAAGGATGGGGCGAGGTACACCCCTTTGTCCACAACTGCGTGAGCAAATAGTCAAACAGTTTAAGAACAACGTTTCTCAAAGTGCAATTGCAAGAAATTTAGGGATTTCAACATCTACGGTCCATAATATCATCAAAAGGTTCAGAGAATCTGGAGAAATCCCTCCACGTAAGCGGCATGGCCGGAAACCAACATTGAATGACCGTGACCTTCGATCCCTCAGACGGCACTGTATCAAAAACCGACATCAATCTCTAAAGGATATCACCACATTGGCTCAGGAACACTTCAGAAAACCACTGTCACTAAATACAGTTCGTCGCTACATCTGTAAGTGCAAGTTAAAGCTCTCCTATGCAAAGCGAAAGCCATTTATCAACAACATCTAGAAACGCCGCCGGCTTCTCTGGGCTCGAGATCATCTAAGATGGACTGATACAAAGTGGAAAAGTGTTCTGTGGTCTGACGAGTCCACATTTCAAATTATTTTTGGAAATATTCGACATCGTGTCATCCGGACCAAAGGGGAAGCTAACCATCCAGATTGTTATCGACGCAAAGTTGAAAAGCCAGCATCTGTGATGGTATGGGGGTGCATTAGTGCCCAAAGCATGGGTAACTTACACATCTGTGAAGGCACCATTAATGCTGAAAGGTACATACAGGTTTTGGAACAACATATGCTGCCATCTAAGCGCCGTCTTTTTCATGGACGCCACTGCTTATTTCAGCAAGACAATGCCGAGCCACATTCAGCACGTGTTACAACAGCGTGGCTTCTTAAAAAAATAGTGCGGGTACTTTCCTGGACTGCCTGCAGTCCAGACCTGTCCCCCATCGAAAATGTGTGGCGTATTATGAAGCGTAAAATACAACAGCGGAGACCCCGGACTGTTGAACGACTGAAGCGCTACATAAAACAAGAATGGGAAAGAATTCCACTTTCAAAGCTTCAACAATTAGTTTCCTCAGTTCCCAATCGTTTATTGAGTGTTGTTAAAAGAAAAGGTGATGTAACACAGTGGTGAGCATGCCCTTTCCCAACTACTTTGGCACATGTTGCAGCCATGAAATTTCTTGTACGTAAACACGGTGTCCGAGGAGTGCCGCCTTAATATTTACATTGGTGCATATAATTATTTGATATCCAGATGGTAGTTTTTGGTATGATTTAATTTAAAAGTGGAACAAAACGTGAAATAAATATTTGATTCCCTACCAACCAGAAAAAATTGGACCACTACACTATTACAATATGTACCACTGTTTTTCAACAGTGATTTCAACCTATAAATTAAATGTTGCAGAATTTGCAATGATGTGACTGTTTGATTGGGGAAACAAATTGCATTGTGTTCCTCTCACCTACAAATAGGTACCGAATTTGGTACTTTTATACAGTAGATACCGACCAAAGTCTTTTGTTACTATCGGGTACCGATTCATGAAAAATCAAACTGCCATATGTCAGCACCTTTGTTGCACGCGATATCATGTCAGGTTGTAAACCCAACACCGGCTCAAGTACTTGGCCGGTGCAGTCAAGCACGCCGAGCGGACTTAGCCGGACTGCCTCGGGGTAATGTTACAATTTGACATGCCAACAAAACAAGAAGGCGGTGCTCAAAAGTACAGTAAAGCTCCACTTTTTAAAACGTGGTAGCTCGATGCTAATTTACATAAAATTTACTATAGACATGCTAAGGAAATAGCAATCGCACTTAAACAAGTTGAAAAACTTATTCGGGTGTTACCATTTAGTGGTCAATTGTACGGAATATGTACTTCACTGTGCAACCTACTAATAAAAGTCTCAATCAATCAATCAATCAATCAATCAAAGTCGCAGTCATACAGCTGTTGTGTAATCAGTACAATACTTACTGTGTAAAAACTTTGTGGGACTTTACAAAAGAAAAGACTGACTCATTCATCTTGGTAGCAAAGACTACTTTCTGGCTACGGCAACACGTCGTAGTCTACACTACTGCCATCTAACGCCTTGGAATTGCAACTGCATGCAACGTCTACTATATAAGAAAGTATAGTACTTGCAAATGAGACACAGAAGTGTAAGAAAACAAAACAACTTGACAGTACAGCTCAGTTTTAGATGTTACATTATAAATATAAAAACACATTTGCTTTTAAACAATTACCCCAACATACCTCAATTAACACATTTGAACACGTATGCAGTGCAGCTGGAAAATATTCCCATCACTTTACTTTGTCCACATGTTTATGTTGCAGCCTTCTACCGAAATGGAATAAATTCATTTTTATCCTTAAAATTCTACACACAATACCCCATAATGACAATGTGAAAACATTCTGCTAATTAAGTAAAAATAAAAAAAATCACATGTAGGCAATATAAGTATTCACAGCCTTTGCTCAATACTTTATTTATGCACTTTGGCAGCAATTACAACCTCAAGTCTTTTTGAATAGGATGCCACGAGCTTGGCACACCTATTTTTGGGCCGGTTCGTCCATTCCTCTTTGCACCACCTCTCAAGCTCCATCAGGTCGGATGGTAAGTGTTGGTTTTCATACAGGATGTCTCTGTACTTTGCTGCATTCATCTTAGTCTAGTCAGAGAGGTGACCAAGAACAGTGACGTGCAGTCACTAGAGGCAGGTGAGGCCCCGCCTCACCTGCCATCATGGAAAGAAAAAAAATGTAAAAAGAAAAAAAAAATTATTAAATTGTTAAATGTATCCAGTGATTATACTATAAAGTTATTTTCCATTTAACTTCACCAGTTTTAGATTATTTTTATTCAAAATTGCTTAATTTTCACATTTGCCGTTCAAATACTGAGAAGAGACGGTGCGGTGATCAGCAGCCAGTTGAGGCACGTCACTCATTTGTGCCTCACCATGGATTGCGGACTCTGCTAACTGCTGGCCTGCTGTGCAGTGAGACCGTATTGCTATATGAATTATATTATACATTTCCATAGTTTAGTTAGCTGAGGTATATAATGTACAGTGTATTTTGTCAACAACTGTATGTGTGTAAAGTATTTCTTGTGCTGAGCGATCATAAAACGGCTGCAAAAGACGCACTGGCTGAGGCTGCTCGCAGTAATCCATGCAGTAATTTATGGGCTTTCCTCTTTGTGATGTTAAGTTCCTGTTATGCGCTGTTATACAGTATATGCCTTGAGCTCTTATTTTGAAGGCGCTAAGAGCGGAAGTGATGACACTTTGGAGTGGAGCGTAGGTTTTTGAAAGAAAGTAAATAAAGTGGTCCTCGTGTAAACTGGAGCCTCCGTGTTTGTTATTTTGTAGTTTCATACAGTATAGGTGACATTTATAAACCCTCGGTTACACTTTTTTAAATAGATTCAATCTTGCACGTGGAAAGTTGAAGTGAGGGCTTTAGTTGATATAACACTCCCGTCAGGGGGTTCATTAATCCAGCACAACAGCGGCGCATGGACTTCATTTATAAGTAAAGGTAAGACCATTATAACGTTTTTTTTATTAAATGTGCTTTTTTGTGTGCTACAGTTTGTATGTGTAAAGTTAAAGTTAAGTTAAAGTACCAATGATTGTCACACACACTAGGTGTGGTGAAATTTGTCCTCTGCATTTGACCCATCCCCTTGTTCACCCCCTAGGAGGTGAGGGGAGCAGTGGGCAGCAGCGGCGCCGCGCCCGGTAATCATTTTTGGTGATTTAACCCCCAATTCCAACCCTTGATGCTGAGTGCCAAGCAGGGAAGAATGCTGGTATGAGCTTTTAAACATAACCCGTTAACTGCTGCCAATCAAATGGTGAATAAGATACTCTTTAGGGTTCATATGTTTGTAAATCTGACTGTGATGAAGTCAGTGCCTCACCAGCCATGAACCTCACCGCACGTCACTGACCAAGAACCAGATGGGCACTCTGTCAGAGCTACAGCATTCCTCTGTGGCGAGAGGAGAACCTTGCAGAAGGACAACAATCTCTGCAGCAATCCACCAATCAGACCTGTATAGTATAGTGGCCAGACGGAAGCCATTCCTTATTAAAAACCACAAGGCAGCCTGTCTGGAGTTTGCCAAAATGCACCTGAAAGACTCTCAGACATCTGGAGTTTGCCAAAATGCACCTGAAAGACTCTCAGACCATTAAAAACAAAATTCTCTGGTCTGATGAGACAAAGATTGAAGACTTTGGCCTGAATGCCAGGCGTCATGTTTGAAGGAAACCAGCTCATCACCAGACCAATACCATCCTTGCAGTGAAGCATGGTGGTGGCAGCATCATGATGTGGGGATGTTTTTCAGCTACAGGAACTGGGAGGCTCGTCGGGATATACGGAAAGATGAATGCAGCAATGTACAGAGACATCCTGTATGAAAACCAAGGCGTCTCATCCAATCTGATGGCGCTTGAGAGGTGCTGCAAAGAGGAATGAGCGAAACTGCCCAAAGATAAGTGTGGTAAGCTTGTGACATCCTATTTAAAAAGACTTGAGGCTGTAATTTTCTGCCAAAGGTGCTTCAAAAAAGTATTAAGCAAAGGCCTTAAATACTTATATACATTGGATTTCTTCGTTAAAAAAAACTTTTCACATTGTCATTATGGGGTATTGTTAGTGAGTCTGTTTCAGTTTATTTCGAACATGCAAGCATACAATACAATTACAATGTAATACACTACATATTTCCAGTTGTTTCATTACAGCATGAGATCCGAAAAGGAGTAGGAAGAAGCAGAGCTTATTTAACCCTACCCTTTTTCGTATCATAGCAGTTGTATCCCATGTGTGTGTTCTCTATCTGTAACAGAGCAGTGACTAAATACATGAGTAAATAAATTAATATGGTAAACAAATATTCAATACATATTAGACATATGCACAATCATTAGAATTCTCATAATTAAATAGTTACTAAATAATTTATGGTTCACCTAGGAGATGAATTAAATTGTATTTTGTTTTATCTTTTTACTTTGTGAAAGCTTTTAGTTTCAACATTCTCTTAGACTAGTGGTTCTTAACCTTGTTGGAGGTACCAAACCCCACCAGTTTCATATGCGCATTCACCAAACCCTTCTTTAGTGAAAAATTAAATGTTTTTTTCTTAATTTAATCTTAATTTATAAATATTGATCATGAAATGATGTTATTATATTAAGTAAATACTAATAAAGATATATTTCACAAGCAGAAAGTTACAGGAATGTACACATGATCCCATGTTTACATCTCATTGTGTTACGATCCGCTGCCCGGATCATAGTTTGTTTATGTTTGCGTCACATGTGTTTTCAGCACCTTGAGTTTCGTTTATTTCTGTTGCCATGACGGCAGATTGTATACACCTGCCTCTGGTTAGTGTCCGGGACGCGCACCTGTTGCCCGGGCGCTAATCAGAGGGCTATTTAGTCTTTGCCCTGGCCTCACTCGGTCTGGCTTCCTAGTTTGTTCCCATACAACTGATAACGACTACTTAGATTTCATGCTATGCTATTTGTGCCTGCTAGCTCCCACGCTAGTCCTTTTGTTTTGCCTTTTGTGCTACGTGCATGTCTTTTTGTTATTCACCATATGATTTATATTTAAAATAAATCATTTTCCTACCTGCAAACTGTGTCCGAAGCCGTCTGCATCCTTGGGAGAACCACACCCGCATCATTATGCGACCCAGTCGTTACACATTGTGCAACATGTGAATGTTTTAGTGGGAACTAAATGCGATATCTGAAAGGGGTACACATTATTTCCAAAGCAAAAACCCCACCCAGACATACAATACTAGTACACAGCTCATCAAAAACAGTATTTATTGTTATAGTCATTGTAAGAGGACCAAAACACTTATATTAGGAAAATAATCCCATTATCATTATAATCAAATGACTACTGTCATTTGATTATAATAATAAAACATGTAACTACTTGTTTAGTCATGTTTGTGCTGCTGGTGTGGCCACGGTGCATGTGCGGGTCTGACGTTGTCACATGTGATCCACTGAATGCTCAAGGAGGTTTTGCGTTTGCTCACGCATGTCGAAAATTAGAGGGAACATTGTTTGGGGGTATCCATAATACGTCGATAGGGATGAGTTTTTATTCACACGATGAGTCGGGTGTGTCTTCACCTACGCGGCGGAGGCTCCGCCGAACCCCTGAGGCAGACTCACCGAACCCCTAAGGTTCGATCGAACCCAGGTTAAGAACCACTGTCTTAGACTGAATCATATTATTACTTTGTTTCATTTATTTACTTAATCCATTCTATAATTTAATTCCACATACTGATATGCTAGATGTTTTAAGTATTGTATGTGCATACAGATGTTTTAAATTAGATTTTCCTCTAAGGTTACATTACTCCTCTTTTTGTTGAGAAGAATTGTTGTACCTTCTTGTGTAGCAGATTGTTTGCTTTGTACATCATTTTAGCTGTTTGCAAATGCAGCAAGTCGTGTGTATAATTTGGAAGGCAAAAATGATTCTATTTTTAGAACAAGGCTGCAACATAAAATGTTGAAACAGTTGAAGCGCTTTGAAAACTTCTTGGATGCGCTGTAAAAGTACCAAAAATGAGTACCGCTGAATACTGGTTTTGATTCCCAGTTACGGGGAATTGGTCCTGTATCGATTGAAATGTGAAAGGTACCCGTCCCTACCTGGCCTGGATAAGACCAGGTGAAGCTCACGTCCACGTCAGGCTCCCCTATCACACTGCAGGTCACGTTGACGTTGTCGCCTCCATTCACCAGCTTAGAAGAAGCCTTCAGGCTCACGAATGGCGGACTACTAGGAACTGTCAACAACATGAAGATTACAAAAAAAGTCACGTTCCTTCTTGCAACTCACCTCGACCCCTACACTTTAGCACAATAAAGCCATCTTTACCCTCCACATAGAGCAGCTGGTATTTAGTAGAGATTTGTGGGGTTCCTTTGACCACCGCCTTGCAGTAGAACACCCCCTGGTACTCCAGGCTGGGCGTCTGCAGGACAAAACCCTCGGCAGGGTCGTAAGTCACCAAGGTCCCATTGGCAGCTATCTCCTCGGGGGGGACCTCTCTGTGCAGCGACACCGTGGCGTGCGGGGTGGTCACTCGACACGGCACAACGGCGGGCTTGTCCGGGCGCATGTAGACAATCTGGAAGTGGATGTCCGATGGGACAAAGAGGTTGTCCTTGTCTGATGAGAAAAATAAACGTGTGCCATTCTAACCATCGGATTAAATATGAGGACAATTTTTGTGTGTGTTTGAAATACCTGGGCCTGGATTACCAGGCACAAATATTTCTCCATACAGCTTTACAGATGCCACATCTTAGTAAAAAAGTCTCATGCGACATATGGTGGTGTTGTAGTAAAAGTCATGTATATATCCGCTTTGGTGCCGCGCCCCTTGCAGAAACACCAAGGCCTCCGCTCAGTAGTGGCCGTAAACGCAGGCACAAAAAGCTGGGCACTGTTTGTCGAATACATCGTTTCTGGGAGCAGATTCCTCTGTGACACCGGCGCCCAAAGGAGCATCCTGCCGGCTACAATGGACTAAGCCACCCTAGACGTCCGCCAACGACATCCCCATACGGACGTATGGCACACAGACCATGTTTTGGGGGGTCAACCGTTTACAAGCAGGGGGTTCGTCACAGCCCACATCTCTTTTCTTCTTCTTGGTGCAGATTTTTTGTGCGCCCACGGGCTGCTCGTAGACGTCAAGAACGGCCGCGAAGGGACATATTATGGTCTCTCCAGCTTGCTCTCTGAAAGTGACAAATACCAACAGCTTCTCGGTGGGTTCCCCAGTCTGACACAGCCCACTTTCTCGACCAACACAACTACACATGGGGTCGAGTACCTTATCGAGACCAAAGGCCCCCCCATCCTTGCTAGGTGCCTGACGGCTCAACCCGGAAAGGCTGGCGGCAGATACACTGTAAGTCCGAATTTCCCAACATGAAATGCTTTGGTATCATTCGCCTTTTGGACAGACATGGGCATCGTCTCGAAGCCAGACGGTGGCTGGTGTCCATGCAGCGACTACTGCCGCCTCAATGGTGCCACCACGCCCGCCCCTTCCTCCTCATTATCCTCCTCTCTGGGAGGCACACGGTCAGGCCTGGGTTGACTCTTGTGTGGCCTGTCAGCGCACAAAAAAGCATCGCCACACCAAGGCCCCCGTCGTAGCAGTTTGCTGTCCCCGAGACCATGTTAACATCGACTTGGTGGGCCCACTTCCCCAATTCACAAAGTATCACCAACCTCCTCACAATAGTGGACGGGATGACCCTTAGGCCAGAAGTTGTTCCCCTCACGTGAACATCGTCCACTGATGTGGCCCGAATGTTCATCAGCATGTGGGTCGCATGCTTCTGAACTCCTTTGGACCTCTCCTTTGACCGGTGAGCGCAGTTTACCTTGGAGATCTGGGACGTGGTCATTGAGGGTCTGGGGTTCAAGCTGCACCGCACCACCGCATACCACCCCCAGGCTAATGGTTTGTGTGAGCGATTCCACCGCTCCATGAAGGCTGCCCTGCGTGCCGGTTTGACTGATAGCAACTGGGTGACAAACAACAAGCTAGGCCCCAGGACCGCCCCAAAGAAGACCTGCAGTCCTTGTCTGCCGAGCTTGTCTATGACCAGGTACTGCGAATTCCTGGGGATTTCATTCCGGACGCCAATACACCCTGGTCAGCGACTAGGCAGCGGTCTTCCCTGCTGGAAGCCACCAGAGCTTTATCAAAAGTCCCCACGTCATAGTACGCCATGCCTGTTTTTCAGGTGCCCCCCAGCCTGCTCTCGGTGGATTTAGTCTGCATTCGTCACGACGCCCACACTGGACTGTTGCACACACCCCCCGCCCCCCTTTTACGACGGGCCGTTTAAGGTCCTACAGCACTCGGATAAGGGCCTCGTCGTGGACATTGGGGACAGACCTGAGACTGTTTCGATTGATAGGATTAAGCCGGCCCACATAGACGTTTCCAGGCTATTGGACTAGGCCCAGGCCCCACGCCGCGGCCGTCCCTCCTTGTCCCACCGCCCTCATTCGGTTGGGTTCCCCTCTGCCCTGTCAGCGCCATTGCCTCCCAGCCCTGGGGGCAGTCCAGCTGCACCCGCCACGGCCCTCAGCCCCTGCCGTCTATACCCGGCAAGGGGATTTTGACTATGGGTGGATTCTGGGATGGCTATTGTAGTGGGTTTGCAAATGTTGCCCACAGTTGTTGGAGGGGTTCTGGTTGGACGGGTTTATAAAAGATACATTTACGGTGTTGTGAGTTATTGCACTAAGAAGTTACATATGTATAGATACTGCTCCGGTGCAGATTTTAAAACACAGGACGCCACCAGGGAGGCGTCCAGGAGGCATCTAGACTAGATACCTTACTTACAAAATGAACCTACAACTTCCCGGTTAGGGTAACATGTATGCTGACGTATCGTAGGTGCTCTGATAAAACTAAAGGAGGCGTACAGTACGTACAATAAGTACAGTATGTGTGTGCGGTCACCTGCAAAATAGATGTGGGAGGCGAACGCGTGGTCGTGGTCCTTTTCGCACTCACTACCGTCACACACGATCACATAGCAGCTGTACCTTCCGGTGTCGGCGGCAGACGGCGACGTCAGGATGAGCTGACCGTACTTGTCACTCTGTATGACGCTGCAGGTGTGAAACATTCAAGTAAAGCGACGCCATAAAAGCAAACCCAGCCCCTGCATTCTCCCTGCATCACCTGAGACGCGTGTCGTTGAACGTGTCCAGGTAGGGGGGGTAAGTCCAACCGATCTTACTGCCTTTGCAGCGCAGCTCCAGGTCGTTCCCAGGGTTCAGAACGGTACTCTGGCCCAGACGTAGGAAGCGCCCCTTTTCCAACACCTGGGTCAGCAGGGTGTGGCCTCTGCCTCCGCCTTCTTTCAGTTTGGGTTGACGCGCCTTCCCTCGTTTGCCTCCTGGCCTAATGCGGTTCTCTCCTGCATCCTTTCTTCTCTTGTTGGCTTGTTGGCCGGCACCTGCGAGGACAATAGATCATAAATAAATAGGCATTGATTCATTTAATGAGCTGTTTGTAACTTGCTTAAAGTTACTTTTTTCGAACCAAAATATATATATATTTTTATATTAGGTGTAATTTCTGATATTTTCACTGTGTGGAAAAAAGTTAAAGTGGAACTAGAGGTGTCCGTAAAAACGGACTGCCGATATTATCGGCCGATAAATGCTTCAAAATGTAATATCGGAAATTATCGGTATCGGTTTCAAAAAGTGAAATGTATGACTTTTTAAAATGCCGCTGTACGAAGTGGTACACGGACGTAGGGAGAAGCACAGAGCGCCAATAAACCTTAAAGGCACTTCCTTTGCGTGCCGGCCCAATCACATAATATCTACGGCTTTTCACTCACACACAAGTGAATCCATGCATACTTGGTCAACAGCCATACAGGTCACACTAAGGGTGGCCGTATAAACAACTTTAACACTGTTACAAATATGCGCCACACTGTGAACCCACACCAAACAAGAATGACAAACACATTTCGGGAGAACATCCGCACCGTAACACAACATAAACGCAACAGAACAAATACCCAGAAACCCTTGCAGCACTAACTCTTCCCCGCCTCAAGCCCGCCCAACCTACCTGGCCCACCTCAACCTCCTCATGCTCTCTCAGAGAGAGCATGTCCCAAATTCCAAGCTGCTGTTTTGAGGCATGTTAAAAAAAATAATGCCCTTTGTGACTTCAATAATAAATATGGCAGTGCCATGTTGGCATTTTTTTCCACAACTTGAGTTGATTTATTTTGGAAAACCTTGTTACATTGTTTAATGCATCCAGCGGGGCATCACAACAAAATTAGGCGTAATAATGTGTTAATTCCACAACTGTATATATCGGTATCGGTTGATATCGGAATCGGTAATTAAGAGTTGGACAATATCGGGATATCGGCAAAAAAGCCATTATCGGACATCTCTAAGTGAAACCTATTTTTGTTATTTCTAATCATTGCAGTTGCCTGACTGGTAAAGTTAGAGAGTTTTGAGATTTCAAACTGAGTGCACCACAGGGCTAGTGACAATGTGTGTGCATGAGTATGTAGGTAAGCAGGGTGGCTGCAAATACAGTTCATCGAGCTGATGTTTTTTTGACTTTGTTATTAAATACAAAGTTGGTCCATCACCCCCTTGTTATGTTTTCTTGATATACAGTACTGTAAAGCACGTTATATCGTGTTCAAATTGTACAAATATTTACTCAAATACAGACATTTGTCAAGGCTGGATCTCATTATTCATGTTTACATTGTTTCTTACAGAATTTGCTCTAATATTTGAACTTTTCTATTTATGGACTGTGTTCAAAAATCAATTAAGACCCAAAACAAGGTATCTAGATATATATCAATGATTTTTTTGCATGTTCTGGATAATTAAAAATACATTATAAAGTGTCTATATAACAGTGACGTGCAGTGAGGTTGATGGCTGGTGAGGCACTGACTTCATCACAGTCAGATTTACAAACATATGAACCCTAAAGAGTATCTTATTCACCATTTGATTGGCAGCAGTTAACGGGTTATTTTTAAAAGCTCATACCAACATTCTTCCCTGCTTGGCACTCAGCATCAAGGGTTGGAATTGGGGGTTAAATCACCAAAAATTATTCCAAACGCGGCGCCGCTGCTGCCCACTGCTCCCCTCACCTCCCAGGGGGTGATCAAGGGATGGGTCAAATGCCAGAGGTGTGGACTCGAGTCACATGACTTGGACTCGAGTCAGACTCGAGTCATGAATTTGATGACTTTAGACTCGACTTGACAAAATGTAAAAAGACTTGCAACTCGACTTAGACTTTAACATCAATGACTTGTGACTTCACTTGGACTTGAGCCTTTTGAATTGACATGACTTGACATGACTTGCTACTTTCCCCAAAACCCAAAGATGAAAAAGTTATTCGGGAGCGCTCCGTATTTTTCATTGTGTACTTGTCTATCAGCGTTGCGTGTGTCAGCTGGTGTGCTGTCAGTACAGCAGCCAATCAAATTAGATCTACTTTGTTTTCATCACACAGCATTCATCCAATCAAATTGCAGGACAACCAACGAAGAAGACATGTCCAAACCACACGCCAGTGAACAAAAAATGATAC
The DNA here is from genome assembly GCF_033978685.3 of Nerophis lumbriciformis. NCBI lineage: Eukaryota > Metazoa > Chordata > Actinopteri > Syngnathiformes > Syngnathidae > Nerophis > Nerophis lumbriciformis. The sequence goes on along the minus strand of NC_084582.2, from coordinate 15,765,760 downwards.
CTAAAATAATTTTGTTTGGGTATAAAAATTACGAGGTGGTCAACACAAAACAAAACGGTTTGCAGTATGCAACACATGCGGTTCGAAAATTACTGATGGAGAGGCAACAACTTCCAACTTCGTCCGGCATTTGAAGTTGCACAAAGAACGGTAAGTTTTGAATGTAAGATAACGTTTATTGGCTAAGTAACATGACTTTTATTTGCTGTGTAGTTAAATCAGTGAGGCTGTAAACTCACTGCTAACGTTATAACGTTATTGCAAACACGGGAATCTGTTGCAGTTCACTACCTTATTCATACTTTTTGTTCAATGATTTTTTTAAGCAGGGTTACGTTAGTCAATATATCACACGTAACGTTAGACGGCGGTCAGCAGCACCGCGTATTTTAGCCACCTAAAAAAAGACAAAAATAGTAAAATAAAGGTCAGTTAAAATGTATACTATATTATGAATATGTATACCGTTTTAGCTAGCTTTCTGACATACTGTTGGTTGTTGACCTCAGTGGTCCCCAACCACCAGGCCGCGGCCCGGTACTGGTCCGTGGATCGATTGGTATCGGGCCGCACAAGAATTTTTTTTTTCTTTTTTTAATTAAATCAACATAAAAAACACAAGATACACTTACAAGTAGTGCACCAACCCAAAACAACTCTCTCCCCCCTTTTGTTCTGGGCATTGAACATGAAGACTCTTCCTTCACTGTTCCGAGTGGCCATGAGAGTATTGGCAGTGCCTGCCTCCAGTGCTCCAGTGGAGCGAGTTTTCAGCCATGGTGGCATCATACTACGCCCCCATCGTGCACAAATGACTGACAGACTCTTGGCTAATTTGGTCTTTTGCAAATGCAATGCAGCATAGGGCCCTGACATATAAAAAGTACAACTTTTTTGTTATGTTCACGTATATGTCATGTTTTTTCAATGTTAACACTTTTGTACAAATAAGTACATTTGCACTTTATTTTTCAATGTGTTTGTTCTGTAAAGGAATGAGTTAATGTTTAAAATGACTGGTTAATAGTGCTATTATAAAGTGCAATGTCAGCACAATTTTCTTTCCTGCAATTTAAAATGCACTTGTTTTAATAAATAAATACAGCGTTTGAAAAGCATACACAATCTGTGTTAATATATTAGTCTGTGGTTAAAAGGACTTGAAAGGACTCGAAACTCAAAATGCAGGACTTAGGACTTGACTTGAGACTTTCCAGTCTTGACTTTGGACTTGACTCGGGGCTTGCCTGTCTTGACTCGGGACTTGACTCGGACTTGAGGGCAAAGACTTGAGACTTACTTGTGACTTGCAAAACAATGACTTGGTCCCACCTCTGTCAAATGCAGAGGACAAATTTCACCACACCTAGTGTGTGTGTGACAATCATTGGTACTTTAACTTAACTTTAACTTTACACATACAAACTGTAGCACACAAAAAAGCACATTTAATTAAAAACACGTTATTATGGTCTTACCTTTACTTATAAGTGCGGGAACAGTGGTGTTCGTGTTGGAGGAGTTGTGAATGAATGAAATATGAAATCCGTGCTGCAGTCTGCAGGTGTACCTAATGTTGTGTCCCTGCAGTCGTTCACGGCTCCTCCGGCGCGAGCATTGTTGTTTTTGCACTTTTTGGCTTCTTGTTAAGTGACTTTTTTTGGGTGGATTCGGTCTTGCACGTGGAGGGTTTGGGTGTGGGCTTTGGTTGGTGTGGCGCTCCCGTCGGGGGGTGCATTCTGCGGCGGGGGTGCATTAGGAGGCGGGATTACTGCGAGCCTCACACAGTGCGTCTTCGCAGCAGTTTTATGATTGCTCAGCACAAGAAATACGTTACACACATACAGTTGTTGACAAAATACACTGTACATTATATACCTCAGCTATCTAAACTATGGAAATGTATAATATAATTCATATAGCAATACGGTCTCACTGCACAGCAGGCCAGCAGTTAGCCGAGTCAGTGCGCAATCCATGTTGAGGCACAACGCAGTGACGTGCCTCAACTGGCTGCTGATCACCGCACCGTCTCTTCTCAGTATTTGTACGGCAAATGTGAAAATTCTGCGATTTTGAATAAAAATTATCTAAAACTGGTGAAGTTAAATGGAAAATAACTTTATAGTATAATCACTGAATACATCATACTTGCCAACCCTCCCGGATTTTCCGGGAGACTCCCGAAATACAGCGCCTCTCCCGAAAACCTCCCGGGACAAATTTTCTCCCGAAAATCTCCCGAAATTCAGGCGGACCTGGAGGCCACTGTTAACAATAAAGTAACTATTCTGTGAACTCTTTCCTCTTTAAGTTTGTTTTTTCCTGGACAAGGATTGAACCCATATTTTCTGCCTCATAACAACTTACTAAACCGCCAGAGATTTATGGGAAATGTATCTGTCATTATTAATAGAACTTATAGGTGGGTTTGATGGGGCGCTTTAAAAAAAAAAAAAAAAAAAAAAAAAAAAAAAGTTTGATTCAATTGATTGAAAATGCTACAAAAGCATAAGTTTGAAAAAGGTGTATGATCTAACTCACCAGTTTGTTCTCCTTTTTTTTTTTCACAAATCTCTCTCTCTCCTCCTGATCATGTGCAACGGGTGCATGCATGTCTGTGTGTGGGCCCCCTAACCTCGGTGGTCCCTGGACTTCAGCCCAGGTAAGCCCGTGCATTAAAGCGCCCTGTTGATGCCACAGCTGAGGCTGTTTGATCTGGCCCTCAGGACTTGGTCATGGCTCCACTTCAGTCTTAGCAGGATAGAGTCTCCACCTTCCTCCACAGAATAGGTCGGATGGGCTTGATAACAGCTCAGCCCAGTACAGTTTGTACAGTAAATATATCAGGTTATCAACACTACTTCAATTTAGCAAAACATGTCCGTTATAAAAAGTAATGGAAAACCATTTATCGAAGGTAGGACTCCCCAAACTTCTTGACCCGGGGGCCAGATTGGGTTGAATTAATTTTATATGCGTATATATACAGTCGTGGTCAAAAGTTTACATACACTTGTAAAGAACATAAAGTCATGGCTGTCTTGAGTTTCCAATCATTTCTACAACTCTTATTTTTTTGTGAAAGAGTGATTGGAGCACATGGACTTGGACTCTGACATGGACTTGTTTCTTCAGCATTGTCCACATGTTCTCAATGGGGTTTAAGGCCATTCTAAAACCTTAATTCTAGCCTGACATAGCCATTCCTTTACCACCTTTGACGTGTGTTTTGGGTGATTGTCCTGTTGGAACACCCA